>NC_057345.1:201765608-202070391 GCF_016509475.1 Prionailurus bengalensis
TGAGCCGCACTGTTTCATCCTTTGGTGTCTTTGCTTGTGCAGATCCATTATCCTGGAGCATTTTCCCTTTTGTCTTCTCCCACATTTCCTTGGTCTATGCCTACCGACACTTAAATATAAAGAAAATGTGTCAGTCATGTGTCCTGTGGCAGGGAGCATGACTGAAATGCCCCCTGAAGCCGCCCTCCTGGGTCTGCTACCCCATTCATGCCAAGACCATGATTCCTATGGGCTGCTCCCAGCCAATGGCTGGGCACGGTGGGTCACCAAGGCAGCCCCATCCAACGAGATATGAGATTCCTCCAGTGGTCTGGCCAAACCTTTCTTGGAACTACCCAGAAGGAGACTCTACTCTTTCCTCCTTTTTCCACGGGTGCTAAGCCTGCACCGTGGTCTGAGGGCTCTTCCTCAGACCTTCCTCTGCTCCCTGCACCAATGAACCCTGTGACTCTCTAACCCTCTTTTTTCATGGACCTGAACTAACGTACCAAGTTAGTATCTCCTCTCTTCTTGAAGACTTTCCTAACCTCACTCAGGTAGTATTGAGCCTTCTCTCCCTCACACCCTCCTCTCCATTTTGTACACACTTTTCGTGGTTGCACCGATACTCTTCACTATAATTATTTCTTACATGGCTGTCTTCTCCTCCCAGACCGGGACTCCAGGAGGCCAATGGGTTCACTGTCTTATTTGTCTTGTTAACATCACTGCCTAGCACAATGCCTGTTACGTTCAGAGGCACCATAAAGGTCTATGAAATGAATAAATGATTGATCTATCTATTCAATGATCAGTTCCCATTGTCCTACAGCACGCAGAAGGTGCTGAGGGTAGAGAGATTAATGCATCAGAATCCCTGCCTTTAAGGCACTCTCAGGGTGGCTGATGGGATTAGCATTCAGATCACTGTTTTCTAAGCAAGAATGGAGTAGCTGCTCTCAGAATGGTACACACAAAATGAAATAAGAACCCAGAGGATGCCATGGTTGATTCCCATGGGTGGGAAAGGAAAGCAGAGGCAGCAGGAGAGGCTTCCTACAGAAAGCAGCATTCGGCCTGGGCCATGTGCGATCTGTAGGAATCATGCCCAAAGAGTATGAGAGGAAGGGCCTTCCAGGCCAGAGAGACTGTATAAATCAAGGGCACAGAAGGGTGCTGTGATGAGGGCTATTTTGTTAATTATGAAAATTTTATAATTTTATTATGAAAATGTTCGACTACATACAAAATGAACATGCCTCATTTGTTGTGTCTCCCCTTCTTGGTGGTGTTGCTGCTGGAGAACTCTTTGTTTATTTGATGTTCGTTGGTTTTCTCTGCCTGATTCCCTAGGGTCTCCATCTGCCTCAGACCCCAGGAAGCAGCCCTTACCTGGTTTGTTTCCAGTTTCTCCACATTGTCAGTCTCCTTGACTGACTTTCCCAAGTCACATCTGGCAGGCTCTGAGGCCAGGACTGGCACCCGGGAGGCTTTAGGCATTTGGCTGGACAGGTGGGAGCCTTCTGTGACGATCCCCAGCTGACATGTCTCCAGGGCAGAGGACTGGCTGGCTCCTGTTAACAGAGCCCAGTGGCTCCCAAGGGCTGGAACCTGGAGTGGGCATGAAAAAGGGGCTCTGGCATCATACATTCTGTCCGCCATCATGTGCTATTAGAGGGCATAGTTTGGCTGCTTCTTGAAAACTCTTGGCTGGGGAGGATTAGGAAGGTGGGAATAGAGAAGTAGGAGAGAGAAAGGGAAAGAACCAACCACCAACAGCCTGGATGATGCTGGTTCTGCTGGCCAGCTTTGTCTGCAGCTTCGTTTGGGCACACATGGCTAGGCCGGCAGGAGGCCACTCTCCAAGTCGCCTGGTTAGATGCACTCAGTGCCTCTCAGCCAGGCAGGCTCTTCTCACGCATGTGTGCTGGCAGTAAGGGCTCAAGACCTCTGGGAGCTGCAGAGGCCTCTCCAGAAAACCTCTGGTCTGGAGGCCCATGGCCAAAGTGAGGTTGGGGGAGGCCACTCCTGAACTCAGCTTGAGATCCTCCTTCCTTCCCTTGGCCTCCATTGGATCAATAAATAAACTCTCAATTGCAAATTTCCTTGCTCTCAGACTTTCCTTATCATAGAACCATAGAAACACAGAAACTTGGAAGCCCCAGGGACTCCTCTACCCCACACCCCTGCAGGGGCAGCCCCTCCTCCAAAGCAAAGTTCTCAGGAAAGACAAGCAAGAATTTCCTCCAGTGACAAGGCACCTGTTTTCTAGAAGCTTCCGATCTTTGTTTTCAGTGGTTACTTGAAATTTCACAATGTGTACCATAAGTTAAAAAATTACACAAGTATTACATGAACTCATCCCTATTATAAAAATGGGAACAACACAAATGGAGGGAAAGTTTGCTCTTCACGTTCCCCAGCCTCATCCTCTCCCACAAACAAATGACTCTAATCAGTTTGGTGGCATCCCTTCCATACTCTTTTGGAATATGGCATTTTTAAATTGAAATAAGGGTGATGTTCTTTTTTTGGTTCATCTACACATATGTGATTGTTGTATCTGTCGCCTTGCAGATTATATTTTCTGGTTAACAACATGGCTTTGGACTCTGTCCCTGTCAGTCCTTCAAGGTCTATGACATTCTCTCTGATGCAGCTGGAGTATCTCACACTCCGTCACTCCCATATTGATAGACATTTAGTTTTTTTTCTGATTTGTTACATTATTACAATGATATAACTCTGATCCTCATTTCCCAAGCTCCTTGAGAAGGCAACATCTGCTACTCTCTAGGAGAATTCCAAAGAAATAGAATCCCTGGGTTGAAGGGTATGTGCATTTAAAATTCAATAGAATACTACCAAATGGCCCTCCAAGGCAGCACACTAATTTATCTGCTTATCCACAGGGTGGGACAGATCACTTTCCCAGCTTCTCCTGCAGCTAAGAGTAACTATATGATACATTTCTGTCCAGTACACACACACACACACACACACACACACACACACGCATACACGCACTTACAGAAGCATCCAGGGGTAGAAACATGGTTCTGTGAAAGCTTTTGCTTTCCTGATGTGAAGAAAGGATGTGACCAGGGCCACCCCTTCTCCTTTCTTTATTGCTTTGAGCTATAGTCACCCACTTGAGACTGTGAGGTTACAGCCATGGGTGACAAATAAACATGCTAATGATGCCAGAGCAGAAAGAGCCTGGGTCACTTGTGGCATCACTGAGCACCTGGACTGATGCCAGCAGCCACCTACTCTGGACATCTCATTACAGGAGAGAAATAAACCTCTAATTGTTTTAAGCTCCTGCTATTGGGTATCTGTTATTTATAGTTGAATGAAAACTGAAATGAGACACAGTGTTGGTGACAGTACTCATTTTTGCTTTGATTTAACCTTGCTTCTTATACATTATATTAATGGTACGACTTTCCTATTACTCTGTTGAACAATAAAATGATGATAGCAATAATTCTTTCACTGCCAATTTTATATTCATTATCCCTGATATTACAAAGACCCTGAGAGACAAATTATGTCTATTTTTTAAATGGAGAAACAAGAGACCAGAAAAGCTAAGTTACTTGCCCATGAGGCAAGGGATTCTGACCTGGGTCTGGTTGCTTCTGTGGGTCCCCACTCATAAAGTCCAGAAGCAGGGTGTTCTTATTCCAGTAAGAGCAGTAGCAGTAAGGAGGCACATATGGGAGGGCCATGGCATCTACATGGTCAATGCCAAGGATAATGGGATACCCCTTGGCTTTGGCCAGTGGGTCAAGATCTTGTTGCCAGCTTTGCCTCCTACCTTCTTCTATAAATCCTGGTACCCTGGCTCTGTCCTGCAGCCTCATACTGGGTCCTTCCCATTTCTAAGCCCTTATGTCAGAGTTCTGATTAAGGACTGCTTGCTTTTCTTTTTAGGTCCTTTCACTGTCTCCCCCAAAACAATCTTAACAGAATTTTTAAAAGATACTGTTTAAGAGAACACTTTCTGCAAGCATGTCTGTGTATATTATCTTCTTATTTAATCATCGCATAACCTTGAACAGATTCATAAAGATAATTAGGGGAGAATAATAGGAGCAAATGCTGTCATAATGCAAACTTGGATCGCTAATCAAAAGGAAAGGGAGGCAACCCATTCTTGTTCCTTTGGCCCCTCAATCAATGTGCCATGGATTTAACCCAAACTTTCTCATGGGATATATGGAAATCTTTGTATTCATGGTGGATTTTTTTTTTTTGCTTGCAAGTGACATAAATGCAGCTTAGACTAATATAAACAAAAATCAAGTTTATAGGCAAATGTCCTAGGAAATCTAGTCAAAGAGCAGGCGCAGTCATGGATCCAGGGGTCAGGATGTTTTATGTCCTTCTCTTTGTATTGTATGTCTCTGCTTGACCTTTCTCTGAAGATTAAGTGCTTTCCCTGTGACAGAAAGTGGGGTCTTTTCATTTTTCCAGGCTCCCAGGTTCCTAACAACCATGGTGGAGGGAAATGATATCTCCCACTAGCTCTGATAGAAAAATCCCAAAGACTTGGATTGGCTTTGAACACATGCCCATTTCTGAACCAATCCCCATGGTTAGAGAAATAAGATACTTCGGTCATCCAAGCCTGAGTCACAGTCTCACTGCTATGGCTGGAGAGGTATTAGGGGTTCAGCCCTACTAAAACAGCATGGTAATGTGGAAAGGAGGTTTCTGGGTACAGGATGGACAAAAGAAACAGGTGTCCACCAAAATGATTTGAGGAGTGATAGACGACATGGGTTAATGCCTCAGCCTTGAGACTTTTGAGGGAGGGACTAGGCCTTCCAATAATGCCACCATGATTCACTAGGCTGGTGTAGGCTCTCAGCATGCCCAGCGAGGTGGCAACTCCAGAATTACTACATCCCTTTTTCGGAAAGATACAATAGCCTGTGTTGGAGGGTGCAGAGGGTCCCATTCTCAACAAATCACCCCTTGGAGTGGCCACTGGCTGGAACAGGGAGGTGATATACCAAATCCAGCCTCTACACAAAAAGGTTGCTCAAACCAAGTGACATACCAGAGCTCAGAGGGCCTGATAGAGACCTTCCTCTTCTGTTCATCTCCACCTGTTACCTGGGTGTCAGTCCTCCTGAGGAAATCCAAAGGGTGGCTCAGTCAACAGGCCTTGACTCTGTGTTAACTTTTTAGAGAATGCGTTTGTCATACACTCTGTATTTCTGTCTTTCTGCATATGTGTCTTTGTGTCAAATGCACAGACATGGCTATTATCCACTTGGCTAAAAGAATGCAACACAACCCTTCACCTGCTCAGTGAGAATTGAAATTCCACCACTTACAGAATTATTCCTCTTGCTTAAAAACAATCTCCTCTCAAGGGCGCCTGGGTGGCTCAGTTGGTTAAGAATTCGACTCTTGATCTTGGCTCAGGTCATGATCTCACAGTTCATGAAGTCGGGCTCAATACTGACAGTGTGGAGCCTGCTTAGGATTCTCTCTCCCTCTTTCTTTGCCCCTCCTGTGTGCGTTCTCTCTCTCTCTCTCTCAGGAATAAATAAGTAAACTTTAAAAAATTATCTCCTCTTAAAAATGCTAATTCCCCAGGAAATGGAATGTTGTTAATTTACTTATTTACAGTTAGTAAGAGTAAGCTTGTCAGGTACTCTTTCATGAAGAAAGCTTTTGATGAGAAATTCTGAGTTAGAGTCTAGTAACTAGATAGTGAGATCCTTAAATATAGTTGTATCTGATTGATATTTGAGATGTCCACCTAGTACGAACCTTCCATATAGCAAGTTCTCGCTACAGGTTTTTTCTATGACTAATCTTCAAGTTACCTTCAAATTCCCAGTAAAGCTGGGAATATACACAACTAAAAGTGGTAATATCTTGGGTGGGAGGAAGAACCAAGGAGGGGTAATCATGTCCGATATTTGGGCTGGGCTTAACCTAGGGTTTCAGTGAAGAAGTCTAGGATGGAACAGAAACTCCGAATTCAGGAGATTCTGGAAATTGGAATAGGAGGCCACGGGAACAAATTTTATGATCCAAGTTACTAAAAATCCTGATGAGGGCATCAACCTTCCAATAGGTTGAGGCATGGAGTCCTTTGAGCTGGCATTAGCTGACTTTGGGGGGCACATGACACGGATGGCATCTGGGCTACACCCAGCTGGCATAGAGCTCATTCATTTTCCTTCAATGCCACTCAAATCAGGATAAACCTTCTAATTTTTTTTAATGTTTATTTATTTTTGAGAGACAGAGAGTGAGCAGGGGAGAAGCAGAGAGAGAGGGAGACATAGACTCCAAAGCAGGCTCCAGGCTCTGATCTGTCAGCACAGGGCCCAATGCAGGGCTCGAACTCACGAACCGTGAGATCATGACCTGAGCCAAAGTCAGACGCTCACCCGACTGAGCCACCCAGGCACCCCGACCTTTTAAATTTAAGTTTATTTACTTTTGAAAGAGAGAGAAATACAGAGACAGAGTGTGAGCAGGGGAGGGGTAGACACCGAATCTAAAGCAGGCTCCAACGTCTGAGCTGTCAGCACAGAGCCTGATGCAGGGCTTGAACTCATGAACCGCGAGATCATGACCTGAGCTGAAGTCCGATGCTTAACCGACTGAGCCACCCAGGCGCCCCCAGATAAACCTTTTAAATGCATTTCCTGAGAGGCAGTATAATGTGGTGATTAGCAGCCCAAAGCACGGCACCAGACTGCTGAGGTATAAATTCCAGTGTGGCTGTGTATGGCTACATGACCTTGGGCAATGCACTGAACTTCTCTGTGCCTCAGTTTTCTCACTTGAAAAATGGGTGTAATAGCAGTTCTCAATGTGCAGGGTGGTTTTGAGGAATTAAATTAGTTAGTATACATAAAAAGTTGAAAATGAGTCTTGACATATGGAAAGTACTACATGTTTAGCTCCTTTTCCTATTTCCCCAAAGTGATTGGGGGAAAAGGACAGTATTATCATAAGCAGAACCCAAGTATCTGCTCCCTTATTTAACAGATCCAGAAGCAGATGATTCCCTCTGCATCAGAGAGGACCCCCCCCCCCCCCCCGCCCCGAGGAGCATGAACACCCTGGGGGTGCCATGCTGCTAACTGTCCCAGGTCCCATGCCTTTCCTTGCCAGCAGGGCCTCAGGTGGACACAGCACCAGACTTGGACCAGCACACTGATGGAGCTGTATTTTCAGGACTTTCCCCTCTCAAATGAAGACATCATGAGCACAGGGTGGACGTGCTTTTCTTTCCTTCTAGAAACTCCCTGACCATGGCTCCTCCTCTTCCCTGATTATCTACTGATACTTTGGGACAAAATTCAGTGTGACGGGGAGGTGTTTTGGTACTTAATTACAGGTCACCTATTTCAAGAGAAGGGCCTGTCCCAGGGACCAGTGGCCAGGGGCAGGGAGAGTACTGAGGGCTGCAGTTCTCATTGGGTTGGGGCTTGGACAGGAAGAAAGCCCTCACCCCGGGGACTCTTATTCCCATGGTGGGCTGGGTGAGGAGTAGATAGGAGATACTGAGGAAGAAGAGGCCACATGAAGAAGGACCTGTGGTTCACTGTGGTACCACCAGTGCTTAGCTAACCAGCTGGCCACCAATCCAGTGCAGTCCACACTCTGGACCCACATTACTTAGAGTCATCTTGGAGTGTCATCCAATTTCCACGGCTCCCCAAGCACTTCCCAGTTCCCACGTGCCATTATGCCAATAAGGGTAGATGGAGATGGGGCGAGGGGAGGTTTTAGGACCATTGCATCACTGCTATAATAGCATCGGACCCTAAGAGGTAAAATCACCCTTGATTGCTTCTTACTAGGGAATAGGGTAATTGAGAAAAGGTGACAAGGAATAATGCAAAATGTGTTTCTCCCCTGCCTCCTAGGCTTCTCACATCCACAATATAATGAATTCTGCTTATAAAGCACATCATTACTCTTAGGAATTGGTTATTGTTGTAGGCAAGCCATGCCCCTACCCTCTGTTAGGAGTCCTTGGATCCAGTGGGCAAAACATCAAAATAGCAGCAAATTATCTCCTAGAGGCTAAAAAATTCTGTGATTTTCTGTGCTCTAAGATAGTGACAGATTTGATCTTTGACAGACAGGGACAAGGCCTCATAATTGTGGGGTCCTTCTAAATTTTGTGACTATGATTAGAGCCCCCAATCTGTCACTTTGCACCACTCATTTGGAACCAGAACCAAAAGCCTAGTCCCCAGATAGGATAATTTTTTACTTTTGTTTTTTTCTTTCCTAGAAAGAGAGTACTCTGTGATCTTTTTTTGGCTCTTTGTCCATAAAATTGTGGTTGAATTATGTCCATCGTCCTTTCAGAATTCCCCAGCATCCAGATATGGCCAACTTTCTATTACACAGGCTTCCATGCAGCCAGGATATTATCTGGACAACATCAAATATCGATTGTTACTTACACTCAGGTTTATCAGGTTTTGTTTGTTTGGTTGGCTTTTGGTAGGGAACAGAAATAGTTTATATTTATTTATGCCCAGTTTCCCCAACCTCCACATTTTTTTTTGTATACCTCCACCATGATGACACTGGGCTGAACCAGATTTCCCTTAAATTGGTGTCAGCTGTCCTGCAGGAGTAGCATAAAGTGGATTGCCTGGGATTGGATTCTGTCTAATCATGGCCTAGTTACTTAACCTCATTGCCTCAGTGTCCACATCTGTAAAATGAAGATAATAATGGCATCTACTTTGTCAGTTGCTGGAGTACTAAGTATGTTGATACATACACAGCAGTTAATTTGGTGCCTGTCACATACTGAGAACATTAGGCATTAGCTAGTATCTTGTCCCATGCATGGGGCCATACTTGCAGATGATTGCAAGTGAATTCTCTGAAATCTAGACATTTGTCTCGTGGTATGAAGGATGGTTTGCACATTGGAAAGGGGACAATGGTCACTGGTTATCAGGGTGCACTTCTCCTCATTCCCCAAGGATGCATATGAAAAATAAAAACCCAATTCGTTCATTTTTGTACCCACAAGTACAGGCACGGGGAATTCCAAGGCACAGGGAATTTACCACCCCATTGGGTAGAGAAGTCAGAAGTTGAGATTTCTTTTCTGCTCTGTGACTGACCTTGAGAGCTACCATGTAAGCTGACGGAGTAGGAGGCTGGTCTCCTGCATGCCGAAGACACTCCCATACTCTTTCAAGAGTGTTTTACTCATTCGGAATATTTATTAAACACCTACTGTGTGCCAGGTACTACTGTAGATCCTGGATGTGAGGCAGTAAACAAGACAGACAAGGTCTTTGCTCTTTTGAAGCTTGTATCGTCAAGACCCAACAAACTCCAGAATGCTATTAGAACTTCAGTAATCACCTCTTATTCAGTACAGCAGATTCTGAACGACCCCGAATGACCATAAGATTCTGAAGTGTCCTGTGAATCACCCAAAAAGGATGATATGAAAGCCACTATAGTTTTGATGATATGCCTATTTTGTTGCATTCTAGTATTTTTGGGAAATAATCTAACACATCTACATTTTCCATAAATACTGAATTAAACTGAATGGCCCATTCCTAGAACCCGTAGAAAAATAGACGCCTTTACTTGTACCATTTTGTCAGTTTTCTCTTGTTTTATTTTAAATTTTGTAAATGTTTTTTTTTTTAATTTTTGAGAGAGAGTGAGATAGAGTGTGAGTGGGGGAGGGGCAGAGAGAGAGGAAGACACAGAATCGGAACCAGGCTCCAGGCTCCGAGCTGTCAGCCCAGAGCCCGACATGGGGCTCAAACTCACGAACTGTGAGATCATGACCTGAGCCAAAGTCAGACACTTAACTGACTGAGCCACCCAGGCGCCCCGGTTTCACCTGTTTTGTATGTTTTCCTTGTATGTGGGCTTTGGCCTCTCACCAATTATTATTTCCTTTCTGAGCTGCTGGACTGTAAGCTCCACCAGGGGAGGAACCTTCCTAAGCCTGTGCACTTCCCACTGAGGAAGGACATTGCCTGGCCTGTTGCTGACCTGAGTGAGAAGGGCCTGGGAAAATTGAAGGGAGGAAGGGTCTTATCTGCTGCCTGGTGATATATGCAAGCCCTCTCTCAGAGCCCTGCCTGGGAGCTTTTTTTCTGATGTTCGACAGAAAACTTTCATGGGAATGAGGTCTTAACACATTCCTTGTCCTGTGTTTCTCTCAGCTTCTCTGAAATGACCCGATGGGGTAAAATTTCTCCACATTTCTTCCAGCACTAATGATCTCTGCTTCTAGGAGTCCTGGGCAGAAATTTAAAGAGAGTTTGTGAGTTGTTCCTCTTTTTAATCTTGAAGGAATCCATCTTGTAGGAAGCCAGAAAGAAGACACTAGGGGTGGAACAGACAAAAGAGAGAGAGAGAGAGAGAGAGAGAGAGAGAGAAGGGAAGGCAAGATTATGCCACAGAGGGAGAGCTGGGCAGAAGAAGGGAAAACTCACATATTGAAAAGGACACTAATGATAGGGAAAGAAATTTTATTTTCAAGCTTTTAAGAGAATAATACAAACAACAGAGAGTTTTAAAAAACCCTAAAAACTAGTTTAAAAAAGTACTTGACAGTGTCCCTTTAATACCCATGGATGGCGCGGCCATTGTGCATTGACAATGAGAAACTGTGCAGGTGACCACCCCAGTGGCCTTGCTGGCAAGGCCCCAGGAACCAGCAGCCTGGGCTGGAGGGACAGTGCTCCCTGACAGGGTCCCTGGGCCCTGCCTCGCTGCATGGGAGGGACCGGGGAGTATGTAGCACTGAGGGATTACACCCTCGGATGAGGGTCCCAAGTTGCAAGGAATACTTAGATTGGTCTCCACTCCACTCCTTGGGACACATCCAGCCAATTTCTTCCCATCTGCTACAACAGCTATCCTGGGGGGCCCCTGGGTGGGAGGTGCTCTGCCCTAGGGGGCCCTGGGTCTCTGCATGCGCCAAAGCAGGAGAAGGCATGACATTGAGCATGTCCTGGCCATGGGCAGGGTTGGGTAGTTGGGAAAGTCGCTCCTGGATTGACAGCTTTGAAGGCTGAAGCCACAGCAGCAGGACTGTGCTTGAGATACCCACAGGAAATCTGTACTTTTCTCTAGTTGTGTGTGTGTGTGTTTCTTGTAAACATCTTTGAGCCAAACCACCAGAAAATAAAGTAACAAGGGCACAAAAAGACACCCATCTCCAAACCAACCTAAACCCTCTTTGAGCCCATCTGAAACTGGGAGTTCCCGGTTTGGAAGGAAGCCGAAATCTCCCTCCCTCTGGGGGCTCACACCAACATCTCCCTCCCTGCACCTTGCCCCAGAGCCCCTAAAGCCATCTGAGTCAGGAATCCTGCCCACCCAGACGAGCCCAGGAGCCACAAATGCCATCTGTCATCCTTGCCAGCCCACACCCATCCCTCTCCCTCCCCACCACTGCCCCAAAAACAGCCCAGGGAGAAACAAACTCAAGCGGAAAACAAGGCAGGCTACAGTGCTTTTCCTTTGCACACTCTTTGCCCCTTTGCATTTTTTCTCCCACCACTTGCGCACACAGGGACACCACCGCCGCCACCTCACGTCGCCCTTCCCAAGCCTCCTTTTCTCCCAGGTGCCCTCACCCGAGGGCAGTAATCCCAGGTGGATGGGCACATCTGGGATTTTTGTCCTTGTGTTTTGTTACGTTCAAGCTGTATTGCGCTTCCTTGTTGAGTTTGTACTGGTTCTTCTTGCTCTTGTTGGAGGATGGGGGTTGACCGATTAGAATCACGAAAAGCGCCCTGGACACCCGACTCACTCGCTCCAGCTCTGACCCTGCCTCCAGGGCCCCCACGAGGCCCACCGCCTTCTGCCTGCCCTCTGCTCCGGCCCCTGGGATGCCACTTTGCCTCCCCACACCTGCTCCCCAGACTGTGGCCTGCCAGGCCTTGGCCCCTTCCTGGCCCAGCCTCCCCACCTCTGTGCATGGTCACGGCCTCCTTTCCAGGTCTCTCCCCTCACACTGTCGTGACCCTCATGACAAGCTCCCGGCTCCCGCCCTGGGGGCCCCGCTGTTCATGAGGTCGTAAGTGACTCAAGATGTGCAGGATGGTGTAAGCACAGTGGTGATCGGACAGAGGGCCTGAGGGGTGGCTGGCCGCCCTGGCAGGGCCTTCCTCAGGGCCGGGGGCACCCACAGCCTCCTCTTCGGAGGAGGGGACATCAGCCTGGGTGGATGAGGAGGTCCGGGGGTTTGTCCTGCCTCCTGACTTTTGATCTTCCAGGTCTTTCGTCCTGTCATAGTTCAGCACTTTCCACTGCTGGTTGACAGCCTGCCACCGTTTAAAGATGCGGTACACAGAGGGTCCCTCGTGCACGATGAGACCTGGAGGGGCAGGGAGGGAGAGAGAAAAGGACAAGAAAGAGACAGGACGTCACTGCTGGAAAAATGGTCTCCCTATGCTTACACACAGATGTGCACATTGGGGCAAGCTGGATTTGTATCGGTTTGATTTGTTCTTTTCAAACCTCCCTTTCAGAGCTGAGCCCCTGTATGCCTAGGCTTCACGAGTCTTCAGAAATAGAAGGTGGAAGGCTACCACACGAGTTCAGGAAATGGTCCAGTGCCTACATGCAACGCGTTTGCCCACCTCTCCTCCACCCCTCCCACCTCTTGGCTTGACAAAACCCCAAGTCATCATCTGTTGAGGCATAATATAAATATGTTTTCCTCCCTCTACCATGTAGCCATGGCACCAGGCATTGAGCAGATGTTGAATGAACCGTGTGCTTTCAAAGGCACCATGAAAGATACCAAGGGTCATTCCATACCTGCTAGATGATGTCTGGAATTACATTGGTTAACTCTTCGCTATTTAACAAATAGTCGAATTCTCTTGAAACACACCCCTGGGAAGGAGAGCTTTGATACAGTTCTACTGGCCAGAAGCAGTGTAGAGTCAGAAAGAAGCCATACCAGACAACCGGAAGATAAATATTATGTGCCTATGATGTGCCAAGCACTAGGTGTAGTGCAGTGAGCAGGACAGGCAGAGTCCTGCCCTCCAAGAGCTTATATTCTAGCAGAGAGACAATAGCAGGCACACAACCAAACTGATAAGACTATTTCAGGTGATGGCAAATGCTATGAGGAAGATGAAATAGGGTTAAATAGCCACTGGCTGCAGATACTGAGGGTCCTGCTTTATCGAAAGGATGGTGAATAAGGAGGTGGTGTTTACATTGAGACATAAATGATGAGAAGGGGGGGACCATGCAAAGATCTGGAGAGAGAGCATGTTGGTGGTAGGAGTGCTAGTGCGAAGGCCAGGAGGTGGGAATGGAATGCACGTGCATCACAAAGAAGGTCAACATGGCCAGGGTGCAGTGATGAGCGGGAAGTACAAGGAGATAAGGGGGCACAGAGGGGCACAATATGATGAGGCCTTATAAGCCATGGCAAGGGATTTCTGTTTTGTCCTGAGTATAATGGGAAGCCATTGAAGGGTTTTAAGGGAGGGGTGAGGGGTGATGTGATCTAGTTTACCCTGCAGAAAGTTCATTCTGGCTCCTGTGAAACAATAAACTGATGAGGGAGAACAGTAGGAGCAGGCGACCAAGCAGGAAGTGATGTAGTGATTCAAGCAGGAACGGATGGTGGTCTCTACCAGGGTTATAGCAGTAGGTTGCATGAAAAATTGTGTGGTCAGGACGTATGTAGAGGCAGAGCTCACAGGCTTGCTGACAGATAAGTTGTGAGTCAAGTGAAAAATCTGGACAGCCCAGGAGCTTTTGGCCAACAATACACTAGTGGTGTGCCATTTACTGAGATGTGGATAGCATGAGGGCGGAGGGGGGGGGGGGGGAGGATTTATGTGGTGTGGCCATGACTGTATTAGTTTCCTACTGTTGTTGTAACAAATGACCACACACTCAGTGGCTTAAAACACACAAGTGTTCTCTTATAGTTCTGGAGACAGAAGTCTATAGTGAACGTATCAGAGGGCTGGTTCTTTCTGGTGGCTTTGAGAGGAGAATCCATCTTCTTGCCTTTAAGCTTCTAGAAGACACCTGCATTCCCTGTCTCTTTCCTACATCACTCCACCTCTTTGTTCCAATGTCACATCTCCTACCCTTCTGTCATTGTCTCTTTCTGAATCTCTCTTATAAGAACCTTGTGATTACAAGTCCACCCAGATGACCCAGAATACCCTCCTCATTTCAAGAGTCTTAAATTAGTCATGTCTGCAAGTCCCTTTTGCCATAAAAGGTAACATTAACAGGCTCCAAGGATTAGGACCTGGATCTTTCGGGGGTCATTATTCAGCCTACCACAGTGATTAATAGTTATATTTTGATTATGGTAAATTTAAGATGTCTGTTAGAAATGTCACTGGAAGGGCCAGGTATACAGTTGAACATATGAGTCTGAAGATTAGAGAGAGGTCTGGCCTGGAGGTAGAAGTCATCAGTGTAGAGGTAGAATCTGAAGTCTCAGGAATGGCCCAGGAAGGCAGACAGATTAGAAAAGAGGGACAATGACAGATTCCTGGGCCTTTTGATATATAGAATTTTGGCGGAGGTAGAGCCAGCAAAGGAGGTCCTGAATGAGCAATAAATGGCATAGAAGCAAGACCAGCAAGTGTAAAGACCCAGAAATCTAGAGAAGGACACATTTAAATAAAAAGAGTGTGCTAACTCTTAAATTCTGTTAAGAAAACGGCTCATGTGGAATGAGGGGTGACCACTGCCTTGGTGGGCACAGGTGGAAGGAGGTTGATAGAAAATCAAGTAGTTCTCATCCAAGTGTCTTTTTCTTCTATGATTCATCAGTTAAGATGGAAGGGATACAGGAGGAAGTGTTGAAGATTATTGGGGAGAAGAAAAAGGGGGAAATGATTATCTTAGAAAAGTGGGAGACTGAATTTACAAAGGAGATATGGTAGAATTGTCTGACAGTGCTCAGCAACCATTTGAGGTTTGTGGCCACAAATTTGAGGTGAGTTGTATAGTTTTTCTCCATAACTTCAACTCCTGGCTAGGTGCACCTATGGAGTAAGAAAGTTGGGTTTCATTAGTGTAGACTTTTTCTGTGAAAGAAAGACAGTAAGAGAAGACATAAGATTTACGGATGTTGGCAAGGGAGGGATTATTAAACTGACCCATGGAGTCTGAGCTGAAGAGGAGGAAAGGGATACACAAAAGTGATAAAGAATAATGAAAAAAGGAAAAATGGAAAGTAATAGGGTCAATGCCAAGAGTTCTCTTTGAAGTTATAGAATTGCTAGAGTCAGTGAGCTACAAGGATAGGGGTGTGGAGTGATGGGCAGAGTGGGATGTTTAAATCCAGATTTTGGAAGTGGTATTGTTCTTGGTGATGATGAGGTCTAGGGAATGTCCACTTGAGCAGAGGCTGAGGTGGGCTAGAGGAAAAGGCTTGTGGAGTAAAGAGATAACCAAAGAGTTGGACAGGTTATCTGTATCAGCCATCCTCAGTGCTATTAGGACAAATGTCCCCTTTTTATAATAGGTATAGTTTGTTATTCCCTTTCCTATCCTGAAGTGAAATTCATAAGGTAATATAAGCTACTATGGTTTCTTTTTTAAAAATAAATTAATATAATGCACTGACAAATAATGTAAAAAAGAACAAAGGAGACGTCATTTAGACCAGACAATATAAGTTTCAGCAGAAATTCTAGGGCACAACTACATTAGAAAACAAACAAAAACCTCAAACATTTCTGAAATGCCCCCCTAGGAGATGGTACCACCTCCACTGAGAGGCACTGATCATAGAGATGCTGAAGACAAGAATAGTGGGAGGGAGTGCATGAACCAGCTGCACCCAGGAATGGGAGGAGTGAGTAGGCAGCCAACAGCCAACAGCATCAACAAGGGGAAAGGGACAATCAAATATGATGATATGCACTTCAAAGGGGCTGGGGCTTCTGAAGGATAAAGGAAGAGAGGTGGTTTGGAAGGGGTGATGGAGAACAAGAAGGATGCGGACCTCACCTCCACTCGCCGTATAATACAGCATATGGGAAAAAAAGCAGCTACCACTTGAGAAAGCAAGAAACAGTGTCCTCAGAAGAAGCTGTTTCCATGAAAGGAACACTCAGAGAAGTTGCTGGTGACAGGCCATGACATCCAGAGGAAGGGCTGGGAAGATGAAGCCAGCTAAGGGATGGGCAGAATAGGAAAGTGATGATTGTCCATATTGTGAGAGTGGTGCAGGAAGGTGGGCCCTGTGACAGGAAGTGAGATGACTCGGGATTCACCCTGCAGCAACTGTCAGTGTAGGGATGGCTGCTGGCCTGGCCTCTGGAGGGAAGAGCTGACTCACAGGAGCAGTGATGAGTCACTCCAGCATCCTCAATGTCAAGCAAAGAGACCAGATGGAAACCTCTCAGTGCTCCTCCAACCTTGAACACACTGTGATTCTAGGAGACAAGATAGCCACCCACCACCGCTCCTTCTTCTACTATGACAATAGTTCCTGAGATTGCACTCTGGCCACATGTTTTCAAAAGTTTGTTGGAGAGACCATCTCCCTGTGACCCAGTTGTTCCTAATCTTTTGGGTCACATGCCCCTTTGAGGATCTGATGAAGGCTAAGGACCACCTCCCTGGAACACAAACCAGACATAAGAATTTAGGATTCATATATCTTCTGAAGACCATCTATGGATCCCTATTTGTGGCCTGATTCTAGACAAGGAGACCTCCTCTCTGCCCCTTGTCTCGTCACTCTCTCCCAGTGTACTGACCCTCATCACGTCCTTCAACCTTGTGAATATGAGTCCTGTGGCACTGCTTCATTCATATGTTGATTAGTTCCACAAGCTCTTTTCCCTGTGCGGTAAGCCCCTCGAGGACTGAGTCCAGGAATGGTTGAGGCCTGGGCAGTCAACACAGTAACAGGAGTTTAATGAAGCCTTGGTGATGATGGAGGAGATAGGGGCCTCAGGGAGAGAGAAGCAGAATCTTTTGAAGCCCCAAACTAACTCTTTCCAATAAGAGCCATACACTTGATTCTTAATTAGCTTCTTGATCACACAATTTTACCCTGATTGAAGAGGGTGGCTTAAATTTTGGGTCTGAATGCTGCCTTCTAATTATCTAACTGTCTAGTGATCAGGAAGTAATTAAACCACTTTAATGGATAGGAGGCTGAAGGGGAGAAAGTGCACCTGTTTTTGTAGATAATGCTTGTTTGGCAAAAGTGGGAAAAGCACAAACTACCTTATTTGCATCCACTCCCCTTAGTTCTTCCTCTGCTTCCCGCTCTACAAATTACTTATTGATTCCTTGGCTTGTGGAATAAAAAAAAAAAAAAAAATGGAGGAAGATCGGTGGGGCTCATCTAATTGGGACAGGTGAAAATAGGCAAGTTGAAGAGTTGGGAGAGAAGGAAGATGAGTTGGAAACGGCAGTGGATGGAGAGAGAGGATGAAATTAGAATAGGAGGGAAAGAAGTTATTGGTGAAGGAAGGCAGAGAAATAGAAGAGGATGGAACATTATAATGCATGGCAATACCAGAAACTCAGTAAGTTTTGATTCACTGGGTGCTTCTCTCAAGTTGTTTCTTTTTCTTTTTTTTTTTTTTAAGTTTATTTATTTAGAGAAAGAGAGAGCTTAGGAGGGGCAGAGAGAGAGAGGGAGAGTGAGAATCCCAAGCAGGCTCCGTGTTGTCAGTGCAGGGCCTGACATGGGGCTTGATCTCACAAACTGTGAGATCATGACCTGAGCCGAAATCAAGAGTCAGATGCTTAACCAATTGAGCCACTTAGGCGCCCCTCTGGGGTTGTTTTCTATTTAATTTAATAGTTACCTTGTAACTACCCACATGGTGCCCCACCCTGGGCTGTATTGTTGGGACATCCAGTCCCAGAAGAATTGCCACCTTCATCTCCCTAATGTCTCTCCACCTTTGGGGGCAACTCTTCCTCATAGAGCTGGAGGATCCTTAAGTGTCAGAACCCTTTGCTTGTCATCATTATCTCTCCCCTGAGCCTCCAGCTGAAGCGGCCCTTTGGTTAGCCCATGAGGAGCGAAGGAAGGTGGCCATTGTGAGTGGGTGGTCCTGTCTGCTTGGCTCCCTCTGCCCCTAAGTCGCTGATGACACAGCTTTGTCAGGGAGTCCTCAATCCTTGGTTGGGATTGGCCTCCCAATCATGGCCTGCTGAATTTTGGCCACTGGCTCTTGCTGTGTCCCAAGCAGTGAGATACAATTTAATTCTATTTAGGTGATATTTCCTGAGTACCTACTATGTGCTTCTTTGAACACCTGTGATAGGACAAAAAAACTTGTTCTTATTATATACGGAGGTAACAGGCCAAGGTTAACTGAGAAGCCTGCAGAGAAGCCTCTGGTCCCTCAGCAATGCCAAAATCCCTTCTTCCCACCCCCTATTTCCTGTTACTATCCTGATCTAAGTGGCAAAAAAGTTGCAGACAATTCTACAACAGTGCTTCTCAAACTTTAGCATGCATCAAAATCAGCCAGGGACCTTGTTAGAACCCAGATTTCTAGGCTCTGGACCAAGAGTCTGAATCAGTAGGTCTTGGTTGAGGCCTACGAATTTGCATTTCTAAGATGCTCTTGAGTGACACTGATCCTGCCTGTGTGTAGAGCACACTTGAGTAACACTGCCTAGAACATGATCCTTGTCGTGGCCTACTGCCTCATGGAAGGCTCGAGATTTTGATCAAATAAAGAGCTGTGGGTAATTTTTTAAAAATCTCTGGTTCCCGATGCAGTAGACATGAAGATGTGAGGCAACTAAAGAAATGGATGCTGCTTCTTCTGGACCCAAAGAACTTTGGGTCCCATGTTTTAGAGGCAACTTGCCAGTGAACATGCATCGGACATGCAGAGTATCTACCACTTTCTAGCCTTGTGGATTTAGGTAAGTCACTTCCTCTTCTGAGCCTCAGTATTTCTGTCAGTAAATTGGGACTGATACCACCTTTCTTATAGGGTTGTTATGAGATTAGATGAGGTAATGAGTCGTATGTGCTGATGCCTGGGACTGTGCCTGGCCACATGATATTGAGTATTGGGGGGTGGGGTGGGGATGGAGATGACAAAAGAGGAAAAGCTCACTCATATCTTTTCCTCCTTCGCCAACCCTGTTCCCACGCACAAGCACCTGTTCTTCGTCTCCTAATTGTCCTTCCCAATCCTCAGTCTGAGTCATTGTTTACAGATGAACAAGATGCTGGAGCCAAAAGGAGCTCTGGAGGCCAGCTGATTCTGCAGATGTGGTGACAAGCCTCCACTCCTGCCTCCTCTCCCCCTGCCAGGAGCCTTCAGCAGTGCCAGTGGGGGAATGCTCCCCGCCTGCAGGGCTGTCCACTGTCACACAGCTGCTGGCCAGGACTTACATGGAAGGCCACCACTGCCAAACTCCTCTTCCGGACATTACCCCTCGAGAGCTCAGCCCTGTCAGAATCTGCACTAAAGAACCTGTCGGGCAAGTGTGGGAAAGATCAGTCTAACCAGCTAGGGTTGTTTTTGTTTTTGTTTTTGGTTTTTTTTGCAGGGGAGTGGAGTGGTTAGGAAGTGGCGTTGTGAGGTGACATTGGCAGCGCCTCCACCTCCCCAGTATTCATGGTGACAGCTTTGTGCTTCTCAGAAGTGTAACCAGAATGTTCTTCTGGGAGTCTCCCTATGGATGATGAGATGTGGATCCAGGGGCCTCATTTGGGCAGGCTCCCCTTGACTCAAATGCTTTGGGTCCTGGTTTGGCCTACTCTTTCAGCAATAAAGACCCAAAGGACAGAAGATACTGAAAGCCTTCGATGAGGGTGAAGCAAAATCACCTTCCCCTTCCGTTTCCATCCCGTTGATGCCTTGTCAGTGTCCAGGGAGAGGCTGTCCCCTTGGCAGTGACTTCTATTACAATTCCCTTCCTAGCAGGGTCCTTGCTGGACTGGTTGACCTTGGTCACACCGTACAGAATGTGTCTAAACCCATCAGGGCCAGAACCTTGCCGGTCCCTCTGCCCATCCAGGGCATTGCAGAGACCTGTGAGAAGACCTCAGCTAGAAAATCATGAAGAGCACTGATGCTCCTTGAAAGGAATGTGCTTAACTCAGTAGGACTGGGCAGGGAAGAGAGATATCCTCGGAGCCCCAAATATCCCTGCATTGGTATATGTGAGGGGTCCAGGCCTGCAACTGTGTGTGTGAAGCTGATTCCCAAGATACTGTAGCTTTTGCTTATGAGACTTCTCTACAAAGCTCAGGGCTCTCACTATCTGGACTGAAACTGCCAGAATTGCATTGCTCAGTCACTCTAGGTGATGGTGATGAAGGTCACAGTGATGATGCTGATGATGGCAATGGTGACAATAGCAAGTACTTATGGAATGCTTGCTATGTTCTGTCACTCCAGCAGGGCTTTGCAAAATATACAAATAAATAAATAAATAAATAGGCTTTGCAAATCTAGTGTACCTCTCACAGAAAGCCCATAACGTAGGTGGTATTATCTGCACTTGACAGAAGAGGAAACTGAGCTTGGAGAGGCTTAGCATCCTGCCCACGGACACACAGCTTGTCCATGTTGGGGGAACGTACACTCAGGTTCATCTGAAACAGAACAGTGCGGTGTGCCTGGGCTGCTGCTGCCTCCATGCTGCAGGTCATGTGCTCCCCCAGAGACAGCAGTTATGGAGATCTTTTTTTATAATAATCTGTAGGTATGAGTATACAATTTCTACTTGAATTTCTAATAAGCTGTCTTTTGTACTTTGTGTTTTGATGTATACGTGTTACATTGTTATAATAGAGTAGTTAAGGATATGGGCTTTGAAATCAGATGAAACCAGGTTCTACTTATATGGCCTTGGGTGATTTACCTCTTAGTCTCAATTTTTCTTATCAGGAAAATGGGCATTTTAATAGTAACTACATCATAAGGTTATAGGGAATAAATAAGATAATGCATGTAAAGTACTTTTTAGTGTTTGGTACATAATGAAGAATAAATTTTGGTTCTTATTTTATAAGCATTATTACGAAGTAAGTTTCACACGGCTTCATCTCAAAGGAGTTATGTTAAAGTTACAAAAGTAGTTTATTTAAGCAAATATTCCCAAATTCTAAAAAGTGTTGTCTTTTAAAATCCTCGGATTTTAGGGGCGCTTGGGTGGCTCAGTCCGTTGAGCGTCTGACTTTGGCTCAGGTCATGATCTCACGGTTCATGAGTTCAAACCTCACATTGGGCTTGCTGCTCACAGCGTGGAGCCTGCTCTGTATTCTCTCTCTCTCTCTCTCTCTCTCTCTCTCTCTCTCTCAAAAATACTAATTAAACATTAAAACATGTTTAAAAAAATTAAAAAATAAAATAAAATAAAAATAAAATAAAATAAAATAGAATCCTGGGATTTTAATTTTTGTTTTACAACTTTTTTTAGTAGAGTCACACCGAATGTGGGGCTTGAACTCATACTCATGACCCTGAGATCAAGAGTCACAGGCTCTACCTACTGAGCCAGCCAGGTGCCCCTAAAATCCTGGCATTTTAAAAGATTACCCTGGCAAACTGGGACACTCTCTCTTAGGCTATCCTAGTTCAGAGCATTTCTGGAAATTTCTCAATGACATAGCCTGTGACAGACATGACTAACTGTCCACCAAAAACCCACTCTTCTCTTTCTCAGTAGAGAGCCGCCACTGAGAAGGAATTACATTTTTAGCACTTTGCATCCACGGGGAGCCAGGTGACCAGCATTTCATGTGAACATGAATCAGGCCAAGGTTAAAGAATGGGTATGAGGGGGAAAGTGTGTGTGTGTGTGTGTGTGCCTTATCCGTGCTCACTTTTATTTTCTATTAGCTGGAGATAAAAGACTCAAGAGCCTAGGGGACTGTGGCCACAAAATGGAAGAAGCCTATGTCCCTGAATCTGTGTGAAGGAGAATCTCCCACTGATCAGGAGCTTCCTACTGCATTAAATCACTGAAATTATATACACTTATTATATGTGTAATTTGCTGGGGTTACACTAACTAAGATACCTTCAGCGCCAGGGTGGGGGCCATAAGAGAAAAGCAGGTTTTGGCTCAGTGGCATATTTCATGTCACCCCTAAAATCTATAATTGGATCAAGCAGCTACCTGATTTACCAGATTGGGGCTTTTTCTAGCCATAGACCCACTGTCAATGGACAGACACGCCATTGCCTGCAGACATGGCTGCAGGCATTTAAGACAGTTCCCAAGAGGTGTTCCTAAAATATTTTGAGCACTGTCAGCACACTGCAATAAATGAATTGCCTCCCCAGGGGTCTCCTTTGAGGGGGACAGTGCTCACTTAGCGTGTCTGCTTCTAAATTTGTCATCTTCATTTTCGGAGCATCTAACAGCTCAGCGGTGGAGAGAGGTAGCCTTGCATAGGATGCCCTGGGTGGGGGGAGGCAGAGAGTGGGTAGACTAGGAGCTAACAGTTAATCTGGAAAGTTGGAGAAGCCACATGCATTTAATGGAACACGGATTGAAACATCATCTTGCCCATTTATGTGGCTGGCACTTATCAGTTGTTTGGTCTGGCCAAACATTATTGAGAATCCCCCCCCCCAAAAGCCACAGTTGTCAACCTCTGAGAATTATGACATCTTCTCACAATAGAAGGGACTTCAGAATTCTAGAATGTCAGATCTAGAAGGACTTGCAAGTTATCCGGCTCAACCCTCTCATTTTATAAATGAGTTAACCGAGCTATAAAAAAAAAAACATGAAGTAACTTACCCAAGGTCATCAAGGTTGTTAGTGGCTAATCTAGTCTTCAGACCTAAATTTCCTATTTCCCAGTCTCTCTAGGGCACCAGGCTGCCTTCTCCATATTTTCAGTTTCCTAATCAGGGAATTAAAAGGTTTGACAGATGGGGTCATTTCTAGCCTGAGGGAAGGAAGACAGGAAGGAATCTTTGTGCCATGTATGTGTTTTTAGTTAATGTGAATTAAAATTAAGTTTGAAAAATAATGTTTATCTTCTCCTGCTGCTCCCCACCTTTGCCCACTTCCTATAAATCAGAATTTGAGTTCCTTTATCTCGGAGGGCAGGCACCAGTTATCTCTAAATTATAGGAAAAGACTTCAAGGAACAGCACACAGAGGAAGCTTTAACAAAAGATTTCCTATAATTTTGTTAATTACCATAGTCCACTGTTTTAAAGGTTTGGAACAATCTCAGAAATGTTGTTTTCCTTCCTTTCCTTGACCACATCCTACTCACAAGTAAAAAACAAACAAACAAACAAACAAACATGATAAGCGTGAGGTCCGCATTTTTGCAGATTTGACTTTTGGGTGGTCAATCTCTTGAGTCTGTAGAGTGAAAAAAAAATGTTTTTGGTGCCAAAGACCTTAATTAATTTGCTCTTGTTAAATCCTAATAACTTGACCTACTGGAGCAGAGACTGGCCCATTTGTTTGCTGCGAGATTCTGTCAAGCTTCTCTGCTGGGGCAGACAGCGTCATTAGAGATGACGGAAGAGGAGGCAGGTGTCATGAAGACATTCAATGTAATCAGATCTTCTCATTGAGAGGACACGGGTGAGGAAACCAAAAACCTTCCAGAAGAGGCACTGCTCCAAATAACAGCAGACTCTCAATTATATGAGGACATGAGGTCTGGCTCTCTAGGCTGTGACGGGCTTCTGGTTTTAACAGTACCAGCAAACCTTTACAGAGTGAGGAATAAACCTTTATTCCTAGGGGAATCTACCTGACCAAGTGCTACCCAGCCAGGTCACTGATTTTTATGAACTCCTGCTCCTTTATGTATGCCATCTTTTCAACACTCTCAACAACCCTTGGAGGGTGGTATTACTATCCCATTTCTCAGATGAGAAAAGGAAAGCAGAGAGTGGTTATGCAAATCGCTTGAGGTCCCAAGGTTAGTAAGAAACTGAGCAATATGTTGCCTGACCATTATGCAGCATGCTCCCACCGCTCCTTCCAGAAACTTGCCACTCTGGGTTTTACGACTCATTCCCTCCTGTTTTCCTCACTCTCTGTCTTCATCCATCTTTTAAGTGTTTAATACTCCCCAGGTCTCCATCCTTAGCCACCCACTCTTTGAAAGCTCCTGCTAAGTTATCTTGTCAAAACCCACAGCTTTACCCACCTTCTTGTTGACCCCCAAACCCATGCTCAAGTTTTATTATCCAACTACCTATAGAAATCTTTCCTTACCTCTGCCCTTCTCTTTAGTCACCAATCCTCATCAGAACTGGTCCAGCGCTCTCAAATCCTTCCTCTATGAACAAGAGGCCATAAAAGGCCCTTCCCTTCTTTCTACCCCTGCAAGGAGACTCTTTCCTGGCATAGCCTTCTCTTTGCAGCCCAAAACGCACTCCATGTGTCTTGCTTCTCTTCTACTGCAAACTCTTCACCTAGGAATTACCTCTTACCGCCTAGGTTTTAGGCTCACAGTGGTCCTTTTGTTTGGTGCTTTTGCCAGAGATACACCTTTCGTTCACCTTGGCTTCACCCAATTGCCAGCCCCACTCTCATGCTCAGCTATGGCATCCAGTCTCCACTCAAACCAGAGCCCTGGGGTTTCTGCTTGCTTCAAAGTTCATACAGCCCTATCTCATCCACATCCTTAGTGCTTCCCAAAGTCATCCCACACACTTCTTCCCCACTGCACTTTTTCACATTTCTTTTCTTTTTGTTCAGACTATGACAAGCATTTTCCAACTGGCCCCTCCCTGCCTCTCTAGTCTGTCCAGCTCTTGGCCATCCTCCCCATAGTTGCCAAAGTTATCTCTTTAAAACACACATACATCTGACCATACTTCTTTCCTATATAAAAGATTGAAAAGAAAGATTTCTTATCGATGCCGCTCTATCACCAACAGGGTAAAGTCTGAACTCCTTAGCACATGATTCCTGACACTGTGGGATTTGGCTCCACCAACCTCCATATCCTTATGGCCCATCACCCACCTTCATACTCTGGCTCTTGACACTGAGCCATCCATACAAGCATGCTCCAAGTTTCCCAAGTGTACCTGGTTCTCTCAAGTCTCTGTGCTTCTACACATGCTAGTCCCTCTGCCTAGAATGTTCTTTCCCACTCTTCGGGACACACTTCGACCTATCCTTCAAAACTAGCTGAAGGATAGGGTTCCTTCCTTCATAAAGCTTTCCTGGACTCCTCCAAGAGAGAGGTAATTGCTCTCTGTTTTGTTCCCCCTTTCTCTACATCTTATCCCGGCTCCCACTGTGCTATGATTTATTTGTAGAGTATGAGCTCCTTGAGGGCAAAGAGTCTTGTCTCATTCATTATTTTGTTAAATTTCCCTAGTTTCAGGAACAAAACCAGACAGCCAGGAGATGCTACTGAATGAGCAGATATGACCCTTCTGAGCCCCTTCTAACTTAGTCATCTTCTGTGTTCACTTATCTCTGTGTCCCAGCTCTTATTATTGACATAAATGATTAACTTGTCTACTACCCCAGTGAAATGTAAGATCCTTGAAAGCAAGTGACTCTCTTATTGGGAGTGCCCTTTCAATAAATATTTTTTCATCAATGAATGGATTCCCTAAGTTCATGTTGACCAGGGGATTTAGCTTCCCCTGCCCAAATTCCCTTCACCAGAGGAGAGATAAACCACCCAAATTTCATCTCAACTTCTTAAGCCACTCTCTCAGTTGGTATCAGAATAGCACTGATCAAAAGGGAAGTGTAACAATGGCTAACTCCCAAGACTCTGAATACAGGACAGGAGCAGCTAGGGCTCACTAAATTTCTTATTGCTCAGCTGTTACCCTATGGGTGAAGGTATTACTGGACCAATTTCCCCTCAAGCTGCCTCCCCATCTGAGCTCTGCATTTGCAATTCCACAGAGCAATCAGAGATAAAAAATAGGCAGTAGAAGTCACCCTGGAATTGGAGCCCAAGGTTCTTGGTCCAATTCTCAGCTCTGCTATTTGTTTAGCTATGTGTCCTGGAGCACAATTACTATAAAGCTTTTCTCACTTGTTAAATATGGATCAGAATACTTACCCTGCTTATCTTTTAGGGTTATTGTGCCCTTTCTCAGTTCTTCTCCGCCTTTTAGGGATTTGGTGCTTTGTTCTGTCCACGGCAACTTAGTTTTGGTTTTTCACAGTGGCATGGATTGGTCTAGGAAGTTAGGACTCTAAGCCAAGAGACGTTTAATCTGTAGGGGTGGTTTGTATCCAAGAATGTACAACCTTTTCATATAACTAAGTCTAGAGCTATTGTCCACAACCCTGGGTCCATGCTGCATCCAACAGAGAATGCAGACCTTCCTGGCACCCATTTCAGGCAAAATCCTTTGGTGAAAACCAAAGACTTTTCCCTGGAGGCCAACCAGGTGGACATAGGCATGGATGGGGCTGATGTGGCTTCGTGGCAACAAGATGACCACGTCCCAGACTCTGCATCTTCTTAGCTTCATGGCAGAGAATATCTGCTGAGCTGGTGTTGGTGACCAGTGGGGTGTCTCTTTGTGTCCTTCCCACCCTTAGGAGTTTTACCTCAGAGTGCTGCTCTGATAACAAAAGTAAATCTATTTTTAAGTATTAATTAAAGCTATATATTTTATGTTTACTCAGATTCTTTACTATCTGAGGCCATTTAACAGTCTTACAGAATAGAAAATTTTTTCTTGGTGTCTGAAAACTAGCAAAAGTCCAAAGACTCATCTTAACAGATGGTCTTATTCCTTTCTTACTCAGCCTTTTGAGCTAACACATGGATAGACTCATTTTCCTTCTTCTGATGATAGATTTTTATCAGGGACTGGGTTGCTCCATCCATCCAAGGAGCTTGGGTCTATGGATATGGATACTTTTATGTGACATCTTTTTTCAGCCAACATTTCTTGAGAACACTCACATTTCCCATTATCACTTCTACCTACTTTCCAGTAAGGAATCATCTCTTCCTCTGCCCACTCTTTCAGATCATTTTCTTCCACTTTCTTAGGACTTTTGGAAGGGAAACTTCCCCTTTCCCATGGAAATAAGTGACCAAGTTTTGAAACAGATGACCACCTTAATAGTAATATAGGTGCCACCCTGTAGCTCTCTTATCCATGCTGTCCATTTTTGTGCAGTAAGAAGATCACATATGTCTCGTTCTGGCTCACCTAGCCAGGTCTCTGTTCCCTTTTCCAGCTCCTCTTCCTCTCAATGGTTCAGTGAAACAGGCTTGTGTGGCCAGGAGTCCAGATTCATGGATAGAGATAGGAGGTGGTAGGACAGAGGTGATGGCATACTTCCTCCTTCTCTCAAAACAAACTAGACCCCGGGTTGGCATTCTGTCTTGTTTGCCCTGGAAGTCTGATAAGGTTAGTGTCAGCTGTGTTACAACATTCCTTGGGTTGGAAGTAACCCCTGACTGGTGGGTGCTTCACTGTGAATATCTGGTGGGAGTCTGTAGCTTTAGGATTCCCAGAGTACAGTGACACTTGTAACTGTGCATGACTCTTGTGGGGAAACTATGTCAAGGTGGACCCTGCACCCCTCGTTGTGGGTCTCCTCTCCTTCTTTCTAAGCTATTATGTTGGGGCTGAGAGACTAGCCCTACACTAGGATATGGAATGCAGCAAGGACCCACCTGCAGAGAGGGTAAGCTGGACCTGCCTTGTGGAGGCTGTGGTTCCTGTCCTAAATTCCTCTAAGTGAGTCTAGTGCTAGCTGTGCTGTCTGGTAGTTCTGTGAGTCTAAATGCCTAGTTGAGGCTAAAAATAAATATACCCCTAGAGACATTGCAGGCTCCACCTGATTGCCTCTTTCAGAAAGTCCCTAAAAGGCTGATACTTTACAACCACTTATGCAGTACTGGGTGCTTTCCCTCAACTGGCCAGAACACTACAGAAGAGAAGTGACCAGTACCTGAACTTCACCCTTAAAACCACCATCATCACCACTGATTATCATCACCATCATCAAAATCATCATCATTTCAACCACCACAAGAATTTGTGCATTTCAACTACTATCCATTACCTTCCACTCTCTTGTTTAGGTCACATATTACTCTCTTTCTGATTTTGTCTCCTAGCATTTTCTTCTATGGACAGCCTATCTTAGAAAAAAAATGCTGAACTGAGAGTCCTCCTCTGCTGCCTGAGTCAGCCTAAGACAAATCCTTCAGTATAAGTTTCACCATCTGAAAAATGGAAAAAAAGTTACTGGCCCTGGGAAAATGCACTCAAATGGAATTAGCTCCTGTTATAATCAACAAAATGATAGAACAGTCTAAACTCTTTAAAGGTGAGCTAGTCTAAATATATCTGACCACTTTTGGACAGCACCAAAAGCAATTACAGTTCCTATGCATCCCCCTCTTGTCCGATGGCTGTCTCCAAGCAGTCACTGGCTTGTCAGAAGAATGGATAGATCATGGTGTGGCTTTGCACTCTGGGAAATTATATTCCTAAAAGCTTAGAAGGAATGAAAGCAATATTAAAACTCTCAATATTTAGCTTGTTGTGCTGCTTCCAGAAATCGGGTGACTGATGTATGTATGTACATAAGAGAGAGAATTTCAGAGATAGAAGTGGGCTGGGGGGAGGCAGATGGAGAGGAGCCAAGAAAGAGACAGAGGACATGACGGTTCTGTGGAGGCCTACTCAGTGGGAGACACTATGACAGGAGAAACCAGAGTGCCAGGAAGGCCCAAGCAGGAAGGGGTGCTGGGTGCTGGGTGGCTCAGAGCCACAAGGAGCAGGACTGTTTGTGATGGCTCTTCCTACACCTGGGTCCAGGTGCACTCAAAGTCGGAGGTGGCATCTGCAGATGTCCCATAAGAGATACTGAAGACTCCTGGTGTCTGATGCAAGAGGATAATGGAAAGAGCACTGGACCACTAATCAAGAGATCTTGCTTCAAATCACAGCTGAGCAATCTTGAGCATATCACTTCCCTTCTCTGGGCCCCACTTCTCTCAACTTCAAAGCAGGAGTTGTACAGGTTGATCACATGTTCTCTTCTATGTTCACGTCTCTTGGTCTTCAAATCTGTGGTCCCCTGAATGGTAGGTGGTATCTATGCTCCTCTTTGACTCCCATGCTCCCTCCAGGGGAGGAGCAGTATGCTTCCCTGGCCCACCCCCAACCCCCCACCTCTGATCTTGGGTTCGTTGATGACTTGCATTGGACCATGGGTTGTGGGCAGAAGACACAGTGTGCCAGTCCTCTTGTGCTTCTGCACCTGCCTAGAAGAGCACACTCAGCAGTCCCTACCTCTCCAGCCTGGGGCCCAGCATGAAGAGACACTCAGAGCAGGCTGGAACCCAATGCACAGTCAGAAGCTAAGCCGCGCCAAGCCCAGCTGAGCCACAGGCACCATGCAGACCCATGAATGGGAAATCAATGCTTGTTGTTGTGAGGCACTGCAATTCTGGAGTTGCTTGTTACCATAGCCAAAGCTGACTAATACACCACGTGTTGGGCAAGCATGTCTCACAGAAGCTCACATCAGGGACCAGTCAAAAGCCTGCCTGAAGGAGAATGAAGGGCAGCTGGAGAAGCTCCTACAGGCTCTCCACTGCTGCCCCCCTCATGCCAGAGCCATACACCTCCATATGGAGACACCCCTGGCTTCTGGCAGCAACAACCCACGCCTCAGCAGGGTGGGAAGGGATTTCGGTGGAGGGGGAACTAAATTAAAATGCTCAAAGTCAAATTCCTCCTTATTCACAGTCCTCTCTCTTCCACGGTCCTCCAAAACTGGGCAGTCTGTTTCTTTCACTGTCTAGGTGCCATAAAAGGCCGCCTTAAAAAAGGCTCTGGAACTTAGGGTTGATGTATTGGTTTAGTGAGCAGGGAGAGGCAGCAAAAAGCTTAGACAAGTATCCAAACACCAGCATCACTAGTCTCTGGCTGCTGTAATCAGCATGCAAGTCTCCAGGCCTCTCTGATTCCTAATTTAAAGAACTCCAAAGAAATCCACATAGCATCCTCCTAGCCAAATCCTAGCTAATAGATGTTTTCTTGCCAAACAGAGCAGTGTAGCATAATTGATATAATATACAAAGTAAAGTGCAGAGAAGACCACTGTGGAACTTAAGTGCTGTCAGCATCATGGCCTAGGGGACAATCTGAGAGTTCCAAGTAGGATGTATGACTAGGTCTTAACCATGCTTCATGTCATTCAGAGAAAACCAGGACCTCAGTCATTTGAATGAAGACTCCATAGTTGAAAACCGTAAGCATTTTGGGGGGAAAACAGAAAGACTCAGCCCTCCACCAACCAACCTAACATACTAGAAGAGGAAGGAACATAGATTTGGGGATGGTGTGAAGGAACAGGCAGGAATTAGAGTGGTGGGTTTCCAACTTTTTTCTGAAACATCGAAGACTTTAAAACAAAGTCTTACCTAGAAGAGAAACATATGTAAATGGATAAAAGTGTAAAAACTAAGGGTGAAGCAAGGGTGAAGATTCAGAGCCTCTCTGTGTTGCATTCCACTGCCCACTCCCAAAACTGGTTTCCTTGAAGCTGTGAGTGGAACACCAGGACTACATACAGTTTGAAAAACACTAGACTAGAGAAATCTTGGGTATTGTGATAGGCTCATGGAAAGCTGAGAAGGGGGGCAAGGGGCAGGTATCATCATGGCTGTTTCTGGGCATTTTGCTGTGAAGAGGATGGAATTAAATGTATAATCGTCCCTTGTTATGGCTTGGCAGCCATGGAGTACGCAACAGAGAAGAGGGCTTGCACATCCTGTCTGAGGCAGATAGTTTGACCAACTGACCTCTCTCAAGTCTTCTTAGAGGCAAGCCTCCTTATCCTTATCTTCAACTAGGCAAGAACAGATTTGCTCGGGAAAGATTTAGACATTCCTTCTCTGGCCTACTTCCTCCCCCATCCCATCTACCCCTCAAGTCTAAGATGTTGGCTCCTCCTGAGCTTGCAAGTCTCAAGCCTGGTGCTTTGGCCTTTAAGAGGGAGGGATCCTGAGAGACTGGTCTAACTCACCGCCACGTGGCTCTCCACTTCCCATAGAGACAAGCCCCAGACCCACCTATGCACACCACGTCCATGAATCCGTACATCCCATAGCAGATCTGGAAGAGGAGGTCTTGGCGCTGCCATTTTGCCGAGGGACTGAAGGTCGACCAGATGAGCCAAGAGATACTGGCAATGAGGAAGAGGGAACCCAAGATGGCGGCTGCAATCTGCACCTTCTCAATGACTGTCAGAGAGATGGCCTGCCACTGCAAAGAAGAGAAGGGCGGGTTAGCTGTTGCTGGGACACCCTTACGCCATTTCCATTCCATCCCCATGCTTCTTGCTTCTGCTGCCTCGACCTCTCACCTCTGGTTCAGGATTTAATACAGGGCTTTTTAATTTGTAGTACAATGGCTATTTTTACAAGTTTCTGAGTTTTATACTGCACTTTTAATATGGAGGAAACCTATAGCACACCAAGTGATCAGAAATTATTGTAGGGAGTGAGTTCTGGGCAGCCATCACAGAGAAGGAAGGCCTGTATAACTGATTATGATACAGACAGAGAAATGGGAAGCAGAAAGTAAAAATGCAAAGCCAGTGTGGGTGGTATTCTAGGGCCCAGAATATTCTTTCCAGAGCAACATTGTTTATTTTCACACTAATAGGTGCTTTTCATACTAATAGGACACAGGCCTTTCTTTTGCTTATTTTCTACAACAACACCTGGCGTGTCACTTAATATAAGTGCTAGGGATTACCAATTTAACGGACAAGCCGAAGACATGGGATGTGGGGGAGAGATAAGAAAAACAGTATAATTTACTGACTATATATAAACACTGAGATTTCATTTTTTAACAGAAAAAGCACCATGCTAATAGCAGTATTGATGGATGGATTGAAAACTGGGGTGTGGGTGGGCTTCAACTCTGAAATTCTGTGATTCTATGGCTGGCCTAGGTAGCACAGGCGTAAGTGGACCTGGAGATGCATTTTAGTTTGGGATTTATTCATGCTCTCACTCAACAAATATGCACTCTGCTAGGTGCTGGAGATAAAGCAGTATGCAAAAACATGTAAGATTTCCATCCTCGTGGAATTTAAAGTCTAGAGAACACAGATGGTCAAATAAATTTATTTACAGCTGCAATTTATCAGGCATAAGAGAAGAAGGTACACAGAACTGTGAAAGCCTTTGATGGAGGATTTGACTTGTCAGAAGAAGCAATGCTTGAGTTGGGTGGTAGTTTAGGCAAAGGGAGGAAGGAAGAGTGCTCTAGGCACAGGAGAAGGCATGTGCAAAGGTCCTGTGGCAGAAAAAGCATAGTGAACATGAAAACCTGGAAGAAGGCCAGAGTGGGTGGAACAGAGAAAGCAAAAGGGAGTGTGGGGTGAGACAGCTGGGAAAATAAGAGAAGATCATGTGGAATCTTGAAGAATATGCACAGAATTTTGGCTTTGTCCTAAGAGTAAACATGCTGCTATTGAACACTTTTAACCAGGGAAGTGACAGGATCAGATGTGGGAAGGTAGAGGGTGGGAGAGTCTTCTGATTGTAAGGATTTGTGTAAATCCCTGCAGAGGACACCCCCAGCAGGCTTTTAAGCCTGAACACCCCAGGTAAAGCAGACAACCTTCCATCAGCCAGTAGTGAGTCCTCGCTATGCATTAAATGGCCTGGATGGAAGCACTGATTCTGGCTCAGGAGGACTGACCAGTGGCCCCGAAGGAATTGTAACCATTGGAATACATTTCACTTGCTAGTCTAGATGTAGGACATCAGCCTTTACATTTAATTGTACAGATAGCATTCCATTACAGGTAATTGGGCCTTTAAATTTTCCACTGCTTCCCCTAGCCTAGGGTTACACAAAACAAGGGAATTTTCCAGAAGATGGCCTGATCCTACAGACTCCTCTCAAACACTCTACCACAAATGTTTTTTCCAGTGCCTGCCTCTCTGTGAAGAGGGTCCTTAACTGAGCTTTTTGTTTTGACCACTGGGTCATCATCAACCTTCACTTTCTCCTGCTCCAGACTTTAAAACCCCCCAAATGTAGTGGCGTAGAAAGGTCCCCTTAATCCCAAGAGTCACCCTAACCCCTGATCCCCCAAGCTGGCTGTAGAACGTAAGCAGGGCCCCTGACTACTGTTTGAAGCATGATGCACAAGGAACAGGGTGGGGTGCTGTGGCTGGGCTCTTCTGTCTGTCCCATGTGAGCCCCCACGAGAGGTGTGGGGAACAGAGCAGCAAAGAGCGAGCAGAGAACAAGAGAGCTCTGAACTCTCAAAGGGAAAGTTGGTGAGGGGAGAAGGGTTCCAAACGAGGTTCTGATCATGGTATCAGGAGACCCTCCACGTCCTGGCCTCCTGTGCCACAGCATCAGTGAACAGAAGAGTCTGAGGACTGGATATTTCCTTTCGCACCAGGAAGGGTCCCTGAGCAAGGAGTCGGGACCCGGTTCTGGCAGAGCTCTGCCCCAGCCTGTGCAGTGTGGCCTCACAGAAGTCAGTAAGTCACGAGGACTGTCAGTTTTCCCTTTCATAAAAAAATGGAAATAATTGGTCCTGCCCATGTCCTAGAGTATTGTGAGGGCTGAGTGAAATAGCTCTTCAATCAGAGCTTTGAATGGGACGAGCTTCCATCATCTCCACTCTTCGTTATGTTTCAGCAAAAACACAGTGATGCACGTCAAGGTGGGGGACTCCTAAACGCACCCAGCCAAGTCTTCGCCTGCACACTGGAGGTGAGAGGAGCCAGACCCCTGTATGCAAGCCTGCCCCATCAGGGCAACCCTGGGTAAATTGTGCCTCCACTGTTTCATCTGTAAATTGGAAATAACAATGCCCACTGCACTGGGTTGGTTTCAGTTTTAAATGAGATAATATGTGTGAATACTTAGTGTGACTGCCCCCCCTCCCGCCCCACAAGCACTAACTAAACATTTATTAATGTAACTGCAGTTCAGGTGGCTCCCTCGGTTAAGCACCGACCCTTGATCTTGGCTCAGGTCACGGTCTCATGGTTCATGAGATCAAGCCTCGTGTCAGGCTCTGTGCTGAGAGTGTGGAGCCTGCTTGGGATTCTCTCTCTCTCTCCCTCTCTGCCCCTTCCCTGCTTATGCTCTCTCTCTCTCTAAATAAATAAATAAACTTTAAAAAAATGTTTAAAATTTTAAAAATATATAACTGCAGTTCAGTTGTAGCAGAGAGGGCCCTGGGACCACCCTAAAAATCCCTTCTCAGTGCTGCTTCTGCCACAAACAAAATCTTGCAGAGTATCTCTGGGATAATGTGCCGTCACAACCACTGTCTCTCACAACTTTGGATGCGGCACGGACCGTGAGGTGCGTACCCTGAGACCTGGGAGAAATCTCCCCACTCTGATCGCAGAGGTATCCTGCCTGCTCCGTCCTGTCCTGCAGGTGGCTCAGCTGGGCTGTGGGAGCAGAAGTCAGCGCCACTGTGGCTGTCTCACTCCTGGCTGGATCCGAGAAGCCCAGGGACACAAGCGGGACAATCTGGGCCACAGCCACACAACACTGCCGCTAGGCCAAACTACTTCCTCTTTCTGGTGCAATCTGGAAAAGTGCAGTGGCATTTACTGAGCACACACCATGTATTTCCAGGAGCAACAGAATCCAAGGGAGTCAGTCCCCAGTGTTCAGAAACTCACAGTTAAAGACATATTAGTAACTTAAATTGATACATCAGTATCGTCAATGCTGCCATTTGCTCACCATACTTAAAAAGATTAGAATAACCTTTTCTTTCTTTTTTCTTCCCAGGAAAAAATGATCCCTAAATGGTTTTTCATTCTATGAGTCAAGCTCCAATGCCTGTTTATGAGCCAAGGGGACACTGTGGGGTAGTCCCGTGGATCTGGACTCTGACCCTTTTCTAAGGCTTGAGTGAGCTGAGAAAGAAGAAGAGAGTTAATACACCCCAGAGGGCATGGAATCAGCAGTCTCATGACACTGCTATTTTAAGACACTTCAAGATTTGAAATGAATGATTAAAGATGGAACCAGCACAGCGAGAGGCATCTCTTATTCTGACCCCTCCATATACCATCAGGATGGCTGCTGAGGTGCCCGGGAGTCTTAGGGCCTCCTTCCAGAAACGATGCCCCCTGCTGGCCCACATGCATGCAGTAGCTCACACACGCACGCACGCACGCACACACACTCATTCCTGACAGTGCCTCATGTACGACTACATTGTGTTTAAAATAAAACGCGCCAGACACTGCAGCTCCAGGTTTCTGGCTCACCCTCCCTGCAAAGACCCCACCCCCACAGTTACCCCGAACCACCGCCCTCCTGGGCTCGCAGAATCGACTCTGCCCCCTCCCCCTGAGAAAGGAGAAAGGAAACAGCTAGGTCCGGCCCCTGAAGCTCCCTTCCTCACTGGCATGCTGGCTGATTGACTGTGTGGCAGCTTCATTGGCTGACCATGCACATGTAGAGGTATTTCCAGAAGCAAAGTGCTCTCTGCACGTGTGGGTGCGCCTCGCAGGGACCGCTGTTGGGTTTGGAGGATTTTCGAGGCAGGGCAGGGCCCGCCAGCAGCTCCGGACAGGGCAGGAGGATGGGAGACAACAGGGTGCGGGTGCGGCCCTGTCCGAATCCCTGCGGCGGGCCCCACCCGGCCTGGCCCTCTCTGCCCCTCAGGGTCGCCCCTTCCCAGTCCTCCCTTTTCCTTTTTCCTTCCATTCTATTTCTCGCCACCTCCCTCTCCTGTCTCTTCTCCATTTCCCCCTGTCCCTTGTCACTAGGAGTGTGGTGGTCCGTGGACCAGCGGCATCAGCATCACCCCTGGGTTGTTAGACACGCAGAATCTCGGGCTCCGCCCCAGACTCCTGAGTCACAGTCTGCTTTTTTTTTTTTTTAATTTTTTTTAATATATAAAATTTATTGTCAACAGTCTGCTTTTTAAACAAGACTCCGGGTGAACTGAGTGCACATTAAAGTCTGGGCAGTGGCCCTGAGTCTCCTCCCTCCTCATTTCTTCCCCCCCCCCCCCCCCCAGCTTTCCCTCAGTCTTCCTCCTCACACCCCTCACCCTCTGTCCTTTTTCCATTCTGCTATCACCTGACCTCTGGTCTGTCCCTCTTTCCTTTCTTTTCCTCCCTGCCTCCCCTCCGTCGTTTCTTTCTTTCCTTTCCCCTTCCATCCAGCCAGGCAGCCAGCCAGCCAGCCATCTCTCCCTCCTTCCCTCCCTCCCTTGGCTCACTGATCCTGTGTACCATCTCACGCTCACACTTCTTTCTTTCTAAATCTTTCCTTTCCCTTTTCCCCATCCCTTTCCCTTCTTACTGAGGCCGAGGAGAAAACACGAGTTCTCTCATCCCCTCTGCCCACAGGCCACTGCCGTCTTGCCCACACGGCCCGTCTCGTTCCTTTTCTCCAGACTGGCCTGGACTCTAAGGGGAGACCATCCTCGCTCCCGGTCATACCTGCAGAGGATTCTTTGTGCTTATGGCGATGACATGATACTTGTAGTAGCACAGCTCACAGCTCCAGCAGCCCCGCTCGCTGATCCACTTGATGAGGCAGGGCTGGTGCGTGCACTTGACCGAGCCATCACAGCGGCATGGGCTCAGCAGCTCCCCCTGCAGGGAGAGAGGCAGAGGGCGGTGAGGTCCCCGCCTGGCGTGTGGAGCGACGGGTGGGGCCACCCAGGGATGGCAGACCACACCACTGAAGCCAGGTCACGGGCTTTGTCGGGAAGCACCAGAGGTCCATGGGGGACAGGGGAGCCAGGCAGCCTCAGTGAATTCAACTAACAGTTCAGAGCCTCAGCACCCACTGGCCTAGGGTGCCTGTAAAAATGAGCGGGTCGGTGTCTATGGAAGCTCCTTGCTGTCCAAAGAGGGTGCCAGCCTGGCGGACTTCTCTGTGAAGGGGATCTCAAGCTCTAATGCCCTCAGAGCCAGGCACACCATGCAAGTGACACAGGCAGCCAGCTGGTAGGGACACGGGCAAATCTAAGGTCCAGACCCCAAGTTAAAGAAAAGGAAAGCCACTGTCAGCGCCAGCCCATTCTGCACGTGGGAATCTAGGGAGCCATTTTTATGTAAAGTCTCCCAATAGTGAGATGTCCACAACAAAGGCAAGTCTTCTAAACATATCGTGAGCGTCATTTTGCCCGAGTTTGGAGCTCTGGTCTGAAGCCTTTGCACTCCCCCGCAGACCAGCATGTGGAGACTCAGGTCCCTCTGTGAAGCCTCCCTCCCCGGGTCCCTGAGTGACTAAACCTTGGCAGGTGGGGGCAGGCCTGAATCCCAAGGACCTAAGAGGTGTGTATCCATCCCTCCAGGCATGTCCTTTGGGCCTGGCTGGGAGTGGCCACGAAGCCTAGTCTAGGGTAGGCCTGGAAGCAGGGAGGCAGAGGACCTGGCCCAGCGACACGGTGGCAGGATCTGAAGACCCTTGTGAGTAGACTGCAGAGATGGGCTTAGCCTCCAGAACACCCTGTGACGACATGTCAATGACCGTGACTGAAGCTGGCGTGTATCTGCTTCCTGCCAGGCCCGACGTGGTGGCCCCAAAGTGCCTCTGTGAGCCTCCCTGACTCTTTTTCCCTCTCTCTCCCCTCCCCATTCCCTCCTTCCCCTTCTGGCTTGTCTTTCTCCCTCCCAGCTCAGAGTCCATGGTTTCTACTTGCTAAATCCCACCACCCCCAAGTCCCTCATTTACTTTCGTAAGGACTTGACAGTTGGGCCACCCCCCTTCCCCAGCCTGTGCCTTCTTCTGACCTACCCCAGGTTCTCTTTCTCCTTACTCCCTATGCCTTCCCTTCCCATTCCAACTCGTTTATTGTGGACCCAGCCCTTCCACCTCACTCCTATCAAAGGACCCAGAAGATGTCCCTGTGCCCCACAATGGTGTGTTTGCGATTTGGCCACGTAAGCCACGTCCCTGCTAACTTGGAGATTCCACCATTCAGGAAACCACATCTTGTTCCCCATTTTGAATAAGCAAGCACAGGAGCACCTGACTTATATAAGACAGACATTTAACCCATGGTCTTTGCTGTTGACTGTAGAACCAGCTGTTCCCTCCAAAGATGCACAGAATCATCTTTCCCTTCCAATTCAACCCTTATCACTCAAAGACCACAGCTTGGCCTGGATGAGGTCTACAATGTTCTTTTGTACCTGGTCTACCTGTCACACTGCTTCTCTATCTTCATGATAGTTCCAATACCACCTCCTACAGGGAGTCACCCCTGACTTTTCCAGGTTGAGCTCAGTTCTTTGATCTCTGAGTGCCTTGTGCGAGCACCTTGGGCATATCCCTGTTAGAGCACTGAGTACCTCCTTATAAGGATCTGTGAGTATGCCTGTCTACTTGTCAGAGAAGCCCTGGAAGGCAGGGATGAGGGGTTGTTCACTCCTTTCCCCCAATGCCTAGCCCTCCTCCCCAAAGGCCCTCAACAACATTTGTGTTTGAGTAAATGAAAAAGTTAATCAAGTGTCTGTTCAGGTTCCCTGCACTGTCCCGAGGAATAGGGATGAGACTGCCCAGTCCAGGAGAATAGGGACCATGTCCACTTGTGGACCTCTGGACCCCAGCACCTTGCCCAGTGCCCAGCACTCATTGTATGTATGCGCCATGAATGAACTTGGTGGTAGAAATTCTCAAAGTGCCTGGTCCCCATACAACCCTTCCTGGTTCCCCACACTGCTCCTCCAGTATTGACGGGCCCCCTTCACTGTGGCTCCCGCCCTTCCCATCCCCTCTGTTGCAGCACTTCCCCCATTTGTCTCTAGGTTACTACACCGTGATCCCTTACAGGGACAATATCTTTTCCATCTTTGCATCCTTAACACCTAATATAGTGCCTGAAACAGACTCTCCATCCAATATTGGTGGCAAAATGCATTCATATCTGTTTGATGAACAAGTTTTGCTCCCCTTGAACATGGCCAGCTCTGGCTCCAGGTGGGCAGCTGTGGTGCCTGGGAGAGTAGAAGAGGCAGGAGATGGCCACACTGCTGGATGCCCACCACACCCTTCCAGGTCCAAGGGCCCTTGGTAGTGAGTCGTTGCTGTGTGGCTCTCAGAAAGAAGCAGGAGGGAGAGAGTGGGGAGAGGTGTTGGGGGAGGGGCAAAAGCCCTCATCATTCTTGGCAGCATTTCCCAGGCTCATTAATTCTAACAGGATGAGCTGGGTTTGATTAATCGGGTTGTTAAGCAGCCACGTCAAATTGCCAGTGGAGTAAGAGACATGACTTCCGGTCCCTGGCAACGTTGCCAAGTGGCAGAGAAGTCTACACTCCTTGCTTCCAAGCAGCAGCCAGGAGACAGGGCAGGAAGAGCTGCTGGCCAGGCACAACTGGTCACAAGACCTGGACTCTCCATCGAGGCTGTAGATGTGCAACCACCAGGGCACAGGAGTCTCAGCACCTCAATATACTTATCTGGGGAAAGGGAGAGCATGACCTGGCCTGGCTGGCCCCAGCACCTGGTTAACAGGCCAAAGGTGTGCTGTTTGCCCAGGGGCTCCTGGTCCCCCACGCTTTCCCTGGGAACCAGACAACCCCGAAAGGCAGACTACGAACTTGCTTCAGGTGCTACAAAGATTAGAAAGTAAGGACACCAAAACTGTTAGAAAGGTTTAACTTGATAAAGGAAGCAATCTAGGATTTTAGCAAAAATAATGATGATGATGATAATAATAACAACAACAATAATAATAAATCTGGAAAGATGTTATTTTAACCTTAGCATTTACATAAGTTTTGTATGTGATGATTTAGTATATTTTTATGTACATTTGGGAGAAGGGCCATAATCTTTGTCATGTTTAAGGCTTCTAAGAGGCCGCTTTACCACCTTTGACTGGTCAGGCCTATGCTTCTTCAAGAGCAGAAGAGATGGAAATGAGCCGTAGCCAGACGAACTCAGGTTAGCCTTAAGATGATCTGTGCAGTAAACTCTGTTAAAAGCTGAAGTGTTGGAGCAGGAAGTGGTAAATGCCTCTGAGTGTAAGAACGACCCTTATTGAAGAGAAAGGTTAAATGACCAGCTCAGAGTCACTCAGCCAGCCGGTGGCATGGCCAGAATCTAATGCCAGGTCTTTGTGACACCAGCCTCCAAGCTTCTCAGCACCCCGCTCTGTTCATCCCTCCTGTGGACTCTGTCCCCACTGTCCCTCCCACACCTGTGCCCAAGGTCTCTTCTCTGTCTCTCCTCCAGCCTCTTTGCCCAGCTGGTACCCCTCTGCCAAGTCTCTCCAGACTGCTAGCTACAGACCTGTCTCCTCTCCCCATGCTGCCACCCACAGTTGAGTGGTTCTTCTCTGTGTCTTCCAGGATTGGAGCTGTTCCCGTGTGCCCCATAGAACTCAGCACATTACAGGTGCACAGTGAGGGGCATTTGCTGAATGGATGGGCACCAGGTGTAGAAGAGGATGAACCCCTCTGGTCCAGCTCCTGAGACACCAGCCCTCGGGCTGGGGGGATTATTATGATCTTGTCTGCAGAGCTCAGCAAACTCCACGGATCAAAGGGGTTCATTAAAAGCAAAGGGCCCTAAACACTCCTTGATGTTCTACTTGAAGCTTTGGGGCCCAGGGAATGACTAAGGCAAGACAAATCAGGTCTTCTCGAAAACCCTGGCCCCCAAGGGACATAGTGTCGGGGAGGCATGAAGAGCATGTTTTTCAGAGATTGGCTCCTTAGGTTTTGAATGCCTCTTCACACTTACCAGCTGTGCAAACTTGGACAGGCTGCTCAACCTCTCTGAGGCTTCTTTATCTTTCTGTTGCAAGCAACTCTTACCTCCTCCAAGGGTGGCATGATGTCATGCCCACAAAGTGCTAGATACAGTGCCTGGCACAAGTAAGTCCTCTTGTGCAAGTATTGCAATTCTAACTCGTGTTTCCATGAGGACTTTAATTTCATAGTTTTTTTCTACTATAGCTCTATTCTGTTCTCCTACTAGCAAATAAGGAAGGAGCCATGCCTTAGGTAAAGGGTCCGTCGAGCCCCTGTGGGAGGGTGAGATTAAAGAACTATCTAAGACAGTCTGCCCTTGTGAGATGGATGAGGGATCAGAATATAGATCCTGCCGAATTCCGGTCCAGGACTGTCCTCTGTGTTACCATGGGGATGCTGAGAGCATTTGGGGGGCTCTCCTTCCCTGGGGATGTTGCACAGAAGAGCACGACCCTCCTGGATGGGTTAAGTGGGGGTCATGCTAGAGGCAAGAGGCAGGACGGGTTGATCTGCAGCCTTTGGCTGTGGCTGAGCTGGTGGGCGGGGAGGAGAACTGGGTGGATTCTCCTCACTGCCAATGACAAGGCAAGCTGCAGGTGTGAGACTCCAGTCGTTTCTCCATTCACAGATTTCTTTCTGTTTATTTTCAGCTTTCTTCCATTCTTTCTCCTCTCCATCTGAAAGGACTTGCTTCTGGAGTCCTTAGGTTACCTGGTTGCCATGACAGTGGCAGGTAAGCCAAGACTTCCCATTCCACCCACACAGGCACCAGGCATCCCTGCCACAGAAAGACACAAATACAGTCTAGTGACGCAAAGACAGCCCCAGCCCTGCTGCAATGTGCAGCTCCAGAAGATCAGAAAAAAAGGAGACAACAGAAGCCCTAGCCTTGGGGTGCAGTTTAGGTACATCATCCATTACCGACACTAATGTGGTGGTTAAGAGCTCGGACTCTAATCCTAGGAAGTCTCAGGTATATCCAGGCTCTTACAATCTGTGTGACCCTGGAAAAGTTGCTTAAGCTCTCTGGGCCTCATTCAGTCATTCCTGTATTCATCAAGCATTCATCTAGTATGTTCCAGGTTCTGTTCTAGGTGACAAGGATACAATGGCAAGTAGAACTAACCAAATTCTCTAGTAGACAGAGAAAGACAATAAAAAATATAAACAAATAAACTATAAGTACCTAAGATGCTGTCATGTGCTATGGAGAAAAATGAGCAGGGGAAAGGAAAATAGAAGAGTAGGGAGTAGGAAGGTTGGTATTCTAAATAGGGTGGCTGACAGGCTTCACCAAACAGGGGCATTTGAGTGAGGACTTGGGGAAGGTCAAGAGGCACACCATGCAGATACCTGGGAGCTGCGGGAACATCATGTGCAAAGGCCCTGAGGCAGAAGCATGCCTGGCATGTTTTGGGGACACCAAAGAGACTGGTGTGTCTGGGGTAGAGTGAATGAGGGGAAGGGGAGTAGGAGATGAGGTCAGAGATCTAAGGGGGAGGAAGAATGAGAGACAAATCAGGAGACAGCCACTTTAAAAACTTGGCACTCACTATGAATGAGAAAAGAGAGTTTTGAGGAGAGGAGAGTGATCTGATCTGACCATGTTTGACAGGATCCCTCTGGCTGCTGTACTGAAAACAGACCAGACAGAAGTAAGGGCCAAGTAGAAAGACAAGGCTGTTGCAGTAATCCAGGCAGGTGACGATGCTGTTTTGGACCCGTATGGAAGCAGTGGGAGTTCTGAGAAGCAGTCAGCTTCTAGATCTGTTTTGAAGACACTGATAATAAGATTTGCTGATGGCCTGGATGGGTAGATGAAAGGAGAGAAATCGAGGATGACGCTGATTCTGACCTGAGCCATGAGACGGATGGGGAGTTGCTTTCTTTTGAGATGGGAAAGACTCAGGGAAGGACAGGTTTTGGAGGGCAGATTGGGAGCTCAGTTTTGGACGTGTCAATGTTGAGATGCCTATTACATAGGCACCAAACAGAGACCCTTCCCAGCCAGACCGTCCAGCTTCTCGTTTCCCATCTCAGTGTTGCCAAGGCCAGACCTTGGCTCCTGGAGACTAACAGTGTGTCAACCCTGGCACAAAGAAATAAGGAGTTGCTGCAAGGTAATTTGATTTTAAAAAGAAAGAACTCTATTACCAAGTAGGAAAAAAAAAAAAGATTTAAGGCCTTAATGAGCTATAGTTATCCACACTAAATCCAATTAGCCACATAATTATTTCTAGTTCTGCTCTCATACCAAGCAGCTTAATTTCACAAACACACACACAAAACACACGCATAGAATCTCCCTCCCTCTCCCTGGAAAAATCTCCAGCCTCGCTGCTCATCAGTTCAGAAAAAAAGAATACAGAAAGACACAAGGAACACCAACACACAGACCCAAACCCAACCCTCCAAACCATGGGCTTTCATTTTCGTGATAATTATTTTATTCCTGGAATGCTTTTCCCCTTATAATTTAACCGGTTTAAGACAAATGTACCTATTTCCTCTAACTGCCTCTAAATTTACTCAACTGGTACTAGAAAGAAGAACTTAACCTCACAATAATTGAATTTAAATGACATCTAATTCCATACAGTCAAACACAGGCTGCATAATAAATAAACGAAGCTATATGAGGGGCTGGAGGAAAGAAAGAAGGTCATGTCTTATGCGTATATTCATAATCATATCTGTATTTCTAATGACCTAAATGGGCAATATCCTGTCCGTTTGTCTTTCTGTGTAACTCATCATGGTCCTTGCCATTGTTACCAAAGAGCTCAAATTAAAGGCTGTTCTGCCCTCAGTCCTTTGCCTGACTCAATAGAAAAATGTAATTTCGACAAACCTCCGCTGGCCAGAAACGGGCGATGTGCGTACGGCAGAGAGCTGGGCTTGTTTCCAGGGCTCCAGGCCGCCAGGGTGAAAAGTGCAGAAATTCCAGGTCACAACGTCCTCTTTCTTTCCCTCAAAGGTGGCCAAAGCAGGGGCACAAGTCAATGGCATGTTAATAAGGGGCGAATACTGAACTGCCCCCTGGGGTCGGCCCTCCACACTCCCTGTACATTGGCAGAGGGATGCCCGGTTCCAGTTGTGCAAAACCTTTGTATTCTTTGAAGGGGTGGTGGTGCAATTCTGCAAAAATTCATTTTCAGCCACTGTCATGAGCACATCACTCTGTGTGTAGAGGGGACACAGCAGATGTTACAAGTGTAAATGAACGATGATGATGTGCCACCCTTGATGAACGTTTCAAACAACACAACCCTAGGCACTCAGAACCTTCTCTGTGGCTGACTCCTACAAAGCAGAACAGCTGGGTCTCTCCTGGGTGCCCACACCAGCGCTGCCAACCTCTGGCTGGTGAGCTTGGCTTTAGGCCATCTAGGCCTTGAGTCCTTGGTTCTCAGAATTCAGCATACGTAAGAACCACTTGGAAGCTTGTTACGAGGCTACCCAGGCTTTGCTCCAGAGATTCTGATTCCATGTGGACCCACTCTTCCTCTCTTTGAAGCAAGGTTGGCTGAGACTCATTTTGCAAAGCCCTGGACCAGATACTTTTCAGCAAACCTTCTGTCTCCTACATCACTCTAAGACTCTTATGCATGCAAAGATAAAAACAAATACCAATAGCTAACACATATTGAATGCTTACTATGTACTGAGCCCTGTGTGCCAGCTTTGACTGCTGAGTTCAAATCCTGGTTCTTCCACTCAGTGGTGAAGGGCACCGAGCAGGTTACTTACCCACACTGAGCCGCAGGCCCATCATGCCCATCTGTACGGTTTTAGAAACGCTGCCACTGCTATGGCTGACTCTCTTACTAGCTCACACTCACTGAGCATGCGTTGGGGGTGGCTGTTGTTCTAAGCACTTGCCACGCGTGAGCCGGTATAGCATGGCTACTAGGGCCGGTGGATGCAGACTGGCTGGTTTGAATCCTTGCTCTATCATTTGTTACCTGTGTGACTGTGGTAAGTCTGCTCAGAGGTAAAGTGGGACCAAAGACGCTACCCTGCCTCCCCAGGGTCTCCCGGAGATTCAACGAAATAATACACAACGACAAGTACTTAGAACCCAGCTGGCACATAGTGGGTGCTCGTTGTAGATCATTCCTCATTGTCTCTCATGTACCCATCAGGTCTTACGGAGTCTCTCCACATCCTAACGAAAGGAGGCAGGCAGGGGGTATGCTCTCTCGCACTGTGGCCGAGGGGTCTCTGCCGTTGGCTACCTCACCAAGGACTTCACTTGACCACCTTGTAGACGAAGCTCCTCGGTCTGAAACCAGTGACCACTTAAGCTGCCTGGGAGCCTGGATAATGAGTGTCAGGTAATAACAGTGTGTGGAAGGCCAGGGGCCTCCAGGTGCTGCTAACTACCCTGGTATTTCTCGGAGGGAAGAACAAACCAGATACCCCAGCTCCCGTTCACCTGCTGGCCTCGGCCTCTCCTGGGAGCCCTCCCCGTGCTTCCTCCCTCACATGCTTGTGCTCCTTCCTCCCATGACGGGGTAAACAAGGCATTAAGCTGTGAGTGTTTGCAGCCATCACTCCAGTCTCCCCTTGCCCTTTCAGGCAAGGCTGTGAAAATGTGTCCCCAGGGCCGACCGACGACTTGGTGATGCCCTTATGAGGGGCAGAGAAAGCAGAGCAGAGAGGCTAATCTGTGTCACAAGGAGTTTAGCGAGAGAAGAGAAGTGTGAGAGGGAAAAGAGATTTTTGCCCTATAATATGCCCTGCCTGCTTACAAAGAGTAAACACCGACGTGCTTTTCAGTTCTTTCTCTGCATGGGACTTCCATTTCTTCTTCGTGATAAGCTTCGTTCAGATTATCCTCCGTTCAGAGGGCAAAGCCTGAAGCCTAGAGAGGGCGGGGGACTTCCCCAGGGTGGTATGGAGGGGTGCTCTCCCACCGTGGGCTCAGGGCTTCCTCCCCTGCCGGACTGACGCCTCTCACAGGGCCATTCCCATTCCAGACTCTGCCGCAAGCTCAGCCCAGTTCTTTTCACACCTCTCAAGGAAGCATACTATTCCTGAAGTCTTGGCTGTGCCTCCCTGTCAGGAATAAGCTTGCTAAGTAGAATTGGAATTACTATGGCGTGTGAATAGACTCCGGTCTGTTGACTCCAAGCTTCTGTTAAGCTGCTCCGAGCAGCTTCTGTCATGTTGGCAATTTTACTTTTTGTTTGAGAGAATTCTATATTCCTTACTTCTGGGGCTGGGAAGGAGGTGGTCTTCAAAGGCCCTTCTCTTTATCCCCCAAGCCTCTGGTCAGAGGGCCTGCCCCCAACCCTGAAGTATGGAGTGGTCCTGTGTAGAGATTATGCCGGGAAAGGGGGTCCCAGAGGTTCCCATGTTCACCAGTGCCCTCCAGTTTTCCCTTTTGGATGCATATACGAGAAACACCATAGAACAAGTCCAAAGTTCATAGAACAGCCCAGGCTTCTGTACTCAAGGAAGAGGGTGTGGGTATTTATGGACTGGCAGTGTTTCCCTCCAAAAGACTGAGACTATAGCCCACAGTCTCCTTCTTTAAGGAGCCATTCAGGGGCCTTGGTTGAGCATTGGCTCTGGGCCCTCGTGCAGAGACCACAAGATGGTGCCTGCCCAGGACACACACACACACTGGGACGTGTTTTCTCAAACCCATCTGGATTCTCAGCTTTTGCCATGGTTTTTAGGCCTGTGCTTCGTTTAATCAGTGGCTGGTAAGCATAATATCACTTCCTTTTATTTGCCTTTAACCTTTTTCAGATGGCGAGGTGGTCAGGCAGACAATCAAGACTTTTCTGGGACTTTAGTCATTTTCTGGGATTTGGTGAGCCTCATCCACACTGCTCCTCCCCTTAGATGTCGTGATTGTGTAAAACCACATTCGTCTCCCCCCTAGCAGCCATCCATCAGCAAAAAGTTTTAGCTTTAGATCCCGTTCTCATGTCATGCATCATTTCAGCCACTTTCTTCTGGTTCTTCACCAATTGCTTGGGTTTTTAAGGTAAGTTTTCCTACTACATCTCAGACAGCCAAGGATCCTTATGTCCAAAGGCTGGGACAGACAAAATCACATAAAAACATGGAGAGATTTATTATATATCAAAATTTTCCTTATAACTATGCCCCCCCCACAGACACATAATTTCCCCCAAATCAGAAACATAATATTCAGTCTATTTTTAACTTGTATCTTTCCATTCACACTATGTCATGAAAAGCTTCTCATGGTGAGGGCGCCTGGATGGTTCAATCAGTTAAGCATCCAACTGTTGATCTCAGCTCAGGTCTTGATCTCAGGGTTGTGAGTTCGAGCCCTGTGTTGGGCTCCACGCTCAGGGTGGAGCCTACTTAAAAAAAAAAAAAAAAGGAAAATTTTCTCATGGTGACCCATGATTTCACGGTTCATATCCATGATTATTTCCTTAAAAGACAGTCCTGGAATGGAATTCCTAATTCAAAGGGCATTAACATTTGTAAGGCTGTTGGTGCACATTACCAAATTGTCCTCTTCTGCAAGATGACCCGTTTTCCATCCCTATCATTACCGTGTGTCATTACCTCCTGTTATTGCCTCATATTCAAGATCTTGTCCTTTCTCCACATTCTCATGGGCATCTGTCAGTAATACCACAGCTGTGACCCTGAGAAAAAAGGCTCAGAAAACACAGGCGGTCTATTCCTTTCTACGTTTGTTTCCACTGTGGGGGATGAGCAGGAGGTGACCACAGGATTGGGGCAGAATTAAGTCCAGAATTTTCAGCAAGATAACTGAGGCAATCTTGGGGGAAAGTCTCAGCCATAAAGGAGAAACAGGGAGTACGTAGCCCACTGGAAGCTGCAGAATCTTACCCTGGGTGCTGGGGGCAAGGGGGGGATTTTTTTCTCCAAGGACCTGATATATGATGACAGGAATGACTCAGTGTTTTTATCAAGAGCCAGGACAGCTCAGTCTCTGGGATGGTGACCTACAAAGCTAAGACACCTGGGGCTAACGGGTTCCACATTAAGACCCCTCACCTGGATAACTGCCCTCTAAGACAGCTAGGTATGGATATGTACACTCACTGCATGCAGCAATACTCATATGTGACTGGGCGACTTTGCTGTTAAAGGTATCATCTAGCCTTATTGTCCCTGCTACAATTTCAGTCTTTTCCTATATTTTCATGATGAATGGACAATGCTTTAAGATCAAACAACTTCTAGCCCTGCTGTTTGCTAGCCGTGTCAGTTAGTTTTAGCTGCTAACTATGCTCCTGCATATGCACCCCAAAATTAATGGCATAAAATTACGACCACTTATTATTTTTCACAAGTCTACAAGTTGGCTGAGTCGTACTGCTCTGGTTTGGCTGGGCTTGGCTGGGCTTGGCCAGGCTCGTTCATGCCTATGTGAGTTGGCTAGAGGCTGCTGATCAGGGATGAGCCCCCCTCTGCTCACATGTTTCTTATCATCCAATAGGACTGCCTGGGCTTGTTCACATAATGCCGGAAGAGTTCCTGCCAGTAAGAGAGGGTAGGCCCAGATGTGCAAGCTCTTTTCAAGCCTTTGCTTATATCGTTTGCTAATGTCCCATTGGCCAAGTCATGTGGCCTTCTCCAGACTCAATGTGAGGAGGCATTACCAAAAGGAAGGGACTATAGGGAAGCATAAAGATCTAAGGCCATTAGTACAATCAATCTATCACATTAGCTCTATGACCTTGGACAATTTCCTTAACTTCTCTGAGTCTTGCTTCCATCATCTGTAAAAATGCAGAGCTTTGTAGGATTCCTTGCTATAATATATGTACAATGTCTGTAAACGCAGTAAACACTCCATATGTGTTAATTTCCTTCTCTTCTCCTTTTCTGTCATTTGGACTTTTCTCTTTTTTCACTTAAATGCATTATTTCTATGCATTACTTTCTTCATTTAAAGCTTCCACATAATAACACTAAACATTATGCCTATGGCTTCTGTTGAATCCCCAACTCTTAGCCTGTGGCTAACACAGTGGGTAGGCCCTCAATTCATTCCAATGAGCTGGAATTTGGATAGTAAGGGAATCTGGGGGTTTCTCCTCCCTGTGTTCCACGACTGCCCAGTTGAGAGATGACATCTTGGCTTTCTGATCCAGCTCCAATATCAAGAATGAAAAAGAAAGGGTTAACACATTTGCATTAACTGATGACTCAGAATAGAGGCAACAAGATGGGGAACCTCCATTTCCTAATTTATAGGTGGCCTTGGGGGTAGGATAAGTATCCTGGCCTCTCCTTAGCTAATCAGGCTCCAGAAGAGACATTAATTGCAGCCAGTCCAACCTGCTGGGGAGACCCAAGGCTGCCAGCTCCCTTGCTGGGAATGGAATAGAATTTTAATTGGCTGTGAAAGCATCATGGCAGGAGGTGCATGAAAGAGTTGATCCACTCCCCCAAAGCAGGTGAAAGAAGCTCTAGGGGAAAGGCCCTGAAGAGGTGCATGGCAGCAAAGACCAGCCACATTCAGGGCTTATCCCAGTGGCCACACCACTGGTCCAGTTCCAGGGCTGGACTCCAGCCAGGGTCAAGGACTCACACATTATGCTTAGTGTGTGTGGTCAGCACAGGAGCACTAAACCTGTAAACCTCATCTCTGTCAGCACCCCACCCTGGACTTTCATGACAGGAGCACTACATACTGTCACTTGCATGGCCAAGAAAGTCAGCATCCTCTGCCTCAGAGAATTCTCCAAATATAAGCTCCATCCCCCAGTGTGTGTGTGTGTGTGTGTGTGCACACGCACGTGGGTATATCCATTTGTCCATTTGTATAGTTGGAATTGGTGGCACAGCATTCCTGTACTGTTGTTTCACAACAATGTTAATTTTTTTTCACTCAAGTAAATTAATGTGATAAGGTTTGGGAAAGATGTGTCCTTGTGGCAACATGTGTATTTTCTGCCAACGCATTTCCTGGCACATGTAGAACATGGGATCATGTGTAGGTCAGTGGATGTACCTATGAAAACGAGTGGAAATAAACATGTTCATGTAAGCATACAGTGATGCATGTTGTTGTGGTTTTCAGAGACTCCTGGGCAAGTTATTTAACATCCTCGTGGCTTAGCTTCATTATCAATAAAATGAGGGCAATAGTAGTACTTATCTAATAAAACTGTTGGAAAGAATAAGATGTAAAGAGCTTAAAATAATGGAGAGACTCAATGAATGTGTTTTCAGGATTACGTCTAGTGAAGGGGAGAGTTAGGGAGCTCACCGTGCTCTGTTGACCTAGTGGTATAATGAACCTGCAGGCAAAAAAGTAAAGCAGAAAACCAAAAAATATACAAGCAAAATCAGCGCTTTCAGAAAGCTGTTTTGTAAGATGAGAGCTTAGTAAAAATTCAGAATTTTCAAGGAAACTACTTCATTAACCTTTAAAACTTAAGGCAATAAAACATCATTTATAACTACTGAACAGTTTTATTTTTATTGTGTATTTAGATTTTTATTATCAAGGTTTTATTAAAGATTTATCAAAAATTCAGTTAAGAGGGGCGCCTGGGTGGGGCAGTCGGTTAAGCGGCCGACTTCAGCCAGGTCACGATCTTGCGGTCCGTGAGTTCGAGCCCCGCGTCAGGCTCTGGGCTGATGGCTCAGAGCCTGGAGCCTGTTTCCGAATCTGTGTCTCCCTCTCTCTCTGCCCCTCGCCCGTTCATGCTCTGTATCTCTCTGTCCCAAAAATGAATAAACGTTGTAAAAAAAAAAATTAAAAAAAAAATTCAGTTAAGATAGAAGATATGCATTGAAGAACACCATTAAAAATGGAATTTTATGGGGCACCTGGGTGGCTCAGTAGGTTAGGCATCCAATTCTTGATTTCAGCTCAGGTCATAATTTCATAGTTCATGAGATCCGTGTTGGGCTCTGCACTGATAGTGTGGAATCTGCTTGAGATTTTCTCTTTCCCTCTCTCTTGGCCCCTCCTTTGCTCATGCTCTCCCTCTCTCAAAATAAATAAATAAACATTTTTTAAATGGAATTTTATAATTTGTAGAGATAGGAAGACAAGCTTCTAAAACCAAAGCCTAAACCAAAACCTCATTTCCGTTTCCACTCTCACTGCACTCCTCCCATTCATGCCTCTTGTCTCCTTAATGGGGAAAAAGACACCTTTCTGGTTTAAGCTCAGAATATAGAAATGAAAATAGCCAGGATAAAAGACATGACTGATAGAGAGCATCTTCTTTGAAATGGTGAGGACTTCATCTCCCAAAAAAAGCAGATGGAAGTTCTTGACCTTTGGGACAAAGAACCCAAGGAAGGTCACGTCAATTCATGCCCTTGAAGACAGAATAGCCCTCTCATACTGGAAACAGCTCTTTCCCCTCCAAACCTGGTCCCTAGATCACAGCTGGGTATACAAGCTCCTGTGCCTAACTTATTCCAATTGTACCATCAGTGTTGGGGGAGGACAGCCATTTAAAGAAGTAATTGGTTGCACAAATCAGATCACCCCTTCCGAGGATGATCTTTCTCACATTTCCTGCATCTGTAATAGATTAACAGCGTCAGTGGAGGCAGACCTTGTTGTTTTTCCACTGTTCAAGGGACTGAACAACATGGCTGGGCCACGTGATTAGGGGTGAGGCTGCAGGTGTCAAAGTTCGCCTCAGAGAGTACAGCTGCCCACAGGGGATGCATCCCTGATGGTGTAAGGGATGACTGAGCGCTGGGAGGAGATTAGATGAAAGCTTGGCTTTGAGTCCTAGCCACTCCTCTTGCCCCTTGGGTGTGCCTGTTTCTTTTTTTTTTTCCGAGGCCTCTCTCCTTTCTTTATTGAAATGGGGATGTGGGTTAAACAATCCCTCCCAGTGTCTGATAGTTTCTGACTTTTTAAGATTCTATAATTTATACAAAGGCTCTATAGATGCAAAACATGAGATTCCAGGAGTTGCTTGAAGGTGAACTAGGCTGAAGGCATAGCAGCAGGAGCTCTTTGTGACTGAGGTGAGCACACTGCATGGGCAGAGGAGAAGGTCATTTGGAGTGGCACCATCAACCACTGGAAGCCCCCTCCCTGCCCATCCCAGAGCCCTGGAGCAGGGGATCCAGAGAGAGTGACTTAGGGTTGTGCATCCATGGTACAGCAGAGGGAGAAGCATGTAGCCATGGGAGTCCTCAGGGTCCTAGAGACAGCTGTTCCCTATTGCTTGCCCCAAATTATTTTTATTATTTATTTTAAGAGAAAGAGAACATGAGCAGGGGAGGGGCAGAGAGAGAGGGAGAGAGAGAATCCCAAGCAGACTCCACACCATCAGTGCAGAGTCCTACTTGGGGCTCAAACTCCTGAACTGTGAGATCATGACCAGAGCCAAAACCAAGAATCGGGTGCTCAACTGACAGGTGCCTCACCCCAAATTATTTTTTTTTTAATTTTTTTTTCAACGTTTATTTATTTTTGGGACAGAGAGAGACAGAGCATGAACGGGGGAGGGTCAGAGAGAGGGAGACACAGAATCTGAAACAGGCTCCAGGCTCTGAGCTGTCAGCACAGAGCCCGAGGCGGGGCTCGACCTCACCGACCGCGAGATCGTGACCTGGCTGAAGTCAGACGCTTAACCGACTGCGCCACCCAGGCGCCCCCCAAATTATTTTTAAAGAGCATATGACTCACTTCCTCATGCCCCCATGTCACCTAACAAGCTTTTTATCTTTTGTTTGGCTGCTCAGCTATATGAGATCCTAGAACGAGCTCCTTGGACATAGGCACATAATCATTCTAGGTATTGAAAAGCAGTGTCTTCCACTATAAACATAAATCAGTTTTCTGGTCTCTATCTTGGTTTTTCACATGTTTTCTTGGCCCAAATAGGTCTTTTCAAAATATGACCAGATACTGACCAAATATTTTACCCTGACCAGAATAAAAGGTCATTAAATCAAGGTTCCAGACTTCCCTCAGCACAACCTTGCGGGGAAGTTGGGGACAAAACTCCTCTTTAAGTTGTTCATTCCCATCCATTCCTCCTGCTCCCTGCACCCCCATCCAGCAAAGGAGATGAATTACTCCTGACAGGTACATGATGTAAAGTCACACTATCTATTTATGTTTTTATTCTGTTGTTTGGTCTTTGCTCTTTAAATTCCCAGGAGCGCCTGGGTGGCTCGGTTGGTTAAGCATCCGACTTCGGCTCAGGTCATGATCTCACGGTCCGTGGGTTCGAGCCCCGCGTCGGGCTCTGTGCTGACCGCTCAGAGCCTGGAGCCTGTTTCAGATTCTGTGTCTCCCTCTCTCTCTGCCCCTCCCCTGTTCATGCTCTGTCTCTCTCTGTCTCAAACATAAATAAACGTTAAAATTAAAATAAATAAATAAATAAATTCCCATAAGTGAAGTCTGTCTTAAACCCTAGGACAGTGTGAAAAACATTCACAGACCCCATGGAAACCAATCAACTCAGCATGCAAGCATCCCTGTGTTATTCTTAATGATTCACCAGCTTCTCAGTGACAGGGAGCTCACTACCTTAAAGGCTACCCATTGTATTTTTAAATAGTTCCAACCAGTGAATGCTTGCTGGAGAAACGATAAATAATTGCAAGCTGCAGGAAGACAGGGCTTTGTGCAAGCCATGGTGAAAAGGCATTGCAAAAGATTGGACAATGATCATGATATATGGCATGTGCGTCTGGATTAGTGTGTGGAGAAGAAAAGGAGATAGGCGGGTATAAGTTCAAGGTTGTGTACTATGTGTGTGAACGTTCAGGTGGTCATGGTACATGGCCTGAGTGCCCTTTCCCATCACCTCTGCAACAATTTCCCCCATCCTGTGTCCTACTTCCCTCATCTGGAATAAATACTTATCTCTACTCACCCAGAGCATCACCTTTTTTGTCTGGGCTCTAATCCTCAGACAAAAATGCCAGAGGCAAGAAGAACGCAAGAGAGGCAGAGAAGAGGAGGGGAACGTGAGTCAAAAGAGCCAATGTGGGGTACTTAGGAGTTGCCAAAAGAGTCAACAAGAAAAGTAGTGGAATGGATGGGCAGGGCGCTCATGGCCCCAGCGAAGCTGGCAGACATCCACATGTAAATAGACGCTATGGCAAAGAGCTCCAGTTCCATGAATTTTTGGCTTCCTGCCTCTCATCCCAGAGTTATCGTAGGCCCATGAGGGAACTGAATAACCTGTGCCAGGGTCTGTTCTGGGTGGTTTGGTCATGTGGCAGGAATCAAGGCCATCTCCCTATATCCATTGTTGTGCTGTTACCTGAGCCCTTCAGAGTAATTACACAGCATAAACCTAAAGAATAAAGAGGCAAGAGACCACACACGCCCTATCCTAGCATGCCTTCTATCTAAACACTCCTTTTTGGTCAAGACATCCCAACACATCTACCTAACCACCCCACACCCACTTTCATCTAAACATTTTTCATGATGGTTGTCATCATCATCATCATTAGGGTTGAGATTGCTTCAGTTTCACCATTGGTACTCCAAGGACATTTGATTCTGTGTTTACAAGTGCAAAGTTTTAATAGGAATTATATATGCATCAATACACTCTCCTTGAGAATGTATTTTGCAAAAAGAATCCCATCAAGTCAACTTAATTTTTGATCAACCTTTTTTAATATAGAGCAGCTAAACGATTTCTATTTCTCATTTAATGTTATTGAAACTTTCCATTGGGGTAATTCATTTTATATGAAAAAAAATGTGTGTTAACCACTTGATCAGTTGATCTGGTTTGGGTCCATGTTAAAATTCACTCGTTATAGCTTCCATCATTGAAAGTTTTATTTTGTGGCCTTTAAAATCCTTCCAAATTTAATTTTTTCTGGATCAAAGTTTGCCAGTCTGAATTTTCTCAAGAAGCTGTGGTCTTGTGCCAGATTTTAATAAATTATAAATTTCACTGAGGGCAGTTTTGGCCACTGACAGTTTTCTTGTAGTGAGTGTTTCTAAACACCATCAAGATGCCCTCCCACGGAAGAGCAAGGGTGCTTTGTTAACTGCCAAGTACATGTGGGCGTCAAATAAATATGACCTCATTTAAGCCTACAACAGTGGTGACAGGCAAGTATTATTATCCCCATTTTATAGATCAGTGAAGTCAAAAGAAGTGAGGTCATCTGCGCAATGTTATACAGCAGTTATATGATGAAGCTGGGAATTGAAAACTAAGCTTTTGAGTCTTAAAAGTTTTTATTGTTTCTACTGTATCACACTAGCTTTGTCTTCATTTATAATTGGACTGTGTTCACTGGCTGCACATATTCTCATGGTATCTTCTGCCTTGCTCTTGCTATTTCCTGTTCTCTGTCACACACACACACGCTTACACGCACCCCTTGTGCTTCTAACAAAGCACACCAGACTGCCGTTGTACTCTAGGCCTCACCCCCAGGAGCAACGTGACTCATTTTCTCCTCCCTCTCCAGAAGAGAAAGACCTGGGAGGAGCTCCTGGTGACAGCACCTTAGGTGGGTCCTCACATGTTCATATCCATGTATGCCACCAAGTTCAAGGTCCAGCTGGAAACCTGAATGAGGTGGCCAGGTGGTGCTGGTGGTGGTGGTGGTGGTGTGTGTGAGTGTGTGAGTGTATGTGTCAGTAAATGGGCCCCACCCAGGGCAGGGGAGCAGGCTGCTGCACAGAAGCCCGGGCCCCACAGCCCTGCCACTGACAGTGACACACAGAGTCTTGACCACCAGGCTGGGGGGTACATCAGCCTGTTGTTTTATTTAGTCAGGAAGAGCATGTCTTTTCAGTGGAGCACATCCAGACAGTTTCCTTTTTTACAACAAATTACAGGGGGATGGGAAGGAAAGGAAATGGAGGGAGAGAGGGAGGGAGAGGGGCTTCTATTTTTAAACCCTTGCCAGGCATTAGTTCTATGGAGGTTTCTGTGAGGAAAAGAGAAGGGAAGAAAAGATGGGAAGCAGCAAGGGATAGCTGACTGGAAGGGCAAGGTCTAGGATAGTGGTCTTCAAACATACTTCTTTTCTCATACTTTTTTTTTTAAGTAGCCGGAAACTTTTCTTCCGATGTATCCTATGAGGAATGCCAATGTTTAAAATAAATAAAAGGAGCGTTGTTTTAATTGATGAGACAGTAGGAGATTCCAGATCCCCACCCACTTGGTCTTGCCCCTGAGAACACATGGCTCTTGTGATAGCTCTACTGAAAGCGGGCCTCAAGGAACGTGGTATACGAAGAGGATCACCTTTCCACGGGTTCACTCGGCCACTCACGAAATTCTTGTTGATGCGTATTATGCGCCAAGTGCCATGCTAGGTGCTAGAGCATATTGCGGCAAATAAAACACACCTGGCCCCTGCTAATGGTCTAGCACAGGAGACAAACATTTGCGAAATAACCACACAAACGAATGTAACACTGCTGCTTTGATAAGTGCTGTATAAAAGGACATGGCGTCACCCAGCAGGAGGCTGCCCTGAGGGAGCCATGTGCAGGCTGAGGGCGAAGACAGGCACTAACTACATGAAGAGGGGCGGAAAGGGCCTTCCAGAGAGAGAGAACAGCAAATTCTGAGGTCCTGTGGCAGGAGAGAGCATGGCAAGGGTTCCTATTATGAATTCCTATCTAGGAATCCATCCCAAAACTCAGCGGCTTAGAGCAACCACAGTTTTTCCCAATCTCACAACTTTGTGGGTCAGAAATGTGGACAATGCTTGGCTGGGCACTTCTTCTGCTTCATGTGACATTGACTGAGGCCAGTCAGCGATATTCAGTTGGCAAATGGGCTGGTCTGGAGGGCCCAAGATGGCTTCCCTCATACGTCTGGGACTTTGGTGAGGATGACTGGAAGCTAGACCCGGTTGAGACCGTTAGCCTACATGTGGTCACTCCAACATGGCAGTTTCAGAGTAGTTGGACTACGTACATGGAAATCTCGGGCTCCCAGAAAGAGTATTGCAAGAGGCAGGAAGTGAAAGCCCCTGGTTGCTTAAGGTCTAGACCAGACACCAAGCCCCATGTTACTTTTACTGTATTCTATTATCCAAAGCAGTTTCAAAGCCACTTCAAGAAGCGGGAACATGGACCCATCTCTCAATGAGAGACTGTAAAAGAGTTTGTGGCCATCTTTATTCCACCACAGCAAATATATGGGATTGAAAGAGAACCAGTGGAGCTAGTGTGCAGAGTGAAGAACAGTGTAGAAAAGGGGAAAGGGGAGGGGCCAGACCTCACAGGCAGGGTTGAGGCACATATTTGTGTAGGTTGTACACAGCACAATTCTGGAAGGCACCATTCCACAACCTACATGGCCACACTGACTCCGGGAGCCAAACTGCCCCAGGAACCACTTGAGACTGTTGAAAGTCTTTGCTGATTGACTCTCAGAGCTTTTCTGTCCCACAGAGATGATATACAGGCAGCTGCAACTTAAAGAGTAGTTGGCTTAAAATTTAGAGTTTGTGTCATTGCCATTTGGAAGCTGCTATATGCTGAGTGTTTGTGTCCCACCCCCAAATTCATGTGTTGCAGCCTAACACCCAAAGTGGTGGTATTTAGGAGGTGGCACCTTTGGGAGGTGATTAGGTCATGAGAGTAGAGCCCTCAGGAATGGGATTAGTGCTCTTATGGAAAAGATCCCAGAGAGGTCCCTCACAGCTTCCACCACGTGAGGACACATCTATGCACCAGGAGGCAGGGCTTCACCAGACACTGGATCTGCTGGCCCCTTGATCATGGACTTCCCAGGCTCTAGAACCGTGAGCAATAAATGCTTATTGTTTATAGTTCACCCAGTCAATGGTATTCCCTTATAGAATCCTGAACTAAGTCTGGACTAAGACAGAAGCCATACCTACATACATTATCAAAGGTTACATTAGCTTTTAAAAGCAGGCGTGCCTTCCCCCAGGCTCACCCCAGGTGCTGTGGGCAAAGGGCTTGTCTTTTCTGAACCACCCTTTCAAACCAATGGCAAAGGCATCCTGCCCAGCCTACTCTGCTGTGTCCCTCAGGTACCAAGCCCTTCCTTATCTTTCCCAATTTGCCTACTGGACTTTCACAAGGACTCTCTGGCCCTCACCAGGTTCTTTCTGGACAGCCTTCCCTTTTGGGCCCAGCAATTACATTAGTTCTTCCTGACACACTGTGGCTCAGCTTCGACCTGGTGCACTCCTGACCAAGCCCCTGAGATTGGCCCGCACCCCAGCACTGGATGGGGACTTAGCAGAACACAGTTACCAATGGGTTCAAGCTGTTACATACAGCAGTAATTTGAACACTTCATTGCAGTAGAATGTTGCACTGTGTGAATACATCATAATGATGATACAGTTTGGGATTGTTTCTAGTTTGGAATTACTGTGAACATTCTTGTACACGTCTCAGTAAGAAGGACAGCCTCATGAGGAAGGGGCACCAAAGGAGGCAAGGTCTCCCTCACTGGCCTAATGAAAGTTCCAGACCCTCCAGCAGCCATACTCTCAGCCCAGCTGACTTTCCTCTGCCAGGAGCACCCCCCACATACAGTGTGCCACATATAGCCCTTCCCATGTGGCTTCAGGCTTGATCAGAGTCAGAAGACTCACTTCCAAATATGGCCCCAGCTGTTAATGGTTAACTGCAATTCTGCACCTTGCAAGTCTTGAAAATATTTGACCAGCCAAAAGATGGGATCAAAGGCTCTCCAAAGAGTTCCCACAAGGATTTCAGCCTTGCTCTCTGCCCTCGGAATTAACCTGGAATCAATATGTGTGGCCTTAGTTACTGTGCTTTGTCTTCTTGTCAACTATTCCCAGTCTTGGCTTTAAATTTGTCTCTGGACTTCCAGAGCTATTTGGTAGCTATTTTGCTTGTCTAGCCCTGACTCCAACTAGTGGGAAAGAGTCTACTTTTATTTCACAGACAAAGTTTTGGCCTCTTCTCCACATCATCCTGAGACCCCAGCATCTTGTCCTATAATGAATGCCATGTGATCCTGGGCAGGTCATCTGACCCCTGTAAACCTCTTAGTTCCCTTGTCTGTGGGCTGGAGGTAGCAATTAGCCCTTGTTCAGCTTTAGCATAATTGTTAAAAACCTAGGTCTTAGAGGTAGGCTCCCCAGGGTTCAAACCTGAGCTCCAGCACTTACTAGCTGCCTTAGTCTGTTCAAGCTGCTATAACAGAATGTCCTAGATTGGGTGGCTTATAAACAACAAACATTTATTTCTTATGGTTCCAGGAAGCTAAGTAGCTCAAGATTAAGGCATCAGCAGATTCAGTGTCTGGTAAGATCCTAGTTCCTGGTTTATAGAAGGGTATGTTCTCACTGTGTCCTCACATAATGGAGGGATGAGGAAACTCCCTGGGCTCTCTTTTAAGAGCACCAATCCCAGTCATGAGGGCTCCATTCTCATGACCTAATGACCCCCAAAGGCTCCACCTCCTAATACCATCACACTGAGGTTAGGACTTAAACATATGAATTTGGGGCAGGGGGACACAGACATTCAGTTGGTAGCACTAGCAATGTGACATTCCTCTGTACAAGTCACTGAAATTCTCAGTTCCACAGTGTCCTTACCTGCAAAATGAATAGTACCTATCTCATGGGGTTGTGGTGAGGATTGCATGAGTTGATACACAGAAGGCACTAACAGCACTTGGCACACAGCCATTTATAAATAAGCATTTGCTAGTATCATTGATACTTTGTCCCACACGATGTTGATGGGATAAAAGGAGGTAACAGTTGCAGGGAGCCATCATCCATGCCATGTGGCAAAGTGTTTCTCTAAGTCCTAAGGAAACAGGTTGGCCCATGACCCTCCAGATGGGAGTGCAGAGTCTTCAGAGTCTAAAGGACCTTGGTTTCGATCCCACTGTGCCATGGCTGGGTGCCCTTGAACAAGTTCCTTAAGTGAGAGTTTTATTGTCTGCCTGGGGGGTTGATGATGAAAATTAAAAGAGTAGTAGGTGACCTGCCTGGCACCAGTTGGAACTGAGTTCAGGTCAGGTTTCTGCCCCACCACGTGGCGCTGCTCTGGCCTGGGCAGTGCCTGGGCACGCTGCCTAATGGAGTTCTACCTGCTCACAGAGAGGTTTGCTGGCTTGCAGACAAGGCAGGACTTACAGGAAGGTTCAGTCTCGAGCGTAGATGTGAAGCATGCAGGTGCCAATGACAGTTTGGGAGCTGCTCTGCCCAGAGACATCACAGGTGCCTTGTTATGTGACCTGTCGATGTCTGTCTCCTGAATGGAAGGCCTTTAATGCTATTTCCAGAGAAAGATGTTTGTAAGCAATTAATAAGGACTAATAATGAACTGAATAAATTGCCATTGGGGTGGAGAGCTAATACCATTCCTGGGCAGAAATGGGCCAGGATTAACAAGGAGGCAACAAAGGATGAAAAGACTCTGAGCAACTGCCAACAGGAAGGCTGGGGCCACATGAGAAGGTCCTACCATCGCGGTGCCTGGAGCCCATCTTCACTGTGCCAGCCTCGCTCTTCAGAGCCTGGGGTCTCTGCAGGGGTGACCCAAAGCCCCTGAGTACTCCCATCTCCTCCCTAACCTTCACCTGGAGTAGATATACTTTAATCTACTTTATGTATTGTGTTTCCATGAATTTAATTTAAAAATTAAGTTTTGCCGGGGCACCTGGGTGTTGAGTGTCTGACTTCAGCTCAGGTGATGATCTTGCAGTTCGTGAGTTCGAGCCCCACATCGGGTTCTGCGCTGACAGCTCAGAGCCTGAAGCCTGCTTAGGATTCTGTGTCTCCCTCTCTCTCTGCCCCTCCCCCAACTTGCACTCTGTCTCTCAAAACTGAATAAACATTAAAAAAATTAAAAAATAAAAATAAAATAAAAGTAAGTTTTGCTGATGGAAAAAAATTTGAGAACTATTGCATTAGTTAATCACAGAAGCTTGATTTTTTAAAGATGCTAATTTCGTTTTAGCCCCCACTTTGAGCTTTTCTGTTACAAAAGAGAATGATTTAAAAGTATGTAAATGAAGAAAATAATAGCAATGCTTCCTTACACTTTCATATCATATTCCAGTTTGCACTGTACAATCATATTTCTTATTGGATTCTCACAGTAGCCCAGTTAGCTATTCACCAGGGCCTCTTCCTCATTTTTAGATGAGGAGAATGGGGCTAGGGACCCTAGAATTTTCCAAGACAGATGAACACCTGTTTGGGAACAAGTCTAACACTCTCTGGATGGTGATGTGAATGATGATGCTAATCATAGAGCAAAGAGTTTTTAGGTGCTTATTTTTGTCAGTTCCTGTGCTAAGAACTTTAGATATTATCTCTCTTGGTTCTCATAACGACCCTATGAAGTATGTAATGTTATCAGTGAATTGAGGCTCTGTGTCATTGAGCAACTTGCTAAAGGTCACACTGCTAAGAATTCATGGATTTAACTTGAATCTAATCAGGTGGAAATGATCAAACAAATCCAAAATGAGAAACAGTCTACAAACCAATGGGTCTGGACCCTTCACTCTCCAAAAATGTCAGTGTTCTGACCATAGACAAAGTTGGGAGCTAGGTAGAAAAAAGTCAGTTTAAAGGACATTATAAGGACGATCAGGGATATTTGAAGATAAATTTTATATTATCTCTTAGCATTGTATCAATTCTAAATTCTTGGGTGTAATGACTGTATTGTGTTTTTATAGGAGAGTATGCTTTTAGGGGATTTATGAAGATGTATGTAGGGGTAAAGTATTATGAAGTGTGCAACTTAATCTCACATGGTTTAGGGAAAAGTTTTTGATAGATATACATACATATTCACATATGTATACATGTGCATGCATATATACATACACATACCCTATATAGATATATAGATCTCCTACATATATATATATATATATATATATATATACCATATCTATCTATATCTCTTTATAGATTATCTATCATCTATCTATCTATCTATCATCTCAATACCTAAATATCTATCTACCTATCTAGATATCTATATCTACCTATCTATCCACCTAGAGAGAGTCAACAATGTGTCAAAATGAATCTGGATAAAGGCTATATGAGTGTTCATTGGACTATTCTTTCAACTTTTTCTATGTATTTGAATCTTTTTAAAATTAAAAGTTGGAGAAGACGTTTGGTTTTGAAGAGGTAAAGCCAGACACATACAGCTCCTATCCTGGACTCCAGACCTACTCCCTTCAACAGCAATGGACACTAGTTTCCTGTGTCAGCCACCCTGCTGGCTGATGATGGGCCCATGCAACCAGGTAAGCAGATTGTATGGGAGAGCTCTACAGTGTGCCCAGGCTTCCCTAAAGTGTGACTTGTGAGCCCAGCCTGCACTTTGCTCCCTGAAGCCTGTGTTATGACCCTCCCACTAAGCAGTGTGCTTCCCAGCATTTGTCCCTGACAGTCCTCAGAAAGAAGTGTTGCAGGTTGACAGTGGAGCCCAGACTGTGACGTCCGCACACTGCCCAGACAGTTATACATCATTCATAGCTCATTAACCTGAGCTAAAAAAGGAAAGCCACTCAACACAGCCAGCTGCTAATCCTTGGGGCGCTCATCCTGTTTGGGTTTGGATTATACAACCTGTTTAGCCACTCCTGGGCCCCTGTTCTCACCCTCTATTCCTTTCAGAGAAGGGTAACATTCAAATCTATCATGATTGTTCTTTGTGTTTACTTCTCATGAATGGCAGAGGCATAGTATTTGAAGAGGAAAAAGAATGGCTATCATGGTCACGATGAAGTCTCAGTGCTATTTGCAAACTTCAATTTCCTTGCCTTTTGATGCAGCCTCACCTCCATCCCTGATAAGCATAAAAAATAAAGAGTTGATTCCAATGGCAACATATCTTTACAAAGCATCTGGTTCTGAAGATCCTATGGCACTTTACAGATGGTTTCTGGAAAACCTAATTAATCCTCACGGTGTGTCTGTGAGGAAAGAGGTTTTGATCTAAATCTACCCTGAAGATGGGACAGAATAAGATGGGTGGAAATTATAGCAGAAGGAATTCAAGCTAGAAGAGAGGTAGAATTACCAGATGGTAAGGACAGGAAATAGATTTCTGTGGCATCTGGTACGTCTCCTTTTCCAAAATAGTTTTAAAATAAGAGAGAACTCTTCATAGTGGACATAGGACACTTGCCTTTCCATTTCCGGCTCAACCCACACGGTCCATGTAAGGCTGATTTGCTCCCACCACACCCAGGTTCCTGGTGTGTGTATGTCGCCCAGACTAACCAATCAGTAGACAACTACCCTGGGACACAGCGATTGGTTCAGGAATTATTCACATGACCCAAACCATCTAAGGAGATCTTCCTAAAGAATCTACTTAAGTTTTGGAGAAAGACACTCTTGGTCTGAGATCCTGAGCTCTAAGTACATCTTACCTCCACATGAAGAGGCCTGTATGGTGGTGATGCAAACAGATTTCACTACATGAACTGAAGAATGGAAATTCAAATTGGATTCCCCCGTCATTTAAATGATTTGCATCGGCCTATAAATACCATGGAAATTAGAAAAAAATTACTGGTATTAAAATTTTAAAACTAATTGAAAGTGAAATTGCTAGGGATAAAAACCCTTGGCTCCAAGCACGGTTCACTCAGCTCCATTCACTTTGGCTTCCTTGGTTTGTTTGTTTTTTTTTCCTGGTAATACACTATTTTGCTTAATATAGTTTCAGTTGGTTCTCTGTCACTTACAACCAAGAATGCTGATATAGCTCCATTTCCCATCTTCAAACCCCATTCCATCCCATCCCCAAGCATACACCGCTCATCTCAAATGGCTTTGATGCCTTCATACTTGGAACAGAGGAACTAGCAGAGAGAAAGGGGAGTGATGTCTCCAGGACTCTCCTCCCCATTTTACAATGGGCAAAGCACAGAATCCTCAGCCTGGATGAGACCCTGAAGGGTAGCTAACCAGTACAACCACTCAAGTGATGCCAGAATTCTCTCAATGTTGCCACTACGTGGTCACCCAGCCTTGCCCCTAGCAGTGAGGCTCCCTCCTCACAAGGCTCCCTTTTTATTTTGGGACAGTTCCAATCATTACACAGTTCTTATAGTGAACCCAAGTCTAGTTGTTTGCTATTTCCAGCCATGGATCTTGCTTTCTGAGGTGACACAGAGGCATTTACTCTCTTTGATCCATGATAACCTTCAGGTACATTTAGACAGCCAGACTGGCCTCCTGCCCCTGCCCCTATACCTAGCCATTTTTCATGTCACTTGGTTTTAAGATCCTTCATCATTCCGCCCTTTTATTAACCCAGTTCTATAGGTATATGCTCTTAAAGGCTGACAAGAGAGGCATATACGAGAGCTCTTACTTCTCTTTTCTAGATTGGATACGTCAGTGAATGTAGCCCAAGACCACATTGTCATCACCAAGGAAGGGGAAGGGAGAGGAGGAGGGAAGACTCCTTTTAAATTAAAAAGTGGGACGCCTGGGTGGTTCGGTCAGATAAGGGTTGGACTCTTGATTTCAGCCCAGGTCATGCGTAATCTCACAGTCATGAGATCAAGCTCCACATCGGGCTCATGTTGGGCATGGGGCCTGCTTAAGATTCTCTCTCTCTCTCTCTCTCTCTCTCTCTCATTTACCCCTCCCCCACTCACTCTCATGCTCTCCTTCTCAAAACAATAAATAAAAATAAAATTCATTTTTTAAAAAAGTAATATAATGGATTATAAAGAATTTGGGAAATAATAAGAAGGAAACAAAAGATTTCCTTTAATTCTACCACCTAGAGTTAAGCACTGTCACTACTTTATTATTTCTCTTCTAATTGTTTTCCTAAAAAATATAAATTAAAAATAAAATCTGGAATTAAACCCTGGATAATTATTAGATTGAGGAATATATCCAATGTAATTAATTAACATTATTGTTAATGATTCCAGAATAGCCCATACTGTAGCTGAACCATGTCCTCACTGTCAAATATTTTGGTTTTCTCACACTTTCACTTCAATAAGTAATCACATGATATGAGCATTTTAGTAGAAGATACTATTGTATAAGTAAGATTAGAAGCCAGTAGAGTATGGACAGTTGTAAGGCTCTTGCTTCTTTCTGGAAAATTCCATTCCAGAAACACTGTATCCATTTATTCTCCACTCACAGTTTATGAAGCATTTGTCTTACCACATTCTGCTCAGCATTATGTATAATTTCCTGTATTGCAATGAATTTATTAGGAGCAAATGGTATCTAGCTGTGGTTCCAAGTTGTATCTTCTGATTATTTGTAAAGTTAAAAATGTCTTAAGTTTAATAAAACAATTGTTAAATGGAGTAAAATTGGTTCCTCTTTTGTGACTTCCATTTTTTCAGAGGTAAGTTTCATTTCTTCAATTATTAGTAAAGTTGAACGTTCTTAGGTTCATTACGACAGTTTTTAAATAAAGTAAAACCAGTTCTTTTGGCTTATTCCATTATTTTATGCCTGGTGTATTACTTTCATAAATTAGATAAACTTTACTGATAACAAATTTTAAATACTAAAAGTTATGGCCTCCTTAGGCCAGATCATAGCTACTCCACTGGTCTGTTTTCTTCCTTTCCTTTCCTTTCCTTTCCTTTCCTTTTTTCTTTTTTTTTCCTTTTCCTCTTTCTTTCTTTCTTTCCTTCCTTCTTTCTTTCTTTATTTTAATTGCATGCCATTTGCTCCTTGAAAACTGCACAAGTCAGTCTTAAAGGAGCAAATGACATGTAGCATGAGATAACACTTCAAAATTTTAAAAGCACATGTGAAGGGGCACTGTCACCTTCCTCCCACTGGCTGGCTCTGACTACCTCCCCGTCTCTCTCATCTTCATTCAAAATGTTCGATGTGATCCCTAGATTTGGAAAGAATGTAGAGAAGTCTAGTTTCTGAGGGTTATGGAGGGAAAGAGATTTTTCTGGGCTCCCAAAGACTGATGTGGATATTGTGGAAACACATCAAAGATATCTGATGCCCTGCCATTTACATTATTTGAATCAGTCATTAAATACCATTATTTAAGGATCCACTCTGGGCTGAGCCCTGAAATAAACACTATGAGAAGCACTTAGGGACTAGGCAATAATGGAGAAATGGAAGTCATTGTAGAGAGAGGAGACGACGGGACTAGAGAGCCATGATAATGAGAGCCATTGATTCTTTCCCCCTCCTACTTCCTAGGTTTTACTTCTGATTTCCAAGTGAAATGGGGATTATAAGAACCAATCTGCATTATAGTTGTGCGTTGTAATCACAAGATACTATTTAGGGACACTTAAATTAGATCTCTAGTTTAAACATTATACCAAAATAAATTCTAGATGAATTTAACACTCAACAACTTTTAACAAATGTCTTTCGTGTATCTAGGTTAGACACCAGGTTAGGTGCTGGGAATACAAAACAGACATTTCTGCCCTCCATAGAGTCTACAGTCTAGTTGCAAATATTGAGTAAGTAGACAAGTAAAATACGTAACTGTGACTCTTGACACAGCTCATGAAAGAAAACAATAGAGTGCTAAGAGAAGGAAAAACGGGAGACCAGAAAATCTTTTTTAGATTCCATAACAAAATAAAGAAAAGCTTCTCTGAGATGATATTTACGCTGAGTCTTGAGGAATGGGAAGGCGCCACCCAGTTGCAGAGTGGAGAAAGATCACTCCAGGCAGAGGATAGCTGGCAAAAGACCGTAAGAGTTGAGAGAGCTAAAACACACAAGAAGAAAATACAGATAAATATTTTTATAACCATGGAATATAGACACCCTTTCTACACGTGGTTCCAAAAAACCTGGAAACACAGAAGTTTAACAACATCAGAATGCTTAACTTCTTCATGGCAGAAAGCACATAAAGACCGATGGTAAATGAGGCAAAATGGCTGTAACTTATATGACGGTTACTATCTTTACTGTTTAGAAAATCCTTAAATCCAAATATGAGAAAGGTTAATGCTCCCAAGGAGGGGGCAAAGGTCAAGGGAGATCACAAAACAAGAAACACAAATGGCCAATACACAGAGGAAAAACTGTTAAACTCCTCTACTCAATAGAAAAATACACACAAAAACAATAGTCAGGTACCATTTTTTCACTCACGAAATGGGCAAAGACTGAGAGCTGTAATCCCCAGAATTAAGGGGAGTAAAAAGAAGCAGGTCTCATATCCCCTGCTGGGGGGCTGTAAATCGCTCCAACCCTTCTAGAGGACAGGGAGCAGAAGTCTGAAAGACACGCACATGCAAGTCTAGCTCTAGGAATTTATCGTAAGGAAATATCCTCAGTTCCTTAGGAAGATTTATCAATGAAGCTGTTCATTGAAACATGCTAGAAGTATGTTCTGCTATCATGTATACATGATAGAAGTATATTCTACCATACTTAAATGTCAGAGGCAACCTCCAGAGATTCATTCATACAATGGATACAGTGAAATCATTAAGAATGGTTTTATAATGGGGGCGCCTGGTTGGCTCAGTCGGTTGAGCGTCCGACTTCAGCTCAGGTCATGATCTCACGGTCTGTAGGTTCGAGCCCCGCGTCGGGCTCTGTGCTGTCAGTTCAGAGCCTGGAGCCTGCTTCGGATTCTGTGTCTCCCTCTCTCTCTGCCCCTCCCCCACTCGCACTCTGTGTCTATCAAAAAATGAATAAACGTTAAAAAAAATTTTTTTAATAAATTTTAAAAATTAAAAAAAAGAATGATTTTATAATAATTTCAAAATTTATATTTTTTGGACATGGAACTGTGTTCAAGATGTTAAGTGAAAGATGCAAGGTTTGTGTTAAACAATAGATGTGCATCGAAGTGTCCTTAAAATATTAACAATGGTTATCACTGACTGATGGGATTCCAGCTAGTTTTTACTTTCTTTGTTATACCTTTGTATATTGTATGGTAATTTTAGAACAACCGTGCATTACTATTTGTCACAAGAAAAAAAAAATAAAGCTGTTTTTATATTGGGGTGGGTAAGAAGTGAATCATCACAGCCCCTTGAACCAGAAAGGGCTGGAAGATGATCCCATTTCACTTCTTAGGAGCAGGTCTGTTTGATCAGCATTACCCGAGCCTCGGGAACAGGACTAATCCTCCGGGAAGGCAATATCCTCCTCCAATCCCTTTCTATCCCTGGTTTAGACACAGTCATCCCATCCACATAAGCCCCCTGCTCAATGTTTTCTCTTTTCCTGGGAAACAAAGCCCTTTGCGTGCTCTGATTCATTGCCCGGTTGGAAGCTAAGTCACCAGAGCCTCAGACGCAGGTGTCTGGGGTGACACAGCGCGACACAACGCCTCCGGAATAAGGGCAACCCTTCCGCCTTCGAGGCTGTGAAATGTCAGGCGTGATTAGAAAGGTCACTTGTCCTGACAGCACTCTGTGCTTCCCGGAGAGCAGCCTTCCTGCTGGGAATGTTCTTAATTGTACTCCCCGTTGTGGGGTCCCTGCCTGCTAACTCCCTTATAATAAAGGAGGCCCTAATCTCCCCAAGTCCTTTCTGAACATGAAGAAGAAAAAAAAAAAAAACGCCCAAGAGTGCAAAACCTTGCAAAACAGAGCAGCATTCTGATTCAATATCTGGATGAAAGGTGAATTTCTAGGAAAGAGTGTTGCATGGTTGAAGAAGGAAACCTCATTCTTGAAAAAAGAAATATGCAGTCCTGGAGAGTGTGTAGTAGGGAGGTGGGGGGCAAAGGGGCCAGAGGAACAGAAAAAAGAACAGACACAACCAAAATCCATGTCTTTAGAGCAAGGAAGGAAGAAAAGTCCATGACACTACAAAGCACAGTCTCCAAAGGCTGAGGCGGAAGACCTGTTACAGCTGTGTGCTCCTGGCCCCAGCCCTGCAAGTCAGGGGTGCCCCTCAGAAATCTGCGTTTTAGAAAAGCAGCCCGTCTGTGCACCCCACTTTAGGAATCCCAGCACAGAGGCTAAGGATGGACATGTTGAGGGACTAGTTGCTCAGCACATCAGAGATATCCAAGGTGGGTAGCGAGTGAAGGATGGGATGAGGTGACAGGAAGACTGCCTGAAAGGAAGGATAAGAATGATAGCTGCATACCTCTCTAGCAACTGGAGCCCCAACTGACCCAGGAGTGGCTTCTGACCCTGTTAAATACACACCTGATACGAGTATTCCCCCGCCAACCCATAGTCTCTATCTGGTGTCCTTCTACAGGACCTGTACTCTGGTAAAGCACTGTCTGGACACTTGCCCTATAGCAGAGTTTCCAATGTATGTACAATTGGCCAGAGGATCCCATTCGAATGCAGATTCTGACTCCGTAGGTCTGGGGTGGGGTCGGCGATTCTGATTTCTAGCAAGGTCCCAGACAGTGGTTCTTGGTTCAGGCTGCCTGGGGCAATCAGCTGAGGAGCTTTGGGAAAGGCAATGTCTGAGTCCCACCGCCAGAGATTTGGATGGAATTGGTCTAAGGCATCAGGATATTTAAAGCTCTCCACTAAAGCTGGCCTCCACTGCTCAGAGAACCCCAAGGAGGGTCAGACAGAGGACTAGAGGGGGCTGTCAGGCTATATTCCTTCTTCTTCAATAAGTACTAATTAGGCAGATGAATGTGGAAACTCTGGATGTACATCCAGATGCAGACTCAGACCCCTGCGCTTAAATATGGCTTCAACCATATTTTAAATTTCAATCACTATTACAATAATTGTTGTAAATATCTTGCAAAGTTCTCTCCCATACATTATATATTAATTAATCTTCATAATACCTCTGTGAGGTAAGACATATTATGCACATTTTATAGGAGGTAAAACAGGATTCACAAGAATACTGAGCATCAGGTATCAGCTTCCACCTCAGACCTGCTGAATCAGATTCTGCATTTTAACCAGATCCATAATTTGTTTACATACACATTAACATTGGAGAAACACGGCATGCCACATGTCTCCAATCTCTGGCTGGCTCCTGAAGGGTTGAAGAAAATGCTCTTAGGTCACCTGATGGTCGTTTCAAAAATGCAGTCTTAGCTCTTTTAATATTGCCTAATTATGGGGTGCCTGGGTGGCTCCGTCGGTTAAGCGTCAGACTTCGGTTCAGGTCCTGATCTCACGGTTCGAGAGTTCGAGCTGCTCCTCAGCTCTGTCCTGACAGCTCAGAGCCTGGAGCCTGTTTCAGATTCTGTGCCTTCCTCTCTCTCTGCCCCTCCCCCGCTCGTGCTCTGTCTCTCATAAATAAACATTAAAAAATTTATAAATATTGTCTAATTATCCTTAAAGAATCTTGGGATAATGTCTGAATTAGGAGATATGTTTGAGAGCATTTAGTTCAGTTTTTGGCAAAATGTGGCCTGTAGAAAACCACCTCCACTGAAATCACCTAGACCTGCCCAGACCTCCTGAAACAGTATCTTGGGGGTGGAACCAGGAATCTGCATTTTGACTGGCTCCCCAGATGGTCCTTACACTTAGGCTGAGAACTACTACCCTAGTCGTGTAAAGGGAAAGATATCACCAATATTAAACTGCTATTTTAGGAAGTGGATGACATTTTTATTCCCTGTGTTATTGGCTCTAAATTATCCATGTTAATAGGATGGCCTGGGGGTGGGGTGCAGATATGATGTATGGGGGATATTTTCCTTTCATTTCCATTTCATTTCCACCTTCTGGCTGCTTCCTCCCTACTGTGGTTGCCCCCAGAGTGTGGACAGGGCAGAGGGGACCACGCAGCCCTTGGCTCGTGACTCTGCTGAAAGATGAAAGGGGGGTTGAGACAACTAGAAAGGTGATAACATCAACCAAAATGAAGTTTCAGGGATCATCTATGGGTTTTAATATGTCTGTTTGCCCCATTGGTTGGCGGTGTTATTTTCTCATCTCTTGGGGTTTCCAGGATAATGGGAGTGTTTTGTGCGTATTTAGCTTTTATCATGTCTTGCCAAGGAAATGCAGCTGGGACGCTAGGCTCAAAAACATCAAATCCAATTCTCGTGGTCATTCAACACCCCCCACCATGAGGAGCCAGTTTGGGCTCTGATGTACATCAGCTTCCTGTTCCTTTTAAAGCAAACTCTTTTTACACTCCTCCATGGGCAGAGAAAGGAGAGAAAAGATACGACCAGCTCACGCGGTGATGGTGTGGAAGATACAAATGGAAGAGGGAACAATGGACACATTGACTCTCCAGAGAATTCTGCAACTGCAAGGTAGTCAGTGGTGATGGAAGACGTGGGGAAAATCTCAGCCATTGCTCCGGCTGTCTGACACTGAGTAGGTAAAGGAAGCATGTGTTAAAATTGCCAAAAAGAACTAAAACTTACCGATGAAAGAAATTAAAGAAGGCACAAACAAGTGGAAAGCTGTACTATTAATAGATGAGAAGACTGAATAGTGTTACAATGTCCGTACTACTCAAAGCAATCTACAGATTCAGGGCAATCTCTATCCAAATCCCAGTGGCATATTTTTACAGAAATAGGAAAGGTTATCTTAAATTTCATACGGAACCACAAAAGATCCTGAAAATCCGAAGAAATCTTGAGAAAGAAGAACAACTCCTTCTGATGGAGGCACCAACTTCCTGATCTCAAGATATTTTGCAAAGCCACAGTAATTAAAACAATATGGCACTGGCATAAACACATATATACAGATCAACAGAGCACAGTAGAGAGCCCAGAAATCAACTCATGCATATATGGTCATCTTCAACAAGGATGACAAGAATACACAATGAGGAAAGGATAGTGTCTTTAACAAGTAGTGCTGGGCAGGGCGGGGGGACGCCTGGGTGTCTCAGTTGGTTGTCTGACTCTTGATTTTGGCTCAGGTCATGATCTCACAGTTCGTGAGTTCGAGGTCCATGTCAGGCTCTGCACTGACAGCATGGAGCCTGCTTGAGATTCTCTCTTTGCTCCTCCCCTGCTCATGATCTCTCTCTCTCTCAAAATAAATAAACTTAAAAAAAAAAAGTAGTGCTGGGAAAACTGGATATCCACAATGCAAAAGAATGAAATTGAACCCTCATCTTAAACCATACACAAAAAAATCAACTTAAAATGGTTTAAAGACTTAAATAAGAACAGAAACTACAAAACATCTAGAAGAAAACATAGGGGTAAATCTTCATGAGATTGGGCTGGCAGTGATTTCTTGGATGTGACACCAAGAGCCCAGGAAAGAGAAACAAAATTAGACAAGTGGGACTACATCAAACTAAAAAGCTTCTGCACAGCAAAGAAATAATCGACAGAGTGAAAAGGCAACCTATAGAATGGGAGAAAATATTTGCAAACCATATGTCTTAGAAGGGGTTAATATCCGAAATATATGAGAAACTCCCATGGCTCAACTGGGAAGAAAAACAACAACAACAACAACAACAACAACCTGATTGAAAACTGGGCAAAGCACTTGAACAGACATTTTTCCAAACAATACATACAAATGGCCAACTGGTATGTAAAAAGATGCCACACATCATTAATCATCAGGGAAGTGCAAATCAAAACCACAACAAGGGGCACCTGGGTGGCTCAGTCGGTTCAGCATCTGACTTCGACTTAGGTCATGATCCCTTCGTTCATGAGTTTGAGTCTCACATCAGGCTCTCTGCTCTCAGAATGGAGCCCACCTCAAATACTCTATCTCTCTCTCTCTCTCTCTGCCTCACCCCCTGCGTGTTCTCTCTCTCTCAAAAATAAATAAACATTAAAAAAATTACAGAGCCACAGTGAGATACCACCTCACACCTGTTATAATGGCTATTATGAAAAAGACAAATAAGAAAAATTGGAAACTTTGTACATTGTTGGTGGGAATGTAAAATGGTGCTGCTCCTATGGAGAACAGTATGGAGTTTCCTACCATAGATTCAGCAATCCTACTTTTGGGCTTATATCCAAAAGAACTGAAACCAGGAATTCAAAAAGAGATCTGTATTCACATGTTCACTGCAGCATTGTTCACAATAGCTGAGATATGGAAACAATCTAAATGGCCACCAGTGGATGATCCTACTGAGAAAGTGTGGTATATACATATGGTGAAATATTATTCAACCTTAAAAAAGAAGGAAATCTTGGCATATTACAACTGGATGAACCACAAGGACATAATTCTAAGTGAAATAAGTCAGACAAATACTGGCACTGGGAAAAGAGGGAAATGGGGAGCTGCTGTTTAAATGGGTATAGTTTCAGTAATGCAAGACTGTAAGTTCTAGAAGATCTGCTGTACAACATAGAACATATAGTTAAGATACTATATTGTGCACTTAAATTTTTAAGAGGGTAGATATCATGTCTAGTGCTCTTACTACAATAATAAAGAAAAAAGGTTACCAGGGAGAAGAAGGTTTTGCCAAGCAAATATGACCAGCCCTTGTCAACTGACTTGGGATGTGAGCTGCAGAAATGACAGGGTGTGGCTCATTGGATCATCTCCCCTTCTTGCAGCAGGAAGCTCACTACAAGTAGCTGTAGGGAGCAGAGTAGTCTCTGTGTTTTTCATCTCCAGACTCTGCAAGTTAGTGCTTACATTTGAGCAGTTCATCCCTAAAAGAATGTGACACTGAGGAAGGCGGGTAGTTCCTCCCCACCTGCATTGAGCAAAATGTAAGGAGTAGGGAGCCAAAGCAGAAGCATCATTCAAAATTCAGGTGTGTATCTGTCAGGCCAGCCACAGCTCTAGGTGTCAGGGAGACATCAGTGAAGAAACCAAGCAGTACCCTTGTTGTCTGGTGATTCAGTTCAATGGGAAGGGCGACCACAAATTAGTACTTTAAAATACATATGTCAGGTGTCATAAATGCTGTGAAGATCATTACATCAGGATAAAGGGATGGAGAGTGATAGAAGCTACTAGCAAGTAATCAAGGAAGGCCTCTGGAAGGAGATGAAATTTAAGCAGCGACAGAAACAAGTGAGGGAATGAACTATGTGAATATCGAGGGGAACTGTGCTCCAGACAGAGGAGTGCAAGTTCCCACGTGCTGAGGGAGGAGCAGTCTGGGGTGAGCAAAGAACCCCATGAAGGCCTCCATGAATAGAAGAACAGCACAAAATGACATCAGAGAGGTGGTCAGGGCCTTGTTGGTCATGAGTGGAAATTTGAATTAGCTACTGGGAAGTGCTTACAACTTAGATTTTCTCCCCAAAACTTTAGTGATGTGACTAAGAAAAATCATCAAAACTACTTCTTTAGAGATTGTGAACAACAAAGGCATTAGAAAATGAAAGTAACCATGTTAGGGTGGTGGGATTATGGAATTTTTTTTTTTAATTTGTGATTGCTGCAATGCTTGCAGAATATATCATGTCTTTTCCTGGAGATGAATCAGCCACCTCAGGGGCAGAATGGTGCATCCCTAGTCTTGGAGTTGCACGCAAATGCATGTCTCTCATAGATGCTCATGGACTCAGTGACCCTCTTGAGATGGGTTACATGTTCTGTCTGGAGCAGGAGAATAAGAAACACCTCAGGCCTTTCCCAAATAGGTCAATATAATCTGAGCTTCTGTACTTCATCCTCAGGGTCTCAAATAGCCATGCCTGTAGAAAGCTCGAGAGCTAGAAAAGTACACTATGATTTTGAGCAAAGAGGCTACAGACCTTCTACTGGCCTTCTGAGAAACACAACAAGTTTGCTGCCTGGTGCCCCCACCATCCTCATCCAGCCTGGAAGCCCCTATGATTGTGAAAGTTCCCAGTACTTTGATTAAGTTCTTCTTCATCTCCCTAGTGTGCTGGGCTGTGTCAAAGGGAAAGTGAAAAATCTGCTTATACCCTAGGACCATTGTGAGACATAAAGGTAGATTCAGAGAACACAAAGGACTCAATGTTAAACAAATCCATGAATTATGCCAGCCATTAAGGTATTCTTCCTGTGATGTTTTCTGGAAAATAAATAATAAAGGTACATGTCACATTTTAGCCTTTTGTGGCCCAGTTCCTATGGGTGCTTAATTCTCTACCTCTCTTATGAGCATCCAATTTAGCTAATAAAAAATGTCCAATGATTGATTGCCTACTATGGGTCAGGTTCTCCGAAAAGCATATCACATAACTTAACTCATTTATCCTTGTAATCCTACAAGGAAGACAGTATTACCTCATTTTGCAGATCAAAGTAACTGAGACTAAGACACATTAAACCATTTGCTCAAAATCACACAGCCAGCAAGTGTACAACCCAGGTTTAAAATCTAGCTCTACCAGATTTCCAAAGCCCATGATTTTAACCACCACACTGGATAGCCTCTTAGGGCATATAAGGGTGTATAGTGTAGCCTCCTTTCCTTTAAGTCAGGTATTGAAAAATTTGGCTGAAGTTGGGTAAGAGCAAAGAAGAATGATGATGTTAAAATGCCAGAGCTGTACTACACAAACAGAAGTTCAAAATAGAAGGATGGGGTGTGACAAGAGGGTCATTTAGTCTAGGAAATAGACTTCCTAGTGTTTGTATGAGGACCTTAACACCCCAGTCAAAACTCCAAGGCTTCCCACAACCTGGACTAAGTACTTCCCATTCATTCATCCATTCAAACAAACCTTTAACACCTACCATGTGCCAGGCAACAAAGATACAATGGTAAACACAAACAAAATGATTTCCACTCTCATGGAGCATATGTCTATATACAATAATATCCCAAATAATATAAAATTGTAATGGTGGTAAGTCCAATGCAAGAGAGCTATGCGGTGCTAGAAAAACATATATGAGGGGGTTGGTCTGTCCTTGAAAAAGTGATGCTTGAGCCAAGATGTGACTGATGGCTAGTAGTTAAGGAGGTAAAAAAGAAGGAAAAATGCTAATAGAATTATCCAGCCATTCTCAGGCTCTCTTCTTCTCAGTTTTCCATGGCAGAAATCTGAATCCTGTGAAATGGAGATGGTATTCTATAGGAAATGGATCCATCAGTTCTCATTTTTCCAAGCGAATGTAGCCCTGGGAACACTGAAAGTTTTATTCATTAAGGAGAAAGAAAAGATCAGGTGACTTGGTGATACAAAACCAGAATGGGGATGTTGGTATTTTATCCTCTGGTATATCAGTCTTCTGGACTCCTTGGTAACACTGCTAATCAGGCAGGACAGCCATTGTCTCACACACTGCATTTGTCTGAGCTAGAAAAAGACACCCATTCCTCCAAAGAAGACCCAACTCAGGCCAAGACATCTGGCTTGAGAAGTAAAGCATGGTCTAGATTTCTACTCCCATGACCAGTTCCCTCAACCCAAACCAGGCACTCTTGTCCAGTGAACAACTGTCACATCTGTAGATGGTGGACCTGTGGGCAGATCTCTGTTACACAAGTCTCTGTAGCTGAGACAGGTATGAAACAAGGACTAGGGGTGCCTAGGTGCCTCAGTTGGTTAAGTGTCCAACTCTTGGTCTTGACTCAGGTCACGATCTCGAGGTTCATGAGTTCAAGACCCATGTCAGGCTCTGCGCTGACAGTGCAGAGCCTGCTTGAGATTCTCTCTCACTCTCTCTCCACTGCCCCCTGTTCATGCTCTCCCTCTCTCTCTCCCTCTCTCTCTAAATAAATAAACAAACTTTAAAAAAAGACAAGGACTAGATGATAAAGGGTTGTGTACAATGATGCACACTTGTGTGTGTGTGTGTGTGTGTGTGTGTGTCCTGGTGAATAAACACAGGTTATCAAAGATAACTAGAGAAGTCCAAGGGGAGTAACAAGAATGAGGACCCGCAAAAACAGCTTGGCCTGGAATGTATGTACCAGAACCAGTAATAAGGAGAAATGTATTTACTGTAGACAAGGAAAAAGCAAGAGGTGAACAGGAAGCCATTAGGAGAGAAGAAAACCAACACCAGATGACTGGCGACAGGTGATAAGGTGCCTGTAATAATCAGAGAAGTTGAAGGTTGGTTTGGTCCCTGGAACTTGGCCCCGTTTTGATTGAGAACAAAGGTTTTAAGCTTTGGCCCCATGAATGAGCTTCAGGGGATCTCTGAGCTTCCTGAAATTGTAGTATTATTTTGCACCTAAGTGTACATGAACATTTTTTTTTTCTGTGTGTATGGTTCTTAGCATCAGATGCTCACATGAACAACCGCTGGTCTCAGGATATTCAGATGACCTCCCTGAGTAGGCCAGAGCATTCTCTGTAAAGATAGAAACATCTTAGTCTCTGGGGTACCTGGGTGGCTCATTCAGTTAAGCAGCCAACTTTGGCTCTCAGGTCATGATTTCTTGGTTTGTGAGTTTGAGCCCTGCGTCAGGCTCTGTGCTGATAGCTCAGAGGAGCTTGGAGCCTGCTTCAGATTCTGCGTCTCCCTTTCTCTCCATCCCTCCTCCACTCACGCTCTGTCTCTCTCTGTCTCTTAAAACTTACGTTAAAAATTTAAAAAAACAACAACAAACATCTTGTCATGAGATGTCCTGACAATGAAGTCATAACTATCCTTGAAAACAGAGCTACCAATGCTTCAAAGTGCCCTTTCCCTCTTGTGTGGAATTTGACTGCCCTGCCCATAAGAACACAATGGTAATTCCAAGTGGCTTGGGTTTTCTGAATGAGTATTCCAAATATTGAGTAAGTAAAGTGTGTTCATTAACAGATGTTTACATTGGTACTTCAGTAAGTTACATTCACATCATCTTCCTCCTCAAACTTATAGCAATTAATTTTCTCCTTCTTTGTAATCATCCAAATGATTAGAACACAGAATAGAACAGATGAGGATCTAGGTAGGCACTGGAGTCCTTCAATGTGGAGTTCAAGACTTGTCTCTTCCACTTACCAGCTGGAGAAATTGGTAGGTTATTTCATCACCCTGAACTTCAATTTCAATACCTGGCAAATTGGGGATAATTGCAGTACCTACCTTGGAAGGTATTGTGAGGATAAAATAATTTAATTTACCCCATGCCTCCTTTTTAAAATTCTGTTTTCACTGTGTGCTTTTTAAAATTGAATATAATTTATATAAAGTGGGAATCTCAGATTCTGAGTGGAAAGTTTAATAAGTTTTGACAAACCCATGCCTCTTTTTGACAATCAAACGTGGCATGCTTTTTCTGTTGTCTATTTAGTGAAACTTTTTGCTTCCCAAATGTTGAGTTATATCACAATATATAATTTATCTATAAAAAATCTCCACCTTCTCTCCCTCCAACATACAGTTTCTAAAATAGCTCCTCCCCACCCCCAGACCAATTTAAAACCTGGAAGGAACTTGGTGCAGTCATTTCGTCCTTCCCCTGCATTCAGGAGAGGCTGTGCATAAATCTGCTTTATTTTTAGATCTCAAGGGAAAGTATTTCTACAACCGCCCTCAGTCACCTGTTTCAGCACAGGGCAACACTTAACACTAGAAAACTCCATCCCTGTGTGTCTCTGAAAATGAGTAGTAACAACTAATATTGAGAATGCCTTAGCAAGGCCCAATGAGCAAAAAACAGGCAGAATGTGTAAAGTCAGAAACACGAGTGCACATGGGAATGTTCTGAGAATTGGGGGCCAGGGGGTAGGGTACAAAGAGTGAACACTGCTCAGCTCCAGCCCTCTGGTCACATGTGGGAAGCCAGGTCTACATGTGGGTGCTACATGTTTAGATTTTTTTCCACAAGGAAAGGCAGAAATCCTTATTTTTATGTGAAATATAATTTTTTAGTGTTGCCTTGGTTGAAAAAAACAGAGCACTCTGTAGGCCAAACATTGATCTATCTATCTAATCTATCTATATCTATCTATATCTATATCTATATCTATATCTATATCTATATCTAATCTAGATATACCTATATCTATATCCATCTAATCTATCTAGATATATCTATATCTATATCTATATATCTATATCTATATATCTATCTATATCTATCTAATCTATCTAGATATATCTATATCTATATCTATCTAATATATCTATATCTATCTATATCTATCTATCTATCTATATCTATATCTATATCATCTATATATCTGCTACCTGTGTGCAGGGCGTGGGTCAGTTTACAATCTCTGTTTTAGAATTTATACAGTGTTTCACATTTGCTGTCTCATTTAACCTTAAATATACCTGTAAGACAGGTAAGGCCAACAGGTATACAATCTGATTTTTAAGAGATGAAGAAACTGAGGCTCAGAAATGATAAATGAGTTGTTTAGTCTACGTAGCCAGCAGAGCCCAGGTCTTATGGTTCTGTTTCACGGTTTCTCCTGCTATGTCCCAGCTTTGATTCAGGGGCAGTTAGAGTCCTCGTCCACATCTCAGTGGACAGACTACCACCCACAGCTTATCAGTTGTTTGCGGCAAATGCAGGAAGAAATGAGGAGCAACTCAAAGAGTAAATATGTGCATAAATAAAATGGAATACTGACTGCACAAGACAATAACAATGATATTTTATGGGGTTTTAAATCTTTGTAGGATTTAAATTCATGATAAAAATAAAAATGGCCAGAAACAGTTGCAATGGACTGAATGTTTGTGCCCCTCCCAAACTCATATGTTGAAATTCTAACCCCCCGTATGATGGTATTAGAAGATAGTAATCAGATGAGGAAGGTCAGCCCTTATGACTGGAATTAGTGTCTTAAGAGAGAGACCCCAGAGAACTCTCTGGCCCTCTGTCTGCTGTGTAAGGTACAAGATCACAGCAGTCCGTAACCTGCAAGACAGTTCTCACCAGAAGCCCACCACGCTGGTGCCCATCTCAGACTCTCAGCCTCCAGAAATGTGAGGAATAAGCCATCCAGGTGACAATACTTTGTTCCAGCAGCCCAAACTGACTAAGATTGTTGTTAAGAGGTTTAAATGTTCTAAGGTTTGATAATCCTTAGCAATGTCTGAAAAATGGGTAAAGTACCAATTTATATCAGACTCTAGTAGGTAAAGTTGACCACTTGAAAAAGAAAAGAATATATAATTAAAAAGCTAAAAGAGAGGGGAGTTACTGGATAAATACCAATGAAGACAAGAAAAGAGAGGGGAAAATCATAACTCATGTAGGACAAACAAAGCAATGGACAGATAGTAGGTATAAACCCAACTATATAAGTCATTATATTAAATATAAACTGACTAAATACTTTAGTTAAAATATAAATTTTATCAGGGGTACCAGGCTGGCTGAGTTGTAGAGTATGAGACTCTTGATCTTGGGGCTGTGAGTTCGAGTCCCACGTGGGGTGTAGAGATTACATAGAAAGAAAATATTTAGGGGCACCTGGGTGGCTCGGTTGGTTAAGCATCCGACTTCGGCTCAGTCATGATCTCACAGTTTGTGAGTTTGAGCCCCACATCAGTCTCTGTACTAACAGCTCAGAGCCTGGAGCTTGCTTCGGATTCTGTGTCTCCCTCCCTTTCTGACCCTCCCCTGCTCACGTCTGTCTCTCTCTCTCAAAAATAAATAAACATTTAAAAAAATTGTTTTAAAAGAAAATATTTAGGGGTGGCTGGGTGGCTTAGTCAGTTGAACATTGACTCTTGACTTTGGCTCAGGTAATGATCCCAAGGTTGTGGGATGGAGCCTGCTTAAGATTCTCTCTCTCTCTCTCTCTCTCTCTCTTTGCCCTTCTCCCACACTCACACTTGCTTTCTTGCTCTCTCTCTCTAAAATAAAAAAGAAAAGAAAATCTTTAAAATATATATATATAAATTATCAGGCTGGATTAAAAAATAAAAACCCAATTATATGTTCCTTAAATATAACGACATAAAAGATTGAAAGTAAAGGATGAAAAGTGATAGAATGTAAACACTGACCAAAAGAAAACTGTAGACAAAGTAGATTTTACAGCATGAAGCACTACTGGAGACATTTTATAATGATAAGGTGGTCAGTCTATCAGGAATATGTAACAATTCTTAATTTATATATAACTTACATGTAACTCAATATATAAAAAGCAAAAATGGGCAGAACTTTAATGAGGAGAAATAAAGCCACAACCACAAAGGAAACCCTTAACACATCTCTCTTAATAACAGATAGAATAATCAGACCAAAAAAATCAGTAAGGATATGAAAGATCTGAAAAACAAAATCGACAAACAAATCTAAACTACAGATACAGGTAAAACACTGCTCATACTGATGACAATATGTGCATTCTTATCAAGTGCACATGAAACATTTTCCAAATTTGAATATATATTGTGCTAAAAAGCAAATTCTAAGAAAACTCTAAGAACTGAAATTACTCAGTTTTCTCTGAGCATCTCCAATAAACAAGAAATCAAGAACAAAAAATGACTAGAATATCACCAAGTGTTTAGAGATTAAGTAATAAACTTCTACATAATTCATGGGCCCAAGAAGAAATCACATGGAAATTTCCATTATTAATAATAGAAATGTAACATATCAAAAAGATGTGATACAACCAAAACTTTACTTGGAGACTTATACATTTATATTGGAAAACAGAAAGACTAAAAAAAAATCAGCAATCTAAGCATTCAACTGAACAATTTAGAAATAGAACAGAAAATTAAACCCAAAGTAAGTAGAAGAAAGGGAATCATAAAAATAAGATCAGAGGTTAATGAAGCAGAAAATAAATGCACATTAGAGAAGTCCAACAAAGCCAAAAATTGGGTCTTTGAGAAGAATAATAAAATGGATGGATCTCTGGCAAGACCCATCAAGACCAAAAAAAAAAAAAAAAAAAAAAAAAACCAAACCCAAATCATACGTATCAGGAATTAAGTTCACCACAGACCTTTAAGACATTAAAAAGTTAATAATAGAACATTATAAATTTCTATGCCAAAAGTTTTAGAAAATTTAAGTGAAATAAATAACTTTCTAGAAAAGTACAGCTTACAAAACTAATATAAAAGCAATAGGAAATCTAATATTTCTGTATCTACTAAATAAATGTTTAACTAAACATCTTCCCACAGAGAAAACTCTAGGCCCAAATGTCTCCACTGGTGAATTAGCCTAAATATTTAATAATTAAACAATATCAATATTACATAAACTAAAAGGAAGGAAGGAAGGAAGGAAGGAAGGAAGGAAGAAAGGGTGCCTGGGTGGCTCAGTTGGTTAAAGGTCTGACTTCAGCTCAGGTCATGATCTCACAGCTTGTGGGTTTGAGCCCGGCTTCAGTCTCTTTGCTAACAGCCTAGAGCCTGAAGCCTGCCTCAGATCCTGTGTCTCCCTCTCTCTCTGTCCCTACCCAACTTGTTCTCTCTCTCTCTCTCTCTCTCTCTCTCAAAAATAAATAAACATTAAAAAATTTTTTTAATTAAAAAAAAAAAGGAAGGAAGGAAAGGTGAGAAGGAGGAAGGAAGGGAGGGAAGAAGAAAGGATAAAGAAAAGAGAATATTACATCCAAAGCCAGTATAAGTTTGATACTAAAATCTGACATTAAAAGAAAAGAAAAAGGGTTCCTGGGTGGTTCAGTCAGTTAAGCATCTGGCTCATGATGTCAGCTTGGGTCATGATCTCATGGCTCATGAGTTCCAGCCTTGCAAAATGAGTTTGAGTCCTTTGAGTTTGGCCGGTGAGTTCAAGCCCTACTGTGCTGACAGTGCAGAACCTGCTTGAGATTCTCTGTCTCTCCCTCTCTCTGCTCCTTCCCTGTGGGCACTCTCTCTCTCTCTGTCTCTCTCTCTCTCAAAATAAACATATGAACTTTAGAAAGAGAGAGAGAGAGAGAGAGAGAGAGAGAGAGAGAGAGAGGAAGGAAAGGAAAGGAAAGGAAAGGAAAGGAAAGGAAAAGGAAAGGAAAGGAAAAATTAAATTTCTGGCCAATCTGTTTCATGAACATGCCACAAAAATCCCCAACAAAATGCATATCAGCAAATTGAACCCAGTGACACATAAAAAGAACAACACACAAGGACCAAGTGGACTTATTCAGAAATGCAGGGACTGTTTAACAAGTGAAAGCCAGTCAATGTAGTTGATTTCATACACATAATAAACATGTTTATTTATTTATAAAGGAAAAAAGTCATATAGCCATCTCACTAGATGAAGAAAAAAATTAATAGAACTTAACACCCATTAACGATTAAAGTTCCTAGCGATTTAGGACTAAAAGAGAATTTCCAAATCTTTTATAGAATATCTGCAAGAATTCTAATGCAAAAATATTACTCAATGGAGAACTATTAAAAGATTTTCCTCTGAAATCAGAAATGAGACAAAAATGCTCACTACCTTTATTTCTATTCAAACTCTCCTGGAAGTCTTAACCACCTCAGTAAATGAAGAAAAGACATAAACTTATATAAAAATTGGAAAGAAAGAAGTAAAGTTGCCATCATTTGTAGTCAATATGATCGTGCACATAGGAAAAAATAATCTATATGTTATTATAGTTAAAAATGATCTGGCAAAAGTTCTTGATTTTTAGGGCCAATAGAAAAATTGGAAATCAATGCGTATATCAGTGGTAAGCAGAAAGTAAAACGTTTAGAATATTATTTAAAATAGCATCAAGAATATTGAATACTTGAAAATAAATCTTGTGAAAGATACGCAAGAACCTTATACTGATAACTACAAAAGTTTGCGGAGAAAAACTTAGTAAAATATAAAGATGTTTATCTCCCTAAGCACATCTGTGGATTCAATGCAATACCAATCAAAATCCCTTCTTTTCTGTGGAAATTGACATGTGGATTCTAAAATGTATGTGGAAATGCAAAGGGCCGAAAATAACCAATACAATCTCGAAGAACAGAGTTGTTTGCAATTACCAGGCTTTAAGACTAATGACAGGGCCACAGTAATTATTTCAGCATGGTATTGAACTAATTCAAAGAGACTAGTGGAAAGGTGTCACAAACAGGACAAATCCATGATTACTTGACTTATGGCAAATGGGAAATTGCAGGACCAAGGGGGTCCTCAATAAATGGTGCCATGCCAGTAGCATATCCATATGGGGAAAAAAAGGGAATCTGGAACCCACATCATCTCCTACACAAACATTAGGTCTAGATGGATTGCAGTGCTAAATGTGAAAGTAAAATCTATAAAGCTTCTGGAAGAAAACAAAGAAGAAAATTTTCATGATCTTTGGGATGGGTGAAGTTTTCTTACATTGCACACAAAGAGCATCACCCATGGTGTGGGGAGCATTTGGTCAACTTAAGAACTTTAGTTTGTCCAAAGAATTTAGGAAGGAAAGAGGCAACTCCCAGAATAGGAGAAGATTATTTGCAAAACACAGGTATGACAAATGCCTTAAATCCAGAACGTATAAAGAAGTCTGACAAATCAAAAGAAAGTGGCAGATAACTCAGGAGAGCAGGAGGCAAAAGGCTAGAACAGGTCCTTCACAAGAAGTTGGCCAACGGGCCAGTAAGTTTATTAAGGAAAAAAATAAGTTTAAAGCCACAATGACATACTACGCAACCCAACTGGTTTGGCTAAAATTAAGACACATGAAAGAGGAGTGTGGAGCATTCTCTTTGACGGGGCGGGGCGGGGGCTGGGGCCGGGGGGGGGGGGGGGGGGGTTGGGGGGGGGGGGAGGGGCGTACTAATTGCTACAATAAATACGGACACTGTTTGGCAGTCTCTACTCAAAGGGAACGTGCATACCCCTTGTCGCAGCAAATGCCAGGTATGTGAATCAAATTCAGCCCCTTGGTTGCTCCCCCTTTACACATTCCTCTCTGCTCTAAAATGATTTCTTTGACCCCAGTTTCTCTAAAATCCTCCAGCTTTCTTCTCGCCTGTTTCCCCTCCATTCTGCTATATTTCGCTTGCCCGGCCTCTGGGAGACACCTGTCCCTGGGCCGTCGTTCCTGCTTATTGCCAACAGGGCCCTGGGCACCCACAGGTACAGACTACACCTGAAGTCACTTCCACCCAGGATTTGGGTGTGTCGTGTTTTTGTAACACAGTGCCAAAGCAACCGTTGGTCCCCTATCCCACGCTCTACATCTAGGCCTGAAATAAGCCTAGCTGAGGTGATTCTCTTTTTTTAACCGCAATAGCTAATGTGGGCATGGTAGGCAGCTATGGCCCCCCAAAGACATCCATATCTTAAACTGGGGAGCCTGTGAATATGTTATATTACATCACAAAAGGGAGTTAGGGTTTCTAGTCAGCTGACCTAAAATTAGAGAGATTAGCCTAGATCAGCCAGGTGGACCGGGTCTATTCATACCAGCCTTCCAAGTGGAAAAGGAAGGCCAAGCATAGGTCATACAGGGTCATGGGGAGTACTAACCGCTGTTGCTGGCTTGAAGATGAAGAAAGGGTCCCACAAGCTGAGGAATGTGCTGGCCTGTAATTGCTGGGAGGGTCCTCAGTGTAAGCAAGCAAGAGAGGGTCCTCAGTCTCAGCCAGCAACAGAGCAGGGCATTCAGTCCTGTCATCACAAGGAATTGACTTCTGCCAACAACCCAAAAGAACAGAAACAAATTGTCTCCGAAGGCCTCCAGAAACAAACGCAACCTGCCAACATCTTCATTTTAGTCTGGTGAGACAGACCCGTACTGGACTTGGAAACCACAGGACTGTAAGAGAATAAGTGTGTGCTATTTATAGCTACAACGATTGTAGCAATTTGTTACAGCAGCAACAGAAAACTAATATAGTTGGCAAGGATGCAAGGAGATGGGACTTTTGCAAGGAAACAGGCTGTTTTATCAGAAAAGAATTCACTAAAACACACACTTTGCAAATAGCCAGTTAGCCCAATAAATCGGCAAACTGGATCCTCCCTAAGGTAAGCTGTGGCTTCTGCAGTACTGTGGGGACAGAACCTTCAGAGCTGCTCCCACTATCAAATGGCTATGTGCTATTTCTAGTAATGATGTATGACTTACATGTTGGAAAAAAATAAACGGGAATATCCGCTTGGTAGCAGTTTGCAGAAAATCTATATGGTTCACAATTCAAGACAAAATTGGTTCAAAACACGAAAAAGAAGATACCAATGACAGAGCGGAATCACTAAATCTGCTATCCGTGCACCATAAATATGAAATTGCTAACAACAGAGCCAAACGTTCATTGGCCCCAAATCTTATAAACACCAGAAGATGGGCTAAGAGAGAAAAAAAGACAGAAACGATTGCATCCATTAATTTCAGAAATTCAAAATTAAAGCTGATGTCATTTGAGGAGGTGATGAAAGAATGCCCCCAAACGACTAAAAATTGGAAAACCAGAGAATGGCAGGCACAGGTGTCCAAAACAATCTTATCACAGGGGCAGTGCCAAAATGTGAAAAGTTAACTGCTAGGAATGTACTAAGGCGGATACACAATTTGGGAAATTAGCTAATGAATGCTAAAAATGCATACAGTTGAAAACCTTTAAAAGATATTCCCCAGATTGCTAAAGAAATCAGAGGGCACCGTCCCATTCCAACAGGAAGTCTTGAGACGTGGGTTTCTAACCAGGAGTCATTGGAATGCGATGGCTTGGTAGAAGTTTGTGGAAGGTTAGACGTGAGAGGGCAAGCAGGAGAAAAAAAGAGAACAAGAATCCAGAAGAGAATGGACAGTGTGACCAGTGCCTCAAATATGACAGACATTAGCCATCAATATACAATGACTGAGGAGAGAGAATAAATTAGTTACCAATCCTAAAAATGCTGGACAATTTTAAGCCAGCAGGGGAACTAAGAAGTGACTAGTACCCATATCATATATTAAATTTTGTTTACTAATTGCTAGAAATCAATCAAAGAACCATTGAGAAATGAGCTGATGTCTCATGAAAACGTCAAAAATGCAGCAACAGAGAGTGAGGTGAAAAGGAATTCAAAAGAAATCAGTAAAAACAGGAAGATTCCTACTTACAGTGCCAGCAACATAGTTTCTAATGGGGAAATATACTTTTTTGATTATTAAAGATACACCTGGGGCACCTGGCTGGCTCAGTTGGTGGAACATATGATGCTTGATCTCCAGGTCATGAGTTCAAGCCCCATGTTGGGTACAGAGATTACTCAAAAATAAAATCTTAAGAATAAATAAATAAATAAAAATTTAAAAATACTCTCAAAAAAGCACATCATTTCAACAAACTGAGCAATTTTTTTTTTGGTGTTTGTTTATTTTGAGATAGAGAGGGAGTGCGCAAGCAGGGAGAGGGGCAGAGAGAGGGGAAAGACAGAATCCTAAGCAGGGCATGGAGCCTGACAGGGGACTTGATCCCACAAACTGTGAGATCATGGCCTGAGCTGAAATCAAGAGTCGGATGCTCAACCCACTGAGCCACCCAGGTGTCCCCAGACCTGCTGCAGTAGGGACAAAATGAGACCAGTCCACTCACACATGATGACAATCTCCATGGCACAGGAAAACCTTCTTGTGCAATAGAAATTGCTTTGCAACAATGTTAATAAGTGCATTTATTACATTATTTATTCTGCTAATAGATCATTTAATCAGTTGGCTTTGACTTGCCCTGTCTATCTATCTATCTATCTATCTATCTATCTATCTTTCTACCTACCTATCTATCTATCATCTTCTTAACTGGTCATTTTGTAAATGGGTCATTTGATTAATTGATTTTGACAAAATAACATTAGATCAATTCAGTGTTGGTAAGTTTACCTAGAACCATTTCCTCTACAACACATAGGAACGCGAATAATTTAAAAAAGGAAAACAACTTTCTAGAAAGCAATTCGGCAATGCCCGTTAAAAGCTATAAAAATGTGAATGTGCTTTGACCATTATCCTGAAGAAATAATGACAATGTGCAAAAGGATTAGGCTGTATGGACTTCCTCATAGGATTTTCTAGTACAGTAAAATATTAAAGACAAGCAAAAACTTCAATAAGAGAGGGTGGGTTAAATGAATCAAATGAATGTGTACAGCAGACTGTTTGTCATGATGCTTTATAATTTGTGCTGTAAAAGAGTATGTAATATCTTGGAAAGTTGCTCAAGCATTATTGTTAAGTTTTAAAAAGTAGGTTGCAAAACAGATTGATACTACTCTTAGTAGAAAAAAAATGCCATATGTATATGACTGAGTGGATAAACTCCAAAATATTTACTGTGATTATTTGTGGGGCTTAGCATTATGCATAATTTTTATTTTCTTTGTTTTGCTTACCTGACTTTTCTAAATTTTCCACAGTTAACATGTGTTATTTTTTTATAAAGAGAAAAAAGTAAAAAAAAAAATTTTTTTTGAGAGAGAGAGAGAAAGCACGCGCACCCAAGCAGGGGAGTAGGCAAAGGGAGAGGGAGCATCTTAAGCAGGCTCCACATTGATCGTGGAGCCTGATGTGGGGCTCAATCTCACAACCCTGAGATCATGACCTGAGCTGAACAATCCAGTGAAGAAATGGGCAAAAGACATGAATAGACACTTCTCCAAAGAAGACATCCAGATGGCTAACAGACACATGAAAAAATGCTCAACGTCACTCGTTATCAGGGAAATACAAATTAAAACCACAATGAGATGCCACCTCACGCCTGTCAGAATGGCTCACATTAACAACTCAGGCCACAACAGATGCTGGCGAGGATGCGGAAAGAGAGGATCTCTTTTGCATTGTTGGTGGGAATGCAAGCTGGTGCAGCCACTCTGGAAAATAGTATGGACATTCCTTAAACAATTAAAAATAGAGGGGCGCCTGGGTGGCTCAGTCGGTTGGGCATCCAACTTTGGCTCAGGTCATGATCTTGCAATCCGTGAGTTCTAGCCCCGAGTCAGGCTCTGTGCTGACAGCTCAGAGCCTGGAGCCTGTTTCAGATTCTCTGTGTGTGTGTGTCTCTCTCTCTGACCCTCCCCCATTCATGCTCTGTCTCTCTCTGTCTCAAAAATAAATAAACGTTAAAAAAATTGTTTTTTTAATTAAAAATAGAACTACCCTACAACCCAGCAATTGCACTACTAGGTGTTTATCCAAGGGATACGGTGTGCTGTTTTGAAGGGGCACATGCACCCCAATGTTTATAGCAGCACTATTGACAATAGCCAAAGTATGGAAAGAGTCCAACTGTCCATCAATGGATGAATCGATAAAGAAGATGTGGTATATATATATATATATATATATATATATATATAATGGAGTATTACTCAGCAATCAAAAAGAATGAAATTTTGCCATTTGCAACAACATGGATGGAACTAGAGGGTATCATGCTAAGCAAAATTAGTCAGTCAGAGAAAGACAAATAGCATATGACTTCACTCATATGAGGAATTTAAGATACAAAACAGATGAACATAAGGGAAGGGAAGCAAAAAAATTATAAAAACAAGGAGGTGGACAAAACATAAGAGATTCTTAAATACAGAGAACAAACTGAGGGTTGCTGGAGGGGTTGTGGGTGGGGGGATGGGCTAAATGGGGAAGGGGCATTAAGGAAGACACTTGTTGAGATGAGCACTGGGTGTTATACATAGGGGGTGAATCACTGGAATCTACTCCTGAAATCATCATTGCACTATATGCCAACTAACATGGATGTAAATTGAAAAATAAAAATAAAAGAGTTGGATGCTTAACCAAAGGAGCCACCCAGGCTCTCCAAAAGTTAGGTTTTTTTAATCACCTACTAGCTTAAAAGCCAGAACATCTGGCAGCCCTCGCTACGTGTGTGACCTTGAATAAGCCCGTGTCTTTCTCTAAAATTTCATACCTCCCATCTTCCTTGAACTTCACGCTTCTCTTCTTGTCTTTTCTTTCCCCCCACTAAAATTCCATTAGTGACGCACTACTCCTAGAAATCCATATCCCATGAACTCCAGCATTGCTTAGAGAATGTTTTGAACAGTTACGTGTTATGTGTGGACCTGCAAAGCTTCCATCCAATAATTACTGAATGACAGGCCCTTCCGGAGCAACAGCTGCCAAGCAGAGGAAGTCACTCCTAGCAGCTCATCCTCTAGTGGCAGAGACAGATACCTGATCCCACAAGGCACTGCAGTGTGATAGAGGCTCTACTGAAAGTATGAGCAAGGTGGTGTAAGGTCATAGAGATCAGCAGTGACTTCCAGAAGACCATAGGAGCTGGTACCAGAAAGGAGGAGTAGATTGAGTGTGCCATCATTGAATACTTGGTAGGACCACTGTGGGCTTTTTCAGCCCCAGCCCATGGGAGCCGCGCAACAGCTACTCCACATCAGTCATCAGGCATCCTCTCCCTTCCCCCACTCTTTCTTAAGCAGTTTAAGACACTAAGCTACAAGAGGGTAAGTCATGTGTCCCACATCCCCGTGTGGGTCACTCCTTGCCTTGCCCCGTTCTGCTCTATGTCACAGTGCACTAACCCCTATAAACTACACTTCTGAGTCTCCATTGCCAACTGGTTCAGCCAAGTGGGAGGTTGGAGGGTGGGAGTTAGGGAGGAGCCAGGGTGGTTCTTTGTTCCCTCCAAGTCTTGGGTACCCCATACAACCACTCCTCCTGGATCCCACCAGGAAGCCTCCAGTAACCTGCCTCCTCCCTCTGTCCCTCCAGCTTAGGGACGGTACCACCTTACTACATTGCTTCTCTGCTCTGTCTCAAGGTCTCCTGCTGACTTACAGCTCCACCAACAGCACCATAACTAGTCCCCTCCTGAACTGACTAACCTGGGCTCCTGTTTCCTAAACAGACTCTGATCTAGCCAGTCGCACAGCTACTCATTGCCTGAGCCAAGACACTCATGGCCCTTGGACTCCAAAGCCTTCAAAGATGGCAGTCCACATCTACTGCACGCTTAACTATGTGTCAAGGTCCTTAAATGGATCACCTGTTTACAAGAGCCCTCTGAAGTGAGTGCTATCGTTATCTCCCACTTATAATACAAGAAGCGGAGGCCCAGAGAACAAAGTAACTTTCCCCAAAGACACAGCCAGCAAGCGGGGTAAGGAGGAGTTTGAGGACCCAGGCAGTCTGAGTCCAGGGCCTGTGTCTCCAACCACTGCGCAGTCCTCAGATTGGACAGCAGGGAGCGGGGCGGTGGGAGAGGGTCTCAAGTCCGGTGAGAGCGAAGCACAAAGAACACAAGAGTGACCTTGGACCAGTCCCTTGACCTTTAGAACTGCAGTTCCTGAGCAATAGTTGAAAGGATAGACCTGGTCATCAGGACCCCTCCTTGGCGCTCCCCAGCTGCAGAGCCATCATACTGGCATCTGTGAGAAGAGAGTGCTTGGCAGGTCACAGGAGATGCCAAGATGTTAAATGACCTTGCCCTTCTGGGCACCTCCTCAGTTCCTCACCCCACCCTCCCCCACCTTCTGCAGTCCTGGATCCTCAATTGGGAAAAGCCCATGATACATCCTCGGAAAATCTACCCATCCTTCGGGCTCCCCTCCCTTGGCACTTGCACATCACAGGGAATGCAGGTTGCTCTGACTCGAATTAGCAGGTGCTAAGCAGCTTCCACATTTCCTAGTAAATATGTCAAAATACAAAATCCATTCATTCTTTCACCCCCTCTCCCCGCCCTTCCTGCTTTAAGGCATGCTTTACTCTCTTAGCTGCTCAGCAGAGAAGTGTTCTCCTTCAGCAAGAGCGAAAGTGGCATTAACACCGTGAGTCTGGCTGGCAGTTTAACAATCCTTTTCAAATCCTCATCCGCCTTCCTGGTCATTCATCCCTCTGCTCATTCGTCCATTCATTTGCCCACTCTGGGGCAGACAGAGTCTGGCTTTGGCTTTTATTGGGGCTTTGGCTTTTATCGGGGTCTCTCAAAAATAAAGCTGGCATCACGAGGGAGCCCATGGAGACCCTCCTGGAGGCCCCATTATCGTCCAGGACTCCGCCGGGCCACAGGGTACCAGGGAGCCTGCGTGGGCGGGGGGGGGGGGTGTGCCCTTGATTTCCACCAGCACCCTGGGCCTCCCTCTGGGGTGATTTGGAAACAAGTCGGTACATCCAGCGGCGGCCGTGGCTCCGCGCGCAGCGCCCGCCCCCTCGGAGTCCCGGGTGGAGACGCCCAATTTGCAGCCGCCCTCCCGCGCAGGCTGTCCAGCGCCCGGCTCCGGACCCCGCGCCCCAGACAAAGGAAACAGGAAGTGGAGCGAGTGGGGCCGGCTGCTCAGCCCGTCCCTCCCTCCCGGAGCATCTCCGCAAAGGCGGCTGCCGGATCGGTTTTACAGCCTGGGTTCTGGATGCCAGGCTGAGATTTCATGACCAAAATGAGGGACCTCTGGGTGGTCCGGGGGCGGGGGGACCTTTCCCATCTGCGTGTTGTTGTTGTTGTTGTTTGAATCTAGGGTAGCACGGGAATATAAAACCCAGAATGATTTTGAAGGGCCGGCCGTGCAGTTTCAGCCAGGAGCTCACTCACACGTGATGCCCTCCACCCCCCTTCCCCTGGCAGCTTTCACCCGGACAGCATCTGTGGGGGAGGAAAGGAAGAGGCAGACGGGGCTTCCCGGTCTGAGCCTCCGTGGGAATGTAATGAATCCCCCACCACCACCCCCAGCCGGTCAAAGCCAGCGGTGTCCTAATCTGACCCCACCCTTCCTTTGTAAGTAGCCCGCCGGGCTACTGCCTTCAACAGCCTTAGCCACCCGCAAGGCTGCCCCTGTGTCCTTCATTCCATCACTCCAGCCGACCCCACACCTTCCATGCCCTTAGAACCTCATGATCAAAAAGAGAAAGGAGATGATTCTTGGCTTTGAGGACAGCTCCCAGCTGTGGAAGACAGATACATCAGCCAAATAATTTCAACAGAGGAAATGGGGGTGGGGAAGTGCATGAAAAAGTATTATGGGGGCCATAGAATATCGAGGCTGACTGGGACTTGCAAACTCCACTAGCAACTCTATATGGTGATATGAAAACCAAGGCCCAGAGAGGTGAGGCAACTTGCCCAAGGTCACCCAGCTGGCCAGGAGCAGCACAGGACTCACACGGAAGCCTCATGGGTTCTCAGATTGCACATTTGCACGTTTCTGTCCAGGCTGTGAAAGGCTCCATGGCTGTCAGTCCCCCTCTCGCCCCCCACATTCTAATGACACTCCCTTCTGCTACCAAATCCTCAAGTTTTGGGCCTCTCAGAGTGCCTGGCCCCCAAGTGCTCGGGCCCCCGGAAAGCAGTTGCTAGAACCATTCCAAGAAGGCAGGCAGGCAGCGAGAAGCGCCAGAAGAATCATTTTCATTAATTTATACTATTCTGCAGTTCCTCCAATCTGCGTGCTCCCTGCTGGTCCTTCTATGTCCTGACTGAGATTGCTGTTCTGTTTGTTTCTATTGTCTGAGAAATAAAATGGTTTTGATTACACCCACGGTCTCTCGTGCATGACTACGTTTTGGCTGCCCACAAGGCAGAAGGCTCCGTCTGTATTCCTCTGCCACTGGCTTCTGGAAGAGGCCTGCCTGCTGCTCAGGGGTGGTGGGCCCAAGGACACCATCAGACCCAACCCAGCCCATCCCCGCAGAAATTGGGTGTTGGGAGGGAATTCTGGGTAGTAAAAGGGCAAGATCCAGGATGACCCAGTTTCCCGTTAGCTTTGAAAGTAGGGAAGGGTAAGGAAAAGAGTGGGCTAAAAAGAAAAGCATAGGCCCAAAACGGCATCACTTAGGCCAAGTGACCAAACTGGGGCTTCATACCTAATCTAACTGCAATTTCAGCCTCCCCCGGAATGTAAGTCTTAACCAGTCAGTCAGGAGTTTCCTGATCAGCACCAGTGAGGTTATGTGTCACATGCACCCTCTCAACCACAGCCTCCCCAAACGCACGATAACCCACCTGACAAGAACCCCTGCCCTTCCCCAAAGGGAAGGTGACCTTTACTTTTCTTTTGCTAATAACTTCCTTGCCCCGCCCCCCTTCCTATAAACACCTTCCATTTTGTACAGCTCCCTGGAGCTCCCTTCTACCTGCTGGATGGGATGCTGCCTGATTCATGAGCTGCTTAGTAAAGCCAGTTAGATCTTCAAATTTACTCGGTTGAACTTTTGTTCTTTAACAAGGGGAAATAACATTTTTGAGAAGACGAGGCAGAGTCAATCCATCAGCCAGTCAACAAGCAACACCTACTGTGTGTTGGGTCCTCTTGTCAAGGCTGGGGACTCGGAGGTGAACGTGGGACACAGGTTCTAGTACATCTGGGTGGTGATGTTGTTCAAAATGTTTAAGGACTGGACCTGCACAGCCACCAACCAATCAGCTCTCTGTAGCCCTGCCTGAGGGTCCCAGAGGCACCTTACTATGCTGGGCATTAACCCTTTAGTCGCTGGATCCTGGTGGAGCTCAGGCAGCGCGAATCCCAATCGGGATGGTGGCGCTTCAGACAGCAGTCGCTCCCTAGCTGGTGCTCAAAAATTGCAGTATTTCAACAATATTAACATCAGTCATTGGGGCACCTGGGTGACTCAGCCCGTTAAGGATCTGACTCTTGATTTCGGCTCAGGTCATGATCTCAGTTTCATGAGATTGAGCCTCTCGTTGGGCTCTGGGCTGAGAGTGTGGAGCCTGCTTGGGATTCTCTCTCCCTCTCTCTCTGCCCCTCCCCTGATCACTCGCTTGTGTGCGCTCGCTCTCTCTCTCTCTCTCTCTGTCTCGCTCTTGCTCTCTCTCTCTCTCCCCCTTTCAAAATAAATAATTAAACTATATATATATATGTATATATATGTATATATACAGAGAGAGATAGATAGAGAGAGAGAGAGAGAGAGAGAGAGAGTCAGATCAGGGAGGTGTGGAAGGACTATAGCTAACTGTCTGTAATTAGAGGTAACCACTACTTAGTGATGGCCCATAATTGGGAAGAAAAGACCCAATCTAACAATTTCAAGGGGAGTCACTTCTAGGGTGTATGTGTATGATTTTTATAATAAACAAATTATATACCTAACCCCAGTCAAAGAAAATATACCTTTACCCACACACCTCCAGAGAGCCCCAAGTTTGAGCCCTGTGGCCTTGTGCTACCAGGAACTGGGCTGGGCTTTACAGGCTATAACTAGAGTTAATCTTCACAACCACCGTCCAGCTAACAGATGAGAAGAACCAAGGATCAGTTATCTATGGGGGACAGGAGTCACAAGGGCGTCTGTCCGGTACAAGAGAGGGCCCCTAGTTGAACCTAGGGCTGCCCGTCTCTAGGAGGAGAAAGGACCCCCTCTGGTGCACAGATGTTCTGGTGTTCCAGTTGGCACCTGTCTTGTGGATGAGATGGGCTACTGAGGGCAGATGTGCAGAAGGACCAGCAAGGGAGCTGAGGTGGCCGTGACTGGCCTAGGATGCTATACTGTAGGAGCAGCAGGGAAGGGGGGGGCACAAATCTCTCTGTAGAAGTGAGAATGGGGAGTAGAAGTTACAAAAACTCTGGAGCTTATTCCAGTCAGAGGAATGAGTGAATTTAGGTCACGGTGGGGCTGGGAGGTAGGCAGAGAGCCCGCACAGAGGGTTGAGGAGTAGACTGATGTTTTATCTTCCACATGCCTGCGGAAAGATCCACAGGCCACCTTCTTCTCTGCACTGGGCCGTGGGAGCTGGTTCCCATGTGCAGCAGTGCACCTGGCTTCTAAGACACCTGCAGCATCTGGGCTCGAACCCAATCAACTTCCACGGTCTCCAGTGGGATCACCAGTGGGTGGGAAGGCTCTTGTGTTCCCCTTCTGCAAGACTGTACTGGAACGCCAATGACAGGGGACAGGTGGAACTTAGGGGAGGGACCAGTTGAACACAAGGAACTGCCAGGAAAAGAGCATGAAGACAGGAACCTGCAGGTCTGTGACAGGAATGGTGGCCAGTCCCACTGTCCAAAAAAACAGGGACTAGTAGAAAACAAAGGTTTAAATGGAAGGCTCTGACCAAGTTGAAGAACTCTCTTAGGGGACTAGGACCAGAATTGAGGTATTTTATTCAGTAGGTGAAAGGGAGCCATAGAAGGTTTGATAGCGGGCTGCCTGGTGAATTAGGAGACTGGCAGCTAACAGCTGAGTTCCTAACTTGTGCCAGACTCTTTATAGTCCTTCATCCAGCTTTATATATATTCTTTATATAGCTTTCAATGAATCCTGAGAACAGTCCTGTGGGAAAAGTATTTGCAGGTAATGATATTGAAACTCAGAAATATCAAACAACATCTCTGAGGTCATACAGCTCACAAATGACAGTTTGGGATTGTAACTGCACTGGGGAGGGGGTGCTTCACAAAACTGGAGGTGGGGAGAGTAGCTAGAAGTCTATCGAAATATCCTAGGTATGAATAGAAAGATCTCAGACTGCAGCGGAAGCAAGGGGAAATGCAGGGGAGGGGGTGGATGCTGAAGTCTTTGGAGTGGGCCCTGGTGACTGATTCGGTGCCACGGAGGTGTGCAGGGAGGGAGAAGAAGAGGGAGAAGTCGTAGGATGCAGGATGCGGGCATGGGAACCCTGGAGAGAACGTCAGCAGCGTACAGGGAATTTGGCAGGAGGGCTCAGTTCTCAGAAGAGAGTCTTCCTGTGATTTCAGAAATGTTGCAGAGGTGTGGGAATGTCGTTTTCATTTCCCAGTTTGGCAGTACAGAAAGACAAAGTAGAACAGAAGCTTCTCAACTTTTTTTTTTTAACTAATCAACAGCGAAAATATACATTTAACAATACTTACCCTTCCTACGTGTAATGTACTTGAATTTCATCCTATCCTATTCCGGTCTATCTCATGGGAGGGCAGAGGGTAGGGAAAGAGAATGCGGACTACAACACAGTCGTACAGTTGACTTCATGACTCATGCGCCGGGACGGCCCGCAGTTGGGATCAGTCTTCACCAGAAGCCGGGTGGGAGGGACGAGGAGCAGTCAGTCCTCATGTGCATGGCACACAAACATTAACAAAGACAGACCCCGGAGAGGGAAGCCTAGAGGCACGGAGGGAAGACTTGAGGGGGTCTAATGGGCAGAGGAACCACCGAGGGACCACTTCTAAGAAGCCATTGGGTTTTAGAATTAGGTCATCAGGGACCTTCCAGGGAACATTTTCAGACAGTGGTGGAGGTAGAAACCAGACTGCACAACAGAAGTGCACATGAGGGGATGAAAAAGTGTTACACCTTCAAGGGACATTAAAGACCTAAGCACACCTGCTTGCCAGTGAGTGGGGCCAGCATGGATGACATGATTGGAATGTCCGAGAGCATGTGTGCTGGTGAAGGCGGCAATGGATGCTTCGAAGTCCCAGTGGAGATAGAAGATGCTGGGGCGAGCCAGCACAAAGGGCGCTGGTACGTCATTTGGGGAAGGAGGCAGATAGCAGCGAGAGGGAGACACTAGGTAATGGCACATTTGCAGAAGTGAAGAGGCAAGTAGAAGTGGGGAGATGATGGAATGTGAATGGCTGACCTCAAACTTCTCAGTGAAGTAGGAAGCGAGTTCGTCTGTCGAGAAGGAGATGGGCAATTTGATGAGCATGAGCAGTGTTTGGAACAGCTGCTAGGAAGCATTAACAAGCAAGGAAACAAGAGAAATTCTGAAGAGTTGGAAGAGCATCGTAGAGGAATTGTCTGTGGAACTTGTTGGTATCGGTTTCAGAAGACCTCTGCCCTCTCCTATCGGCTGCTTTCAGAGCAGGGCACCTTCTCCCCAGGGTTGTGCACTGGGCTCCATCACCCTGGGAGTTCAAAGAGTGTTGTTGATTCCCAGCTAAACGGCCAAAGAATACAAACCATCATGCCCTGGTTTTTTTTTTTTTTTTTCAAAGAATCTTGCCTCTAGGCTTTCCAAAATAAGCTCCCTCTTTTAGATTCCTGACTCTACTTCCAATAAATCACTTGACAGCACAGCCTATAGCCCATCTGGACCAATCAATCAGCCCTTATCATCCGCAGTATTTTTCTCTTTCCCCTCTTCGGGATTTGCAACCCTGTCTGCACATTGGAATCACCCGGGAAGAGTTAAAAATACTGATGCCTGTTCCCACCCTACAGACTGACTTAATTAGTCTGGGTTTGTGACTGGGCAGCTATCGAGTCCCCCCAGATAATTCTAATATGCCAGCTAAGAGTGAGAACCACAGAGCCCCTTGCACTCAAAGTGTGCTCTGCGGACCAGAAGTCTCAGCATTGACCTGGGAATCTACAGAAATGCAGGAACTGGGGCTCTACCCCAGGCACGCAGAATCAGATGCTGCAATTCAATTGGGACTCCCTACAGTTCATATGTATTTTAAAGTCTGAGAAGCTCTGTGCTAGAGATCTAACTTATGGTCTCCCCCCTGCACTGTGTAAGATCTAATAGGAGGGTCTCAGAGATCACACCTCCTTGACTCTAAGCAGCCTGGCAGACAGCTGATGGCTGCTTTCTCCTGGAGTGTGAAAACAGGTATCTATCAGCCAAGCAACAAGTGCTTCTGGACTTACAGCAAGCAGACACTGAGTATCCGAGGTGTTGTCCCTGGAAGGAGCAGTCTACAGCGCAGTTAGCTGGAGCGTTGTTGTAGGGTGACCAATGGTCCAGGGCCATCTGGGACTATTCCAGGTTTAGCACTGAAATTCTGCATTGTGGGAAATTCATTAGTTCTCCAGGAAGCTGGAATGGTTGATGGTTGGCCACCCTGATAATGTCATGTAACATTTGGAACTGATTTTTCCCCACTCTACACACACATACACACACAAACACACACACACACACACACACACACACACATACACAAACACACACACAGAGTTGGGGAATGTGATCAAAAAAAGGTAAGCATCGGTTGACCTGTGAGCTGGACCCGGGGAACTCAGAGGCCCTCCTTCACCTTCCCTGTCCTTGGAATGTCGTTTCACTTGCTTTCCTCACTCTCAGAGGCTGCTCTGAGGACAGAGCCTTGAGATGGTGATGTGATGTTGAAAACACTTGCAAGGTATACACGGCTGAGCCCAGTTAGGGCCTCTTCACAAGCTTTTAAGATTTGGACTTGCTGCTGCCCAAGACAAGCCTCCTATGTAAGTTCCCTTTGCTATTGTTAAAATTTCCATCTACGAACATGGAGGGACCTGCCTCTTTCTTTAGTCTCTCCTTGACATCTGTGTACAAGGCCAGTTTCAGATGATACCAGGAAAGCTCAGGAGACTATTGTGAGTCTACACACACACACACACACGCATGCATGCACATCCTCACACATATGTGTCAAAGGTAAGATCTGTTTCTTTGGTACCAACCACCCCCTCATGAACACACATAACTTGGAGGTATTGTTTAGATGCATAAAGCTAATGCTTAGAAATGAGCTATTGCTCATTCCTTCAGCAATAATTCATTGAGTGTGTTCAGTGTATCGACCTTTGTGCAAAATGCTGGAAAGCAATAAGACCCAAGTAGATACAACACCTGCCCTCACGGGGCTTACAGTCTAAGAAGGAATACAAGAGCAACGACAGTGCAGTGGGGTGGGTGCTGTGATTGGCAGAGTGAGTGCAGGGATCCGCGAAGCTTATAGGAGGAGTGTCCAACCCATACAGGGATTAGGGACTTCCGAAGGATGCGAGATGCCAATCAGGTGAGAGGAGAAATGCATATGTGAGGGGGCAGAGAGCTTCCTTATCAGAGAGAATGGGGTTTGCATGGGAGCTCCTCTGAACTGGAAAGAAGGATAAGGAAGGTGGGAGGGGAGGGGAGGCAACCAAAGAATCTGGACAGGTAGGCAAAGGCTGGCTGCCCTTGTAAAGCAGGACAAGGAGCTGGGATATGGTCCAGAGAGAAAGGGATCCATAGACTCATTTTAAGCTAATTTTAAGAACCCTATATGGGTGAAGGGTCACTGCAATTCTGTAGAGAGCAGACATAGAGTAAAACAGGAGTGAAAGCAGAGGCTTAGGAACCTGAGAGAGAAATGGTTGCAGCTCTGACTGAGAAGTGGCTGTCTAGGTCCAGAGAAGCGGATGGATTGGAGAGGTCTTTTGGAAGTAAAAGCAATGGAAGAATATGTTCATTGAAAAACACCCATGATGGAGAAAAGGTAAAGTAAAAAAGGAGAACTGAAGATTATGCTCAGGTTGCTTTTTGTTCCCTTTAAGTTTTTATTTACAATGACTTTTAGACTTAGAGAAAAGTTGCAAAAATAGTAGTTTCTGTATATCCCTCTTTGAGTCTCTCCCAATGCTGACATCGTACATATTCACCCTACAACTATGAGAACCAGAAATTACGGTAAATACCATCACAAATGAAAGAGCCCACTCAAACTTCACTACTTTTCCCAAGAGCATGTCTGGTTTGGGTTCCAGGCTCCCACACAGCATTTCGTGTTTATCTCTGGTCTCCTGCCATCTGGGACAGGTCCTCAGCCTTTTCTGTGTTTCAGGATCTTAAAATCCCTGAAGACTAGTTGTTTTGCTAATTGTCGCTCAATTCCACCTGTGTAGTGTCCTGGGGTTTCTGCCTCTGACAGTGAGAAGACAAGCTCCTTATGGGCAGGGGCATGTCTGATTGCTCGCTGACTAACTCCCAGTCTCAGAAGCAGCACTGAGTGTGTTGAAGGAACGATAGGGAGGGTGATGTGCCAGCCACTGAGATGGTTAAAAACATTCTTCATAGATCTCCCCTCCCCCATGGTATTTGTCTGCTCAGCGGCCATAACGAAATATCACAGATTGGTGACTTAAACAACAGGCATTTATTTCTTACAGTTCTGGAAGATAGAAGTCCAAGATTGGGGTTCCTGCACAGCTGGATTCTGGAGACAGAGAGCCCTGGCTGGCAGACAGCCACCTTCTTGCCGTGTCCTCACTGTGGTAGAGACAGAGCCAGAAATTCTCTGGTATCTCTTCTTATAAGGGCACTAATCCCTTCATGATGGCCCCACCCTCATGACCTCACCTAATCCTTTTACCCCCCTAAAGCCCCATCTCCACATATCATCACATAGAGCCTTGGGGGTTCAACATGTGAATTTGAGAGAGCAATAATTCAGTCCACAGCACCCATATTAGCAGAAAGGGGAAAATGTTGATTAGGAAAAAAAAATGCTTTTCTTGAGTGGATCCACGAAAGTATTCAAATACCTACTTGGCTTAGATTCTGTACATTAAATTGCCTTTTTGAGCCCCTATGACTGCTAGGCACAGCGAGTGATACAAAGGTGAATTATGCATGTGGAACAAGCTCTCTTGAGCTCACCTTCCACTGGGAAAGGAAATGGAGGCAGCTGGTGCTAACAGGGCAGGCAGCCTGTGGTAAGTGCTATGGGAGCACAGCCAGGGTGAGATAAAATACAGGAGGGAGATCTCCTGGAGAAGGTGACAAGTGAGGTAGGGCTTGGAGGTGGTTAGAGTTTGGGCTGGTGAAGGAAAAAGGGAAAGATGTCCCTAATGAAACAAAGCCTTTGAATGGGAATCAAAAGGCAGAGAGCCAAGGGATGTGTTCAGGGAATGGAAAATGGAAGGCAGTAAGGATGGGCTAGAGAGGCTGATGGGATGTAGGGGTGCTGAGGCTGGAGGCTGGAGGCTGGAGGCTGGAAGGAAAGATTAGGTCCAAATCCCAATAGTTGTCACCAAACTGAAGGCATTTAGCTTTTTTCTATGTCAGTAAGAAGCAGGAGAGTGAACTGCTCAGAACTCATTCTGTGGAGTCAGGGTCTGGTCTGGATGTTTCCTCACCACCTTACTGCAAGGAGTTGCTTTAGTGGAGCTAACACCCTGGACATGCTCAAGGGCCTCTGGTCCTTGCCCTCCTGTCTCCTGATGTTCCTCGTGTGAACCACGACCACCACACCATGCCACACCACCTCAGTTTTCAGGTGCCAGGTTGCCCCTTCCCCTGCAGGTCTCTGGTGAACTCTTGCCCATTCCCCTAGCACCAGCTGGAGGTTCTTGTGTGTGAGGCCACCCACCTGATTCGCTCAGGCAGAATTGACCCTTCCCTCTTTTCTTCCTACATTGTAACTAGAATATCTCTCCATCATTGTTATTGCGACAATTCCCTCACATACTTATCCCTCTGAAAGGCCACTAACAGAAGGAGCCATGTTTCTTTCTCTACATTCCTAAGGTTGGCAGGATGTGCCTGGCACATCATAGCTGCTTAAAAAATAACTGCTGGATTTAATTATTTTTAATTAAATGGTGGAATGAGCACTGGACTAGGAGCCAGGAGCCCAGAATCTAAACTCCAGCCCTACAAACCAACATAGATACAAGACCTTTCTGAGTCTGCCTCCACATCCATAAGGGGAGCAAAGGATGGTAATCTCTATTTCATCGTTTTGTTGTTCCTGGAACAACATAGTATGTTCCTGGAATATAACAACTGAAGTTCCGTCATCACACTTAACACACCTTTAATTACTTGCTCAGAGTTTGGAGAGTTTACAGAGCAACAATAGGCATAAAACAGAGATTGCTGCTACCCCTGGTAGTTCTGCTTCATGCCAGATATTGCCAAATGCAAAAAAAAAACAAAAAACAAAAAACAAAAAACGTGCATATTTGAAGCAGAAATGCAGTGGGGAAGAGACTAGAAAGTTGATCAAGACATTTGCATTATCCAGGAGAGGACGAAGGCCTGTCAGCAGAGGGAAGGCAAGAGCTATAAACAGAACTGTGCCAAAAGAAGCTAGAGCATTTGCCCAGGATGGCCAGGGCCTACCAGGACCACTAGCATGACCAGGGGCCTATAATTCCACCAGACTTCACCTCTAGACTGCAGGTTCTATGAGAGTTGAGGCCTTGTCTGTTTTGTTCGTGGCTACACTACCTACGCCTGGCTCAGTGTGTGTACAGAACAGTAGCAAAGAAACATCTTTGTAACCTCTTTGGACGTTGATTCCTTTGATCTCAAAATTGACAGGACCTCCCTTTCTCCCAACATACTCTTCTACAAGCAACAAAACCTATTCACATTTTGTAGCATGTACATAGGTAGCAATAATGCTGATGACAACTGGGGAATGACAATTTAAAAAGGAAAAAAGAGGGGCACCTGGGTGACTCAGTAAGTTAAGTGTCCAACTCTTGGTTTCAGCTCAGGTCATGATCTCTTGGTTCATGCGATCATGTCCGGAGTCAGGCCCCACACTGGGTGTGGAGCCAGGTTAAGATTCTCTCTCGTTCTGCCTCTCCCCCAGTCATGTGAACACGTGCACTCTCTCTCTCTCTCAAAAAAATAATTACTTAAAAAGGAAAAAAAGATAGGCAAACATAGTATCCTGGTTCTGTGTCTCCCTGATCTCCACAGATATGAGCAAGCACAGAGAAATGGGAGAGCCAGAGATACTGAAGGTCTGGAAAACTAAGGGGCCAGGCTATATCAATGACATTTTTTTGACTCTCTGGCCAAAAATGGCCTGTAGGTTAGAAGGCTAAGAGGTAAATGTGCCTGGACCTTGAAAGAGACACTGTCTACCAACCACAGTGAAACACAGACCTCCACATGTTTGTAGTTCTTGGGCTCTACACCCCTTTTGTCAACCTGCTGCACTCTCCAGCAACCTGAAGTGGTGGTTGCCATGGTGGCCACCCACAATGGGGGGACCCCTGTGTCCTCCTCCTCAAGTGGGCTAAGTGAGGCAGCTTCCTGGTGCGAGCCAGGCTGGACTAGGCTAGGACGGGTACAGATAAGTCAAGCTAAGCAAGATTCACAGTTTCTGCAGTCAATGTCCGTGGAAGGCAGACCCAACCTCACCACCCAGAGGGCGCAAAGAAAGGAAGATGAGTGAATGTTTATGTCTTGAAGAGAACTGGGCTTTTCCATTCCTCCTGGGGGTGGCACTCCTTTCCACCCTCCAAGTTTTTGGAAAACCTCCTACTTCTTCTTGGAATGCCCTATTCTTGCCCATGCTCCCTCCCTAATCTTTTCCATACTCCAAATGTTCTGGTAAATTAACACTTTAATGCAATAGAGGAGTGTGTTAGGAAGTGAATGAATAAATACTTTTATGGCTGAAAGAGGCTCTAAGATATTTACTGGTATTTTCCAGTCTGAAAAGAGGAGACTCCAGCTTAAGGATTTGCCTTCCGTCTTGAACACAACACCTCACCTCTCTGGATCCTAGTTTCTCAATTCTAAAAATTAGGAAAATATTGTCTGCTTGTCCCTCCTTACCACAGGAATATGAGCTAGTGCCTCTGCATGTGTTATAGGATAAGGAAGTTCCTGGACCCCAAGAGTCCTTCCAGACTCTCCTGAAGCTTCCCAGATAAAAACTGAGTTCAATTAACCATGCAAATTTCTGTGGCATTACTATTCCCAGGCAGGTGGCTCCCAAGCACCGCCAGACCACAAGGCTCCTATTATGGAAAGGTCATTAGAACCAAGCCCAGAGAAGCCAGCATTGAGAGTAATTGCTAGAGAGGAGTAAGCTCACCCCTCCCCTCTCTGCACCCTGCCCACACTTTAATCTGCCCAGCTCTCTGAGGAAAGCTATACTGGGTCTTAAAACATAGCAGGGCAATTTTAAAAGCAATGAGAGGGAGAAAGGATGAGGCCAAGTGGAAAGGAATCTGTTTCTAATGAGGAGAATGAGGTAGGTCTTGTATTGCTATACTTTGTCATACACTTCCACTGGAAGAATTCTTCCTTCTCATCCCTATTTGGCCACTTGAAGATTAGCATGTCTGGCAGTGCTTGTCCAGTTTTCTCAGGCATCACTAGTCACCTGTCCTATGCAGTCATTCAGCAAGCACAATGGATGCAACCCTGGGTCAAGGAAATCATCATGTCATCTTGTGACATCTCCTAGACTCTGAGCTCCCCATCTTATCTCCACATTCCAGCACCTGGCACCCAGCTGTGTTCAGTCACTGTCTGCTGAGTCAATGGTCACACTGATCCTTTTGCTGCCACCAGACCAGGTGGACCAGAAAGGAAATGGACATCAGGACATTTTCATCTTCAAATCATGACCTTTGGGGATGGAAGACCCCTTAAGATGTCATCAAATTTATTCCCCCTCAATGAGCAAGACTAATGAAGTGCCCAGTAGGAGACACTCAAGTTCTATCTTTGACTTGGGTCCCCAGCATTATTGTGCCCAAAGCTATCTTGTCCATCCTCAGGTAACTTCATCTCCTCTTTTGTAAAACCTTTTAAAAATTGTCTTTCTAAGGGCACCTGGGTGGTTCAGTTAGTTGAGCATCTGACTCTTGATTTTGGCTCAGGTCATGATCTCAAGGGCATGGGATTAAGCCCTGTGTCAGGCTCTGTGCTAATAGCACAGAGCCTGCTTGGAATTCTCTCTCTCTCTCCCTCTCTCTCTGCCACTCTCTTTAAAATAAATAAAAATAAAAATAATTGTCTTTTGGGGGTGCCCGGGTAGCTCAACTGGTTAAGCATCTGGCTTTACCTCAGGTCATGATCTCGTGGTTCATGGGTTCAAACCCTGCGTAGAGCTCTGTGCTGACACCTCAGAGCCTGCAGCCTATTTCGAATTCTGTGTCTTCCTCTCTCTCTGCCTCTCCCTTGCTTGTGCTCTCTCTCTCTCTCTCAAAAATAATCATTAAAATTTTTTACGTAAAAAATTAAAAAATTGTCTTTTTATAGCAAATAATATGTCAATTTTTTATTATAGAAAGTTTCAATCACACATAAAAGTAGAGAAAATATATAAAATATACATAATTATAATACATATAAATATAAACAAAATATAATGTAATGAAAAAGCTTTAAGTAGAGAAAATAGTAGAATGAACCCATCACCCAATTTCAGCACTTCTAAACATATGATCAGTCTTGTATCATCTATAGTCACTGGATTTTTTGGAAACAAATTCCAGTTATCATGTCAGATAAACACTTTTTTACTTCCTTTACATTCATAGGAAAGACGAAAATTAATTTAAATCATGAAGAACCTCTATGTGGGTTTTTTTTGGGGGGGGGGTGGAGAGGAAGAACCTTTGAAATTGTATTATATACTTGTCCAAAGTCCCAAACTAATTTTTTTTCCTAGGAAGCACTTAATGGGTATTCAAAGCAAGAGACAAGGCAGTGTGTATTATGTAAAACATCACCATTGACTTTGCAAAGACTAGACACTCTGGGCTCTCTCTGGAGCAAAGGTATGCAAAAGGCTGGAAGAGCCAAAGGATCAACACCTTCAAATGTCTTTTTCTTCTGAATTAGTTGTATTCCACGTGCACACACACCCGCACTCCCTCCCCTCCTCGTTGTTCTTGCTCACTCCCACAAACATGCACCCAACAGGAGTGGACACCTTTGCACTCCCACGCACACCTGCTCTCATTCACCTGCAGCTGCCTGGTTTGGGCAGCTGTTTTCGAAACACATTGAATAACTCAGCGCCCCAGTACTAGAAAGCTTTCCTTTATAAAGTAGCACATTGCTACATGGAGGCTTAATTCTTCAGCTCCTGGAGGGATCGCCACAGGATGTATCAAAATATACAACCCACACTCACTCGATGTGCCAAAGAGCTCCTTTTGGGGTGTTAGGTTAAAAACTGCTAAAGAACACTGCATAATGGCCAACGCTGTTTTTGCTGATGGTTATTAACTCTGTTTATATGCTTAAGATCCCATATTGGGAAAACTTCATTGCCCACTCAACACTTTCACAGCTCAGGCATCACCTTGTCAATCTCAAAGCACTTAGCACACAGTACTTATAACGAGGGAAATGTGCAAGGCATGTTTATCACCCTCCCTGGATAGAGGTGGAAGGAGAGACCAGACAGAGAGCACGTGTTTATGGGGAGCCCCTTCATGCATTGCAGTAAGTGTTGTCTACTCAAATCCTTGCAGCAGTGCTATGAAGTACTTCTTTTATTTGCTCCATGGTACAGACAGAAGACACTGAAGTTCAAAGGATCTTAATGATTTGCCTGAAATCCACAGCTAGGAAGTTCTAGAGCCCAAATTCTAAACGAGGTTTTTGTAACCCATGGTCCTTTTTCGGTACTAGTAATTCCCAATTTTTCCACGTATGAGTAACCATCTCCATTTAAATTATTTTTATTTTTTAACTTTTTATTTTGCAATAATTTCAGATTAATCTAAGAACTTGTCAAAACAGCACAAAGAGTTCCCATTGACCCTTCAACCAGCTTCCCCAAAGGTTAACATGTATCATAGTACAATGACCAAAACGAGGAACTTAATGTTGATACAATACTGCTTACTGGTTTACACACTTTATTCAAGTGTCACCACCTGTCCCACTAATGTCCTTTAACTGGTACAGAATCTAATTCGAATCACACATTGTATTTAAATATCATCATCTTCTTAGACTCCTCTAATTTGGGACATTTCCCTCATTGTTCTTCATTCCTCATAACCTTGACACTTTTGGAAATTACTGGCTGGTTGTTTTGTAGAATATCCCTCAATTTAGACCCATTTTAATGCTTAAAGTTTCACAAGCCCTCAAGTGACCAGAATTGTAGTTTGAGTATCTACTGATGGAGAATATACTTATTGACAAGATGCTACATTAACGTGAAGGATGCTTTTGATTTTGTTCATCACAATGGCTTCCACACATTTGGGGGGAAAGTATGTATATCTGTGAGATAATTTTTACTTAGTCTACCAGCAGTGCTTTGGTATATTTAGCTTCATCTACCCCTATGATGTCTTGGAAGCATCTCCTGAGATCAGCAGCCACAAGCAGACACACACACACACACACACACACACACACACGCCAAGGCAGAAATTCTCAAAGAAAGTTTGAAGAAGACAATAGAGAGTCAGTGAGATCAGATAACAACATCAAGAGCTAATGTTTATTGGGCATTTTAAAATTTATCGTATGTTTTCATTCCACACTGTGCCAAGAGTTTCACATGTGTTATATCATTTGAGCCTCACAGCAATCTCTAAACAGATACTGTTATTATCATTCCCATTCTATAGCAGAGGAAATGAAGATTCTGGGCCTGTAAATGATTTGCTCAAGGTCACACAGTGACCGCACAGCAACAGTGAGATTTGAAAGATGTTCTGCTTGGCTATGTAGACGCCATGTTCTTATCCACCCTGCCAATTTTCTGCAAAAGCATCTCTGATTCCTTGCTTCCATTGTTCCTATGCCTGGAACAGTCTTCATTCTCCTATTTTCCAAATTCTTTCCCTGATTGGGTCTTTAAGTTCCAGTTCTAAGTTCATTCTTCTAGGCAGACAGCTATTGGTGGGGGGGAAAATGGTATGCCAGCCCCAGGTACAGCTCCCCCACTTGATATGGCATGAAGAGAACAGCAGAACTAGTAGGGGCTTGGATATTTCTGGGCACAATTTCCTCCTTGTAGAACTGAGAAGATGATAACAAAACTACTAGCATTTCCTGAGTGCTTACTGTGGGTCAAGCCGTGTTCTGCATGCTTTCATTTACCTTTCATATTCTTTCCCGTGTTTATGGGGAGCCCCTTCATTCACTGCGGTAAGTGTTGTCTACTCAAATTCTTGCAGCAGTGCTATGAAGTATTTCTTTTATTTGCTCCATGGTACAGACAGAAGACTTTCTTTCATTTACCTTTCTTTCATTTACCTTTCATTCTTTCATTTACCTTTCTCACAACCCTAAGAGGGAGGTACTAATACTGTTGAGGGGGACTTCTAGAGCTCACTACATCTGAGTTTCCTCTCTTCACAGGCACCCAGGAGGATGACAGTCCCCATCCCTACTGCTATTAGGTAGAGTCATGTGTCTAGACCCAGCCAATGAGCTATAGGCAAAAGTGATGTGTTATTCGTGAACTGACGCATGTCGTTGTGGGGACTCAGTGAGCTATGGGGTGGCAAGCTGTGCACTTCCTATTGCCTTCCTTTGAGACCCTCGGACTTCCCTAAGGAGTCCCTGATTTGACTTGACTCAGGAATACTCTCTGAACATGATTCAGAAGTAGGAATTAATGGTTGTATTAGCCAGGGAATTTAACATTAGCTGGGCAGCAGACAAAGCTCTGAGTCTCAGCATCTTAACACAATCAAAGTTTCCATCTCCCTCGTGTTACAATCCTGTGTGGGTTAGTGTTTCCGTCTTGTGTCTATCCCGTCTGAAACATATAGCTCTCAGATGAAGGAAGCAGGGAAAGAGAGAGAGGCAAGATATATCCCTTCCTGCCTCTGCCCTGAGTGACACATGTCATTTCCTTCTTGGTCACGTGGCCCTGTGCCCTCCCTGCCCCTCCAGTGCCCAGCTCCCTGCTCCTTGTATGTCTGAGAACCTCAGGTCTGCTGGAGGTTATCTCTCCTTCCCATTTTATTGCCCCTCCAAACTGCTGCCTAACACACAGTATTCCTGAATCACCTACTTTAGAATTGTCAAAAACAGCTGTTGAAAATGCAGATTCCAGGATGCCATGGAATGTGCATGACCCAACTCTGCATTTTCCCCCTTCTTGAAGCACTTCTTGGTATCCACAAATGTTTCAGAACTATTATAAAGTGTACATCACAGAACCGTATCACATAAACTTCAGTTGCATACACTTTTTAACATATGCATGTACCATCTATCCTATTATTTACTTCATACTTAACATTTTTCTCTGTCTTACATTTTTACTTCAATAAATTTATTTCCAAAAAAGACTTTTGTCACTACCATAAATAAAAAACTGATGTCATTTACCAAAGAAGGAATAGACAAACTGTGTCTCTACGATAGAATATTATTCAGTGCTAAAAAAAAAATGCACTATCGGGGTACAAAAAGACATGGAGGAACTGTAAATGCATATTACTAAGTGAAAGGAGCCAGTCATAAAAGGCTACACATTGTATAATTCCAACTATATGACATTCTGGAAGAGGCCAGGCTATATTGTCAGGAATCCGAGGGTGGGAGCAAAAAGATGAATGGGTGAAGCACAGGGGATTTTTAAGTCAGTAAAACTATAATGATAGGGTAGATACATGCCACTATCCATTTGTCAAAACCCTTCAAACCTACGACACCAAGAATGAAGCCCGATGTAAACTATGAACCTTGAGTGATAATGATGTGTCAGTGTTAGTTCATCCATTATAACGAATCACCACTCTAATACAAGATGAGGTTGGGTTGGGGGGTTCACAAGGAGGGAGTACATGAGAACTCTGTACTTGCAGCCCAGTTTTGCTTCAAACCTAGAACTGCTTTTCAAAATAGTCGATTAATAAAAAACAGAACAGATGCCCACAACTGCAAACAAAACAAGATTAACAAATTCTAGCTAGATATTACTGTATGTCCAAGGACTCTAAGGCTGATGACTTCTCTTTGTTTGCAAAGAAGACTGACAAGTGTTAAAAAGGTGTTAAAGACATATTATCACTCCAGTGAGATTTTCTCCTAGACATAATCATAAGGCATGAAAACAAACTGAAAAGAGAACAACGTTCTCACTTGACGACCAACATTATTTAACATTGTGTCTGTCGGGGGTACCATCTCATCCCAGGCTTTCAAAAACACTAGTCTAAGGATGACCCTGAAGGCAAACACCATTCTGTCACACGTTGGGCAAGCATTTCTTCTGCCACTTCCTCTACATGCTCCTCTGCGTGCAGAGTCTGCTCCTGGCCTCTAGGGACTCAGAGTCCAGGAAAGTGTCTTTCTGCACAGTTCCTGCCAAGAAGAGAGTACTGCTTAATAAAGATCTGTCAGGAACATAGTGGTGATGGAGATAGATAAAGACAACTATGTTGGGGATGAGAGACCTGAGCAGGAGAGCAGAGGGGTTGAACTGAGTGAGGCAATACAGAGGCAAAAAGTCAGCTAAACAGACACACTGGATCTGAACAGTGATCTGAACTGGATCCCTGATGTCAGGCACAAAAACAGCTGGGGGTTTACTGTGTGGTCAAAGTACAGCTTTACTTATAGCATCTGATTTTTTAAGGCTGTAGTAAGAGAGAGTAGTAGGAAAGGCAGCAGTAAGATCTTGGGGCCCCACTCCAGGTCTCTGAGCCACATTGACAGAATGGAGGTATAGATGGCTCCCATTTAATGAACAGCTGCTATGTTCCTAAAACTTTAATACAGCATGGCCACTATTTATGATGAGTATTCAAGTTGAGTATTGTATTCCTGCTTTATAAACGATGAAAGCAAAGTCCAGGGAGGTTAAGTAAGTTGCCCAAGATCACTCAGCTGGGTAGGGTCGAAATTGGTATTTAAATTCATGTCTTTCTGACTTCAAAGCCTGTGTTCCTCTCATCATTCAGCAATAGAATAAGAAAAGGTCTGCTCCTGGCCAAGTGGACTCAAGCCAGGACAGTGATCACTATGATTACTAGAAAAAGAATCATCACTATTTGTCATTATAGAATCTGAAAAGGAGATTGGATGGGGTGGAGGGGGTCTCAAGACAGCATCCATATCCCTTTTGCCTGGCCTTTTAACTTGCATACAGTCACATACACATATGTGCACATGTACACACACACACACACACACACACAAAGACAAATATACCTTCTACCATGCATACACTAGGGACCAAAGATAGCACTATGAATCTGGAATGAACATGTGCCAGGAAAGAGACCAAGAGATCAACAAATATTGAGCTCCTACTGCATGCAGAGTCATACAGGCCACTATGGGTGGCTATGAGAGGCTTCTTTTGCAGAAACTGACGTTGATTCACTTCCACCACATCCAAAGTGACCATTCCATAAAGAAGGAAACTAATTTGATCTGTCCACCTCAACATCTCTGAGCAGGAACCTGGGGAAATCCTCATGAGAGCAATGAGCTAGGTCCAAAACTGGGACCTGTGTATCCCCCCTCGAGGGCTTGAATCATGGAGTTAGAGCCCATATTTGTGAATCCTCTTTTTCTCTGACAGTTTGCATCTACCAGAACTCAAATTGTAACTAATTCAATTTTGCCTATTTTGTTATGAGGTAGCCAGTCCCATGTGCACCCCATTTTTACTTTTAACATATGCAGAGGGAGGTATCAAACGTGTACTATAGGCAATATGCACACTTAGACTGCATCTCACATTGATACACTCGGTAGGGGGATGGTGTGCAACTCAGGCCACACAGTATTCACTTGCCAGCTCCTTTACATCCGGGCTCACTTCCAACTTGGCTTCCTTCCCAGCAAACAAGAAGAAGCTCGCTCATTCCCACACTCTTTAGAGTAGCCCCTCCCCCTTCGAACCAGCTCCCCCTCCCCCAACTCACAGGCCACAGCTGGGCTTCTCCAACATACCAGCTGGAAAAGAGGATGGCGGTGGTTGGGGGGTGGGGAGGAGAGAGAGAAAGAGAGTTCCAGTATCTGGCCTTTCTCCTCCCAGGCTCTTTAGAAATCCTTATTTTACTCCTGCCCTACCAGCTTTATTAAGTATATTTCTGGTGGGGAGGGGCTCAGCTAGAAGCTCCACCCAATAAATTAACCAACCATCACAAGCAGAGGCAGGCTGGCAAGTGAGGAAGCATGACTCTAAAGTGAACACCAGGAAAAGGATCTACAGACAATTGAGGTGAGAATCACTCCACACCTGTCAAGACACCAGGTGCCTCCTTTCCTCCAATCCCTAATTCTTCCTGTGAAGGTGAGACAGGTGCACTTAGTGCTTTATTCCCACGCATGTGTGTGCATGTATGTGCATGTAAAAACAATAGATAGCTAAATTTGGAAAGCAGCCAGGGATGTGATGGTGGAGGTTGAGCATCCTTACATCATCTCCTAGTAAAGAATGAGAGTGCACTGGTGAGAACCCTGGGTGGGTCCTTGGAGCTTTCAGTTCAAACAGGACCAAGACTAGCCGAAGTAGGAATGGAAAAACTACCATGGAAGATCCAAGATGGAAAAATGAAAACAGCCCTCTCATGACTCTGGGAAGGGGTTAACTGGGCTTCCCCTTTTCTGGGATGGTGTTGCATCCTTAGCTCCATGTTGGCATCTGTTGCCTATCATTCACGACATGCTGCTTTCCTACTGTGATATGTGCCAGGTATAAATTCATGATTGCCAACAACTTGGGATTTCCATGAACACAGGACAGAGACTATTCTTTGTGATCTTTGTTGAAGGCACATCTGTACATGCCATGTACACTAGCATTAGATATGGGGACAAGATGACCCCTTGAATTGAAAAAGGATGCAAGTTCATCTCTCTCCGCTTAGATTAAAATGTTTCTGGGAGGGGTGCCTGGGTGGCTCAGTCGGTTAAACCTCGACTTTGGGTTAGGTCATGATCTCGAGATTCTTGAGTGAGAGCCCTGTTTGGGGCTCTGAGTTGATAGCTCAGGGCCTGGACCTGCTTCGGATTCTGTGTCTCCCTCTCTCTCTGCCCCTTCCTCACTGACGCTTTGTCTCTCTCTCTAAACAATAAATAAACATTTAAAAAAATTTTAAAAATGTTACTGGGCCCTCAAGCAATCTCATTGTAGTGAACCCCAACTTTCAAGCCCAGGAAGGATCTTGAGGGTCACTAGTTCCAGTCCCCCACTTGAGCCCCTTTCTAAGGCAGCCTATACTATCCCAAGATAGTATAGCTGTCCCAAGACAGCTTTGATAGAAAGTTCTTTCTAATATTAAGCCCAAGTTGGCTTCCCTGAAGATTTCATCACTAGCCAAGGCACTGCCGTTTGTGATTCCACAGAACAGTTCTGCCCTTTCTGCATAGCACACATTCAAGCACCTGGTGCCAGCAAATATTTTTCTCCTTGATAGTCTCTTCTCCCCAGTCCCCCTCCCTGTGGAGCTGCCCACTGGATGAGCTCTAGAAACTCATTCATTCAACAAAAGTTTACTGAGTGTGAAACAGGTGCCAGGCAGTAGTTTGGGAGCTGATGACCCAATGATGTGAAAACACACACAAGTCGCTGCTTCCAGGGGTCTTACAATCCCTTTGCAGTGCTTCTCCTAGACCCAGGCAAAAGGGTCCCTTGCTATAGAAGGCCCCACTCTGGCCCTTTTTCGGCTGCAACCTTTGCATAGGAAGTCTGTGAGGTCAAGGAGCTATACCCTTCTTCTAGAACATGCTCCAATTACCTGGAACCCTGGAATCCCTGTGTATTCAGACATGAGCCTGCTTCCAGAGCATTCAGGTTTCTCTTCCTCAGGTTCAAAAGGAGAGGGGCAAGGGAAAACTGTTTAGGGTTAGGATGGACAGAGCTTGGGTAAGCCAGCTGGAGAGTCCACGCATGTGTGACAAAAGCTGATCCTGGTGCAAGATGTAGCCAGCAGAGGAAAGAGAATCCAAGTGGCCTGTAGACCAAGGGCCAGGTACCCCCATTTGGCTAGCACAGAATTATAAGGAATCCAATAATTTTAAATTCAAAGCTGTCTTCCAGGTTGTTTTGACATTTTATTTGCCAAGATAGGAAGATAAAATTCATTTTATTTAACAGTTTGTTAGCTGGACTTATGACTTTTAAATACTTTGGCTTATGGTATGTGAGCCCCCACCTATACTATTGCTCTACAGTCAATAAATGTTAGGGATAGGCCTATTCTCTGCGGAGACTGATACTAATTAAATAATCATACACACACACACACACACACACAGTGTAAAATCGAACCAGAACACTAAGAAAAATAATATACTCTATGGGCCTCTCCTAAAATTCTCTCCTTCATCTCCATTCCCAAGGTTCTTAATGCATCTTTGGGTCTCCAGTTTCCCCTGAGCACTGCAAACCTCTTCTCTTACTACCCCAGGACCTAAAACACTGATTGAAATATTTCACAGTACTCTTGCCCCTTCTCAATGTGGAGCTCTAGGGAAGCCAACCCCAGGAAGAATAAGGGAGGCAGGCCAAGCAAGTTAATCTCTCCCAGACTCATTTCCACTTTTCCATTAGGTCCAAAGCAGGTGCCCCCCCACCACTGCCATGATGGATTTCATCCTTGTAGCAACCTCTAGGTGTTCCACAGCTGACTCCACCTAGGAGATGGTTTCACCTCTTTGTCGAGGTATCCATGTGTCTCACAGCTTTTCTGCTTCCAGCTGTCTAAATTCATCCTACATCTATTTCTTCTCACTTGGTCTTCAGCAGAAACAGAGAAGCCTTCTCTGACTAATTGGGGGAAAAGTAGCACATTCCTCCACTTGTCTCTCTGAAAAGGCACCCCACACACTAGCCACTTTTAAGCACACGTCTCTTTTTTGTATCCAATATTACTATAATTCCCCTGTGACCCACTGTCTGTGTTCTTGATCCCTATCAGCTTCTGTGATGTCTGGGTTAGATTGTGAAACTCCCGGAAGGCAGGGCCACATCTGCCCTGTGTCTCCAGACACTGCTTGCCAGAGCAGCAGGCATAGGTAGGCACTTACTTAATAGAGACTTTTGATGATGGAAATAGAGAAGCAGCACTCTGAACCTAGAGGATTGTGAGTGCACAGGAAGCAATCTACTATCACACCAGACCACAATCACAGCAGTCCTGCTAGGGACTAGACTGGGAAATGGGGCACACTTTTCCTTTTAAATGAGGCAGAAGGAGCACTGTCTTGCCTCTGACATAATAACAACAAAACACTGTGACAGCATGGCTCTGTGTGACTGATCTGATGCTCAGAATGACCATCAATTGAGGACTATCATTATTATTGCTGTTTTACAGAGGAAGAACCTGAAGCGGAGAGAGGCTGTCCTACTTGTTCATGCCTTGAACTGGGGCCATCTGGCTTCAGAGATCTCAGCTGATCCACCATGGTCCATCGAAGTGAACCAGTGCAGTTTCAGTCAGAAACAGAGAGTAAAGAGCTGCCAGCTGGGCTCTTGTCCCACACTTCCATGTATCCTTGACCCCTGTCCAACCTAAATGAATGGCTGGGAAGAGGAGGGTGGCTACTCAGTCAGCTTGTAAGCATGGAGCCAAGTTGGCTTTCAAAGCATTTGTTCACACACACCCTCCATCTGCCTCCTCCTGTCCTCTCTTCTGGTTCTCAAACATGCTAAGCTTGTTCACACTCAGGTCTTTGAACTTGCTATTTCCTCCACCTTGAGTGCTTTTCCCCCAGGCCTATGCATCAGTGCCTCCTTCTCATCATGTAGGGCCAGCTCGGATGGCACATTCTTGGGAAGGCTGTCTCTGATCACTCTTTCTAATGTTGATGCTTCTTTCTCAAACCCTCCCTTTCATTTTTGTCTAAGTCATTCTCCTATTTGACTTTCACCATAGTACTCAACACCATCTGAAATAGCTTTATTTATCTACTAGGTTACTGGTCTATTCCTGCATCTCCACTAGAATGTCACCTTTAGAAGAGAAGAGACCTCACCTATTTTGTTCATGCCTGGATACTCAGAGCCTGGAACAGCATCTGGCACACTGTAGGTTCCCAACAAACATTTTTTAGGTAAAAGAATGCATGAACAAATGAGTGTAAAGTCCATTATAGGTATGTGCAAAAGTAGAACTGGCTGACTCCTCCAGTCGCCCCTTACCCCATACATTACAAACCCTTATCAGGAAGAGACCAAATCTTCATTTAGGGCAGTCTTTTAGCCCTTGGAGTAGTGGCAAATGACCAGGGAGCTCTTTGGTTCCTTTGTTTGGGCAAAGAAAAGACCAAGACATTCAGCCACTGAGATTGCAGACTGCCCTCCCCTTACAGCCACATGTGGACAGTTGCTGGATAGCTTGCTTCCTGAACAGAAAATGAAATACTGACATCTCAGCTCTTTACTTTCTGTCTTTTTCTCTTCCTACTCTAAATAGTTTTCCCCATCTCCCCTTTGTCGCTCTTCCTCACTGATATCCTGTGAAGAAAAACAAGTAAAAGTGGGAAAATGTGTTCATATCTAACACATGCTCCTCTTATTACTATGAGAGCACAATCTCATTAAATCTCTTGGCCCTTGCACAAATAATGCAAACCCCCAAAATATCATCATCGTGTGCAGGAAGTGCTTGACCGAATCCAGTCTTAATGTGCTAACATGACCCCCCTATTCCTTGCACATAATAATAGAGCTCATTCCTTTATTGTGTTAGTGTTTTAATTCAATGCTTTATTTATGACACACCATAAAAATAATGAAGAAGAAAGGAAACTCCTAACCTCTGCCTAGACCCTGTATCACGTGAGGGTATTTCACAATAGCCCTAATGATCCTTTTCTTCTTCTTTCTTCAACAAAATACTGCTTTCCCATGATCAAAATACCTGCCATTATATTTTAATCCTTCTCAAGATGTTTTCAGGCTCATTATCTTCTGAATCCTCCTAACAGACTTATAAGGAAAAAAGGAGGACAGAGAAAGGTGCCTCTAAATCACAGAAGTTGGAAAAGGGGCCCCAAGGCATAAAGCAATTTGAGGAAGTTCACACAGCAGGTGAAATATCATCCAGAAAAGGCTCCAAGTCCTGCCGGTTTCTAGAGACAAGGTTGTTTTTGCCAGAAGCCACACTTCCAGCAGCCTCGGTGACATGTAGACCTAAGCCAACCCATATGGGAGAAGAAAGAAACAGCTTAAGGAGTTAGGAAGCTAAATAATTCTTCCTTTTGGAAAAGATGAGGCTCCTGATTGGGGCAGAATGCTGAGCAGGAGCATCCCACAGTAAGACCTGTTCTTGCTGCCAGCCAAGCCCCTCCACTCTGTGCCTCTGCTGGAGGCCCACCAATGGAAGTGGAGAGAAGGGCTGGAAGAAAGGCACGGAGCAGGCACCCTGGACCTTCTCACCTAACAGAGTCCTCAGCTCTGAGCAGGACTTCATTGGGGACTCCAGGCAAGCCTCGTCACAAGAAGAAGGAACCCAACCCTCAGCCCCTTAGAAACATTTATTCACTGAGATCCACATCACCTCCTTTCATAATGCCCAAGTAGGGATCCCAGTCATCATCTGTCCCAGAAGTGTGTTGCCCATTCAGAGCAAAGGTGAAATGAATGAAATTGTCAGCTAAGCCTATCTCTCAGAGAGCAAGCCTTCAGAAAGAGCCAGAGCCACTCAGGATCACTGGCATGGCATCCTGATGCTCTGCCTCTTGCTCAGGAAACACCCAGAAGTCTTCCCTCCACTTCTGGGAAACTACTGAAAAAGTGGCTGAGCAACCACACAACCCTGACCAAGGTGCAACTGAATGTTCCTTCTCCAGCATCACTAACTAGGTCAAATTTTCAGGTGAGTCTTTTCCATCTGGGATTCTGTGGTAAGTGTTGCCACAATTCATGACTTTGGGAGAATGTCCACCTGCTATCTCCAGCCTCTAGAAAACACTAGATTGGAAGTGGAGCTGGAAGGGCTGGCAGGAGTCTGTCTGAAAATTTGAGTGAATGGGGTAGGGAGGACCTTCAGACTTAGCAAGATTGGCTCATGATTATAGTTGGCATCCCCTATCCTGGATGGGGAGAGTTTAAGGGACATTCTAAGTTGATGTGCTTCAGGCCTGAGAAAAGGAGTAGATATGACAAGGTTCCCTTTCTTCCTTCTCCATATCCCTTCAACTCACTCTCAACCTGCTTACCTATTTGCTTTCAAACTAGGAAAACCTTGAGTCTGCCAAGAAGTGTCTTAGCAAATTGTAGAGTCTTCTTGGACCTAGAATCTCTCTCCATTTCCTCCTCAGTGGCTAAAACATACTCCTGAGGGTGTCAATGTAATATGGGAGGGGGGAGTTCAAAGTGAAAGAATAGGGTCAGGCTTGTTGTGTTTCAGTCTGTGAGAATAAGGGAAAGAGGACAAGATGTCTGCACATGTCCCTCCAAAGAGGGAAGAAGTTTAAATCTGGGACTGAAAACGGGCTGGGGGGAATGTCAGCAAACAACAAATCAGATAAAAAGATATCTCGGCTACAAGCATGAATGTACCACCACGTTCCTTCATTTCATCACTTTTGACTTCTGAATCGTCTATTCTGAGGATGGTTATGGAGTTTTGGGATGGAATTGGAGACACTAGCATTGGAAGGAAAATGCAAAAACTGGGGTACAACTCAGCCACCAAACAGGCTCTGCTGGGAACCAGACACCTTTTGGACAAACTTAACCAAAAGAAACATCACTGAAGAGCCCTTAGAGACGGCACAATCGTTCCCGAGGGCAAGCAGGTGAGTACTTATCTGCAAGACCTGAGGACACCATAAGGCAGCAGGAAAAGGGAAAAGGGGTCTCACCTGTTCCGGCCCCTGGAAGCAGATGCGGCAGAGCGGGGTCCTCATGCCACTGTCCAGGCTGCTGCCCAGTGAGTAGCAATCCTCAGCCTTCCCCTTACAGAAGTCATCTGAGGAGGCACTGCTGAGCAGCGAGGCGGGTGGCTCTGTGGCTGGGCCACCCCAGTCATCTTCCACAGAAGAAGGTGGCAAAGGTGGTGGAGGTGGCAGAGGAGTGGTCTCCCTGCCCACCCCTTCTCGAGGGCCCCTCCAGCCTGCCCACCCCCCGGCACCTAGAGCCGGAAGGGTGTTGTTGTTGGCCGCCAAGCTGGGGGGCTGGGGGTCTCCGTGCATGGGCAGGGGCGCTGGAGGGGGGCGCCGCAGTAGGAAAACCTTCAGGTCATTGAAGAGCATGCGGCAGCGGCACTTGAGGAGACCCTGGTGGCGCAACATCTGGGGAGCCGGGGCGCACAATCCACAGTAGGAGCGGGCACAGCAGCAGCACCACCACCAGAAGAGTCCACTCAGGGGCATCAGCATGTGCCCAGTGGAAGCAGAGAGCCCGGGAGGGGCAGCTGGAGTCTTTTCAGAGGAAGATAGTAGAATGGTTTGGGGTGGGGGTGGGGGGTCCACAGCAAAGCTGTGTTATGGGGGGGGGGGGATCTGCTTTCTCACTGGCTCCTCTTACACCCCCTCCAAGTAGCAAATCAATTGCCCCCAGGACTTAGAACTGTGAGTCACTGATTTTGAACTCTCCCTGGAAAGCTCGACAACAACAAAAAAGGTTTTCTTTCCTCCCTCCCACCAGCCTTAGCTTTGCTCAGGGTGTCTCCTTTTTGCCTGTGACTGGGGCACTGGGAGGGGAAGGGGGGTTTTAAAAAATGTTGAGGAAGGGCTGTTTGGGGCTTGAGATCAAGGTCTAGTTGTTAGAAAGTTTCCCAGGAGAAGATTGTTAGGTTCTTCTCAAATTCCTAGGCAATGGGAAATCTCTTTTCTTTTGTATAAAAGGGTGGGGAAGATTATAAATCAAATTTAGAGTGGACTGAGCTGGGCTTAGGGCAAACCAGCCCAGTGAAAAATTGAGTACTGCATGTGCAGAGAGAAATAGTTTTCCTCAGGTAGCAGGTAATCGGTTGTGGGGGGTGGGGGGAGTGTAAGGTGGGGAGGGAGAGGAGGTTGGGAGAAGTTTTAATTCTCCTGGGCAGAAAACTGGGGCAATTAATCCCCAGAAGCACCAGAGTTGCTTTTAAGAGAGCAGTTGGATGGGGGGGGTGAGGGGGCAGGGAGGAGGGATTGCAGGTGAAATTGGGCAAGGGGCTTGTGCTTTGCCTCCGCAGCCAAAGGGTTGCGCAAAAGAGGGAAAAGCCAATTAGGAGAATAGAAGTGGGAACATAATGGGCTGGGGAGGGGGAAAGAAATGGGGGGGGGGGAGGAAAGATCGTTTAACCCTTGCAGATCCGCTTCCTTCCTGAGCATGAAGATCCTGGCTAGAGGAAGGGTGTGTGTGTAGGGGACGGGAGGCAGTGGAGCAGAGAGAAGGGGTAGAGAAAAGGGGCGTGTGGGAAGAGACAGGAGGAAGGAGTAGTTACATGATCTCAGCCCCCAGCCCACCCCTGCGGTAGTCTGTAAATCCGCGGCCCCTTCCCCTTGGCTCCATCAAAGGTCCCTTCGGGCGAGGGGCAAGGGCCGGGAGAAGGGCAGATCCGGGAGGGTGAGTGGCCTCGCCTTCTCTTCCTCTTCCTCTTCCTCTTCTGGGCCGTTGTCGCCCTCCTCCTCTTGCTCCGAGTCTGCCCGCGGCCGCTGATGCTGCTGTGGCGGCGGCAGTGAACGCTGGTCGGCGTCCCGGTGTCTCCGGGGCGGGGGCTGCTCTGGCTCGTCCTCTGGCTGCTGCTCGCCGTCCGGCGCGGCCGCGACTCCCGGCTTCATGATCCTCCTCCTCCTCCTCCTCCTTCCCTGGGGGCCGGCTCTGAGCCCCCGCGCCCGGGCAGCGCTGCCATGCAACCGGAGGCGAGGCAGGCGTTGGGGTGGGGGCGGCTGGGGAGTGAGGAGGGGGGCAATAAAAAATGAAATGAAACTAGTGGAAGAATAACAATTCGGTTCTCAATCAGGCAAGAGTGCTTCTGGAGGGGCGGGGGTGGAGGAGGGCGGCTGCCGGGTCTTCACGGCAGCTCTGCCCCCACTACCCCCCCCCCAAAGGGCGGCCTCGGCCGGCTCTCTGCCCCCCCCCCCCACGCCCCTCCCTCCTCTCCGCTGCCTCCGGCTGGTTGGGCTCGCTGTTGCTACCTCCTCGCAGATGCAACGAGGTAAGGCTTGTTTGCGGTGCCAGTTGCAGGTGGGGAGGGGGAAACGAAGCCGTGTGGCCGAGGTGGGAGACAGCCAGCACTTGGCTCCGGCTTGGTCCTCGCGACTCCTCAAAACCGTATATAAATATATCTCTTATAAAAGGCGAGAGGAAGCAAATCAGATTCCAGGCTGCTGCCAGGTGTTGTCTCGTCTTCCGCCGTTGCTCAGCACCCGCCGCCGCGACTGCTGCCCCCCTGGCTCAATTCCCAAAGGGGTGGTGCTGGAAGGGAGGTGGCGGGGCGGTGAGCTGACCGTCCGAGGAATGGAAACAAGATTCCTGGAGCGGAGAAGGCTCTCAGCTGTCTCCGCTGCCGCCGCCGCCGCCGCCGCCGCTGCTGCTGCATTCAGCACCCCAGGCAAGTGGACAGCTCCCACCCAGACCCCGCGCGTCACGCAAGTAGGGGCCTGACGCAGACGCCGCGGAGGGATGGAGGAGGGAAAAGGGCCAAGAGGAAAAGAGGCTAGGGAGAGAGGGGAGGGAGGGAGAAAGAGAGAGAGGGAGAGAGAGAGAAGGAGAGAACTGTTCGAAAGAAGGGGGTGGGGAGGGACCAAGGGAAGGGAAGGAAGGACGCGAGGGAGGGATTTAGGAAGGAAGGGAGGAGGGAGCAAAGTGGAGGAAGAGGGAGAAAGGCAAGTGGAGTGGAAGGGAGCAATTCAGGTACATTTTCCCCCAGCTCGAAAGTATCAGTGTGGAGAGTTCGGTTGTAGAATTTCTTCCCAATGGACACTATCACCAGCCCTCTCAACGCGCGTACACAGAGACTTCTATGTCGCAACCAGAGTCCATTTCCCTGCTTATATAAACATTTTAAGCAGATATCAGTCTGCCAGCTTTGGGAAAGATAAAGTTTTGTGATTCTCTCACTAACACTGAGACTTGGTGGAGACTAAGTCCCTCATGACTAGGAACTCATGAGAAGAAAATGCTTCGAAGAAGGAGGAGATATCAGCACCATTTCTGCCAGTTGCTTCTAGAATTCAAGCTACAAAGGGCAGGGTTTGTTTGTCTGTTGCTGTTGTTTTGGTCCGTTTTGATCATATGTGCATAGGTCAGTGGTGGCATGCAGTGAGTGCCCAATACATATTTGTTGAATGGACTGTGACCACCATCGCTACCACCAAAGTCATCATTACTCCAAGCCATAGACCTCTTTCAATTGTGGATCATAAGAATCCAGAACAGTATTATGGCTGCGTCTTAACCAATATCTCCAACATGCCCTGATCCAAGCTTTTCATTGAGTTGCTGACAAGAGGTAATTTGAAATGGATTTTAATTTCCTCTTTCATTTGTTTCTGACTCATGTCACCCTACTGCATCCTTCTCAAGGAGTTCCTAATGAGTAGAAAGAAAAAGAAAACTTAAGGTGGTCTGTACAAATGTTCAGTACTTACAGCTGTAGATTTCAGTCATTTAAAACTTAGGCTTGCTTTCTTGCCTTTCTTCATAACCTCCCTCCCTCTCCCTCTGAACACTCACACACACCTCCAGGGTCATGGACTTGGACAAGCTATCCCAATGAGTCATCTACACAGCTGTGGTAATGCCTTTAGAAATATTGGAGCCATAGACAGAGAGCATGCAAAATCTCTGCACCAAAATATCACTGGCATGAAGTTGAGCCCTATGAATCATAAGAAAATACCCCTTTGCTGCCATCTCCTTGAATGTTTTATTCTTACAAGTGCTAAGGAGCAAGGACCTAAGTCTGGGTCTTGATTAAGCCAGGGTGGCTGCTTGTATGAATCATGTCTCAGCACCCACCATGGAGGCTGACACCTGGCCCAAGGTGAATGGTTAGAAGAGGATACTACAAAAATGACTACAAAATCAACTACAAAATAATATGTATGTTATGGATATCAGCACACCCACTCTGCTGCAAAAGAGAATTTCTTTGTTACAAAAATCCATCTGCTCTCAAAGAAAATTCTCTGTGTGCCACATCGCCCTGTGCCTGATTCTGACATTGTGCAAATCACACTCTATAATAATGATCTCATCATATATTCATCTCCTTTTACAAGACACAGAACTCCTTGAAGGCAGGGACCAGTTTTATATTTGTATCATCAGCACATAACATAGTGCCTAAAGCCCAATGTGTGATAGAGAAAACAAACATGAAATGAAAGAAAGACCTTTTTGTTTTAGTGAAGCTTACCCTATTTCTCCCCTTCAACCTAAACACATTCATGTGAGTGCTCTCATACATGGCTGAATATCTGCTTTACCTAAAGTTGGATTTCAGGGTCTTGTAAAATACAAATACTCACAAAATACTGGTTACAAGTACGTCGTGCAAGTGAGTCAGGGCAGGAAATAAAGGAGCCATATGAAGCCTATATTCAGAGTTACAGAAAGGGGTGTTATCCATAAGACTGTCTTTCCCAACCCTTCCACTGAAAGGAAAAGGATTTCCAGAAACAGAAAACTGCTAAGGATGTGGAGCAAGGACAAGGCTGTCTGCGGAAAGACTGGAAGGCTTGAGAGTTCTGTTTTGAATATAATGTAAATCCTGAAAAGCACCTCACTGAGTTACATTCTCCTTATGCTGATAATGAAACAATGGTTGTGAACCCCAAGAGTAAAAGCCACAGTAAAGAAAATGTCAAATCAATGGGTCTCCATTAAAGTATTCAAAATATTTATCGAACACCAATCATAGCCAAGGCATTGTACTGGAAGATGAAAACACAAAAATGGATTGGTTGGGATTGCTTCCTCAAGGGTCTGGTACTGTAAATATGTACATAATCATAATATAAGATATAAAATAATAAATTCTATAAAGGTATAAAACGTTTGGGGCATGTTTAAAATAAGGAGGTAACTATGTTTATGGCTTGGCAACAATTAGGATAGGTAGGGAGAGGTGGAGACATCAGAGCTCCAAGAAAGTCTTTTTCAAAAAGTGACACTTGAACTGAGTTAAAATATGTAGAGTTCAGAGGAAGGAAGCATATTTCTGGCAGTGGGGATGTTGAATACTTTAGTTCTTCCATTTGTCTGGAGTAGTTGGTGCTTGAAATTAAGTAGCCGGAAGGAAAGTTTGAAAGGTAGGCTGGAGCCAGATCACAGAAGGCCCTGAACGCCAATCTGAGAGATTTATTCATTGACCAGTTACTTGTTTTAATGGTTTTAAAGATTTGGAGTTGAAGGTGGAGGGCAGAAATAAACTTTATCTCTGAGCAGGTTAATTAACTGGATGGGATTTCATTGCTAACAGGTGAGAAGCAATCAATATTTTTCATTTCATGCCAGAAAGTTCTCAGTTCCCTAATAGATTTATTCTTTTAAGTGAGGTTGTTTTTCAGATATATTTCATTACATACAGAGATACCGGGGTCATATGAATTAAAAGAGTAACAGAGTGAGAGGCTCCAAGGAATAGTCTTCTGGAACAAATGTTAGGAGGTGAAGATTTCAGAAAAGACTATTACAGAGGCTATTGCACTTACTTCTCCAACCAGGGGAGCCCTAAAGTGATCCCATGCTAACTGCTGTTGTTTCTTCTTTATCTAGACAGAATGTACTCAGACTAGAAGGCATTTTTACAGGGGCTGGGGGGAAAAAAGAAGTCTGGAAGGATTAGGTGGCTCTGTTCCCAAGATCCTGCAGCAAAGTAAGTGTCAGACAAGGACTCAAACTTCCACATCTTCTAATTGTCATTACAGTTTCCTTTCTACTATATCACAGTTGGTTCTCTTCAAACTTAGAGTTTCTCAAGAATAATTGCGGAATTACTGTTATACAAACTGTTAATAACTACCATTTACTGAGCCACACACCTTTTTTTGTATGTACTGAGAAATGCCTGTGCATTTATTAAAAATATAAATCCTTAAGTGCCACCCAAGTCTACTGAGTAAGAACTTCTTGGAGAGAACCTGGGAATGTGAATCTTAACAAGTGCCTTACCCAAGTGACTTTTTATTTTCAAAACTCCTTAGGTAGTAGGTATTTTCCACATTTTTGGGGTCAGAAAACTGAGGTTCAGAGAAACTAAGTCTAAGATTATAAAGTTGGTGAACACCAAAGCTGAGATTCTAACACCAAAGCTGACAGGCCTCTCTCACCCTAAAGTCTATGCTCTTCTTATGATGCAGCAGTGACTTTTAAATTAAATTTCCTGGTGCCAGTAGAGTCCCCACACAGCTATTATCTGTCTGCCATACTGTGTCCTATTTCAAATGATAACTCAAAACTCAGGCTGAGGAAGCTTCTAAAAGGGCTCCCAATGATCCCCATTTCCTGGTAGTCAAGCTCTTATGTAATCTCCTACTTTTGAGTGTGGGTTGAACCTAGTGACTTGCTTCTAGTAAATAGAATGCAGCAAAAGTGATGGCATATCACTTCAGAGATCAGGTTACAAAAGACTGATTTCCATATTGCTCTCACTCTCTCTTGGCTCTCCTCACTTGCCCGTTCTGATAGATACCAGGTGCCATGTTGTGAGCTGCACTATGGAGAGGCCTGTGTGGCAGGTAACTGAAGATAGCCTCAACTATGTAGCCATCCAACAGCCAGTGAGGAACCAAGGCCCTTAGTCCAACAGCCCATGAAGAACCAAATCTTGCCAACAATGATATGAGTGAGCTTGGAAATGAATCCTTCCCGAGTTGAGCCTTGAGATGACTGTAGCCCTGGCCAACATTTTGACTGCAGTCTCATGAAAGAAGCTGAGCCAGAGGACCCAGCTAAGATGTGCCTGAATTCCTGGCCTACAGAAACTTCGAGATAAATGTAGTTGTTTTAAGCCCTCTGTACACTGTCAAATCCCCCACCCCAACACACATACACAGAGACATCCACCTCTCCACCTGAGTCCATTTCCCTGCATATAAGGATATACATGAGTATTTGAGTAGATTTCCATCTGCAAACGCTGGAAGAGATAAAGTTTTGGGAATCCCTCATTGAACCTGGGAACTTTATGGAGACTAAGACCCTCATGACCAAGAACTCATAAGAAAGAAATGCTTCACATAAGAAGAGAGACACTAGCATCATTTCCTCTTCTAGAAGTTAAGGTCTGTGGGGGCAGGGATCTTTTTTTTCTTGGTCAATTTGAATCCCATGTGCCTAATTCATGATGGCATGTAGTAGGCACTCAATACTCACTTGTTAAATGGACTATAACCATCATCACTATCAGCAAAGTCATTACTCCAAGCCATAGACCTCTTTCAATTGTAGATCACAAGAATCCAGAGCAATATTACAGCCTCATCTTAACCAATAGCTCAGGTTCCTCCTTATCTAAGACTTTCACTGAGTCACTGATAAGGGGCATTTGAAATGGATTTTAATTTTCTCTTCTATTTCTGCCCCGACACATATCTCCTTGCCCCATCCTTCTCAAGGAGTTTCTAATGAGCAAAAAAGTGTCCCAAATGTGAGAAAAACACAAGTTTCGGGGTCATTTCTTACACAGCAATTGATAACTCATACATAAGGGCACTGAGAACATTAGTCATTGTGCCCATGCTTTCTGTGCCCCAACACACACTACTCTGATGTCAAACAGAGTCTGATAATTCACAAGATAATCCAAGTATCAATGTGAGAAGTCACCAGGAAAAAAACAAAAGTATTTTGTATGCTTAATTGATGGACTGAACTTAACACCTAAGAGAGCTCCTCTGAAGCCTAACTGTGCCTCTAAGATGACCTGTGGTACTTGTTAAAAGTGCATGTTGCCCAGTAGACTCTCACCTCCAGAGATTCTGACTTCTTTGTCAAGTATAGACTTGGGATATGTGTTTTCTACTAGATCCTTTAGAAACTCTGAAACAGGTGGTACTTGAGCTCCACTGTGGAGAACACTGACTTAGAAGAGGAAGCTCAAAGTCAAGCCTTACTCCCTAGTTACCAGCCACCACATGAGCAGGGTGGCCACTCCCCTGCTATAAGTTGATATTCTTCTCCAGATATGAGTGAGGAAAGAGCAAGTTCCAAATCAATATCCAAAAAAGGCAACATAAAGATATGGAAAAAGTGCTGAGCACAGATTTGTGCATTCACCCCTCAAGTCCTGGACCATTCTTAGTGATGGGGATACAGTAGGAAGAAAGATAGAAGAAGGCCTTACTCTCACAAAGTTCCCATCCTAGTGTGGAAAACAGAGAGCTAGGGAAATAAATTAATTTCATATGGGGGTAAGTGCTAGAAAGAAACTAAACAGGGTAGTGTGATGGAGAGTGACCCACTAGCCTGTGTACTGACTGGTGAGAAATAGATAGCAAGGACAGGGAAGGCTTCCTGAATTTAGACCTAAGACGTGAAGAGGAACTAATGATGTGAAGATCTGAGGCAGTGTTCCTGTTAGAGAAGGGAGCAATCACAGAGTTTGAGGGAGGAATGATGTAGCTTTTCAGGGTGACAATGAGAAGCCCAAAGTAACGGGAGACCAAGGAATGAGAAGAGGTGATGGAAGATGAAACTGGAGAGAAGGACAAAATTATATCAGGTAGATACTGTAATAATAGTTAGATAAATTGCATTTAATTCTAAATGAGCTGGGAAGCCACTAAAGGATTTTAGGTAATAGATTTTTATTTTTAAAAGGTCACTCTGGTTGCTGAGTAGGAAAAGAACTAGAGGTCTACCATTTCTTGAACACTTACAGTATGCCAGACACTATGCCAAGCACTTTTTGTACTTTATCTCATTTAATTCTGCACCCAAAACCTTATGGATTAGATACTACTGTTTTCCCCATTTTATAGAAGATGGAACAGACTCAGAGAATTAAACAACTTGCCAAAGATCAAACAGCTGATAAGTGACTAGGATCGTTAATACCCATGGTCACCAATAGTTCTGATCTTCTTCCCCTTCCTGGATACATGGAAAACTATATTTCCCACCTCTCCTTGCAATTGGGGAGGGTTTTGTGACTAGTGTTCTCAATGGGTTGTGACTTCAAGTGACAAGGTATTCCTGGGCTGACACATTTCAGAGCTGGCATGTGATCTTCAGTCTTAATTCCTCTGCCTCCAGGAGTCACAGGAGCATGTGTTGAGATGGGATGCCATAGCATTAAAAAAAGCTTGGACTAATGAGCACTACATGAAGGCAAGTTGCCCTGCCGAGTCACTCAGACCTGCCTGCACTGACTTGGGAGAGGCAAAATAAACTTTTGTTATGTTAAGAAACTGGAAACCTGGTATTGTTTGTTACTGCAGCATAACCTAACCATTCCACGGACTCTTGGGTTATAGAAACTGCTTGGCCAATCATCAGCTGGGTGACTTCAGGGATTGGTTGTACTCTGGGTCTCAGTTTTCCAGTCTATAAAATGCTTGCTTGGGATCAGAAGAGTGATGTGGTTCATTCTACCTTCACCATTCAGTGAAATATGCTGCAGTAGCCTGGATTTGAGCCAAGCTCTTACGCGTTACTGGAAAATAAATCTCTGGTTTCCCTCTCACCACATACCATGGTCACATGATACCAGCTCAGCACTTCCTCTTCCTCTCTAAGCCTCCTGACTGGTGCCTGAACCCACCAGCCTGGCCTCCTTTCCCTGCCACATCCTTAGCTCAGAGCCATCTGTTGGGGTTTTCAGTTTGAGGATGCTCAGAGAGAGGAATGCCTGGCCAGCTTGTTCCATGTCATCACTGCCCTACTACTCACCACTTGTACCAATGACTGCTCAGGCTTCTCCAGGCTCTGTTTCTGGAAAGGCAAATTGTATTATTAAATACTCAAGAAAGCCAGTAATGAGACAGTGGACACGAAAGATGGAATCTACTCCTCAGTTATGCTGAGAGGGCAGTTGCCTGCCCAGAGCCATCCTAGGGCAAAGAAAGAGGTGGTCTCAGCTGAAGATTCCCCAGGCTCCTCTGGATATACCTTTGATATGTCCACTGCACACCTGGTCCAGAACGCGAAGGCCTTTTGTCCTTCATGGGGACAAAGCACTTCACCAACCAACCCTTTTGGGGAACATATTATCTCATTCCAGTGACATGTGACTACACATGGAATTACAGGTACCTGAGATGTACACAAACATATGTAATCCTAAACAGAAATATAATCTATATTTATACCACAAACTACCCCTAGTTCACACATGTAAAATGATACCCACACCCTGCAAACTTTAACCATGTGCATATAACCCATTTTAACAGAGAACTCACTGAATGCAACGTGGCTTTAAAAAGAGTCTGTTTTAAATGGCTGCCTGAGTTGCACATGTAGATCGATAGCCAGACAGATAGAAACATTGATTTTTAGATACATACATAGCAATAATAAGACCTTGAATTTATATACCCTCCTTCTCCTGGGGAATTCACAGGATATGTCGTCTCCCCTATGTGGAGAGCACAAAAGTTTATCTGTGCATGAGATGTGAAACAGAGTTAATATAAACCAAAGAAAGCCCCTTAGCATCCTGATTTATGCCACCTTGGACCTCATACATCCCGAATGTCTGGATTCATATACCCTCCAAAACAGGGAAGACTTGAGCTCTATAAATTATACTGAGAAGATGTATGTAATGCCATCCATGTGCATGCTATATCACTATATTCTAAACAATATTACCCAGAAATTTTAAAATTGTACCTTCACGTCCTACAATATTTATCATCTCTACCTTTCCAGATTAGATATAGCTATGAATATAGAGAGCTGTTACATGAGTATTTAATTGTGTAAAAACCCATTAAGCTAGCCACTTAAGATTTGTGCCCTTTACTGTGTATAAGTAAATACCCCAATATAAAAACGTAAGACAACACACATTTGCCTCTTGAAATCCAGGATGCATCTGCATAAACTAGAGTCAGGATAATAAAGGGTACTTAGGGTATGGGCGTGTCTTAAAATTCGGTTAGTGCAGATAAGGTGGGCCACGAATCTGAATCTGATAGTTCATGGTTGTGTGACCTTGGCCACCTTACTTAACCCTTCCGTGCCTGACTCTTCATCTGCACACTAAATAGAACCAACATGATATAAAGATTAAATGAGAAAATTAATGTAAAACAGTTCACATGGTATCTGGCACAGTGAACTCTCAGTAACAGTTGGCTATTTCTGTTATGATTGTAGTGACCCCTAATTCCTTGTGCTGACACAGCCAGAGGCCAATCAATGCATAGCACAGTTTACATGCACGACTTCTGCCTCCACCCTACCAAAAGCATCTGCAAAAGCAAAAGGATTAAATTTAATCAGAAACCTAACTGATGATTTTTAAATGTGCTGGTTGTCCAATCCCATCCATAAGAGCCAAATGAATAAATTTTGGTCTTTCAAATTTCCCGCTGGGCATCATGTTTTCTGAAGACATCAGTGAGCAACACAATCTTTTCCCATTACCAGCTCCCCAACATTAACATACTGTCACACCTTTGCTCTGCTTTTTTAACCTTGAGAATCTACCTCCTGGTCCTATCTCCCAGCAATTTCCCTTTATATACACCCCTACAGTTATACGCTCCAGAAAAAACAGCCCAGCCAACATTCTCTTCCAATTCACTTACGTAGCGAACATGTGTGTGAGCAGTATGTGTGTAAAGAATGAACAAAGCACGGGCTTTTTGGTAAGAAAGGCCTCGATGCTGATCCTAGGCATGTCTCTCAGTCCAAGTCACTTGACCTCTCTGAGCCTTAGTCTCCTTATCTAGAAAATGGGACCATTGATCCTTACCTCAGAGGGTGTGATGAGAATGGATAAGAACACACATACCAAGTAAGTGCCGAGCACAGTGCTCAGCACTAATAGCACTGACGAGAAGCAGAGATTACTGCTAAGGAGGAGGGAGCTTGCTACAAATCCCTTGCTTAGGAGACAGTTTGCAGTTTTGTTGGACAGGATAACTGTTTATTAGCTGGAAAAAAAATTGTGTGCCTCCTTAAGAATTACCTTCTCTGAGCTTTTTCATTGAGAGCTGTCCTAGCTAAGACTGGCAAGATTTGTGCAATTCACACATACTTGTGAAATTCAAGCACATTATCTCTTACTGACAAACCATAATGGCTGTAATAAACAAGGAAGCCTCTGTTCTAATAAACAAGTAATTATAGTTGACAATAAATGTGTAAACATGATGCTAATTAGCACATCTTCTCATAGCTGCTCCCAGTTTGGGGATCCATGCACACATGCTTAGGAATATGGGGAAGTCCATGTTCTTATCCATAGGTATATGAATATGTGGGCAATTGGTGCCACCTTCTTTGCCAATCCTTGTTTCCCCACAATAGAATTATCTTCTTCAGTGGAAAAAATGAGGTCATTTTAGCCTCTTGGTTTCCAATGTAATCCCTTTAAACTCAGGTTTCCTAGTAACCTTAGGGGACTGTGATTTATTACACAAAGTGCCTTTAGATATGGGGACACTGGCCTCATTACCTGGGTTCTTTCCAAACTTAGATACAAAGACATGTCCTGTCAATCTTGGGATTTGGGAATGGCAGGTAAAAGAAGGCTGAAAGGAGAAGGTGGATGAGTGTTGTAAACAGTCTTAAAACAACAAATTATTTTTATTGAACCAAGAAAAAGAAAAGCCACACAGGGAGGCAGTGACAGGATAGAGGTTCTATCCTGTTTGCAGGCAGAGCCTATAGCTTTCAGCTTCTCTTCCAAAGCAGAGACCATTCCCATTTATGCTTCCCTAGAGATGAGCCACAAAATCATTTTCAATGAGGAGCAGCCACAATTAATTCCCTGACCATATGCAAAAATCCCAGAGGCCCTACTTATAAAAATTTTTCTAAGGAATCCTTTTTTTCTTTATTATTTTTTATTGATATAATGACCAAAGGAAGGACAGGCATGATTTTCTACTAATCTCTTTCCTAACTCTTTTAATCCTCTAGTAAGAGGGCTTCTGACTATCACATTTCTTTCTTATGTCTGCTTTTTCTTATCTTTCCAAGGTGACAACTTCCAAGATGTCTTCTTGGGTAAAGATACAGAGAGAAGCAGTATTGCCCAGTAGTTTAGGACACTGAGTTTTGGTTCAAAAAGACTTATATTTGATACCAGCTCCTCCACTCTTTCAGTCAGCATAGGTTAGATTATGCTGCAGTAACAGATAGCACCACACTTCTAGTGTCTTAACACACAATAAAAGTTTATTTTGCCTTTCCACCAAGTCAGTGCAGGCAGGTCTGAGTGACTCTGCAGGACAGCTGCCTTCATGTAATGCTTAGCAGTCCAGGCTACTTTAATGTTATCCCATCTCAACACATGCTATCACGACTGCAGAGGCAGAGGAATCAGGATCGAGTATCACATGCCAGCTCTGAAATACATCATCCCAGAAGTACCTTGTCACTTGAAGTCACAACCCATTCAGAACACTATTCACAAGATCTTCCCCACTTGCAAAGAAGGATGGGAAATATAGTTTCCCATATATCCAGGAAAGGGAAGATAATCAGAAATATTGGTGACCACTGGTATTAATGACCATATTTACCAGCTGTTTTCTCCTGTTGCTTAACTGTCAGAGCCTCAGTTCTCTCAGCTATAAAACAGGAAAAATAATAGCACCTAACCCAAAAGTTTGTTGGGCAAATTAAATTAGGGAAAGCATATAAATTGTTTGGCAGAGTGTCTGGCACCTTATAAGTGTTCAAGAAATAGTATGTAGCATTTTCAAATATAGCATTATTAGCCCACTTTATACTTGCTTAGACAATAGGGTATAAATGTTCCAGGGACTATAAGTGGAGAGGGATAATAACTCTCAAATCCATAATTTTAACTATTAGGCTTCCCAAGAAGGCTAGGTCCTAAAGAATATGTGTGAGTTCATATGTGGAATTTAAGGAAAAAAAACAGAATAGGGGCACCTGGGTGGCTCAGTCATTTAAACATCTGACTCTTGATTCTGGCTCAGGTCATGATCTCATGATTCATGAGATAGCACAGAGCCTGCTTGGGATTCTCTCTATCTCTCTTTCTCCCTCTGCCCCTCCCCTGCTCTCTCCCAATCTCTCTCTCTCTCTCTCTCTCTCTCTCTCTCTCAAAATAAATAAACATTAAAAAAAAGAAAGAAACAAAACAGATGAACATAGATGAAAGAGAGAGAGGTAATCCAGGAAACAGACTCTTAACTACACAGAACAGACTGAGGGTTACTGGAGGGGAGGTGAGTAGGGGTGTGGATTAAATAGGTGATGGGTATTAAGGAGGGCACTTGTTGTGATGAGCACTGGGTATTGTATGTAAGTGATGAATCACTAAATTCTACACCTGAAACTAATATTAAACTATATGTTAACTATCTAGAATTTAAATAAAAATTTGGAGATGGGGCACCTGGGTGGGTCAGTTGGTTGAGCATCTGACTTCGGCTCAGGTCATGATCTCACTGTGAGTTTGAGCCCCATGTCGGGCTCTGTGCTGACAGCTCAGAGCCTGGAGCCTGCTTCAGATTCTGTGTCTTCCTCTCTCTCTCTCTGCCCCTCCTCTCTCTCTCTCTCTCTCTCTCTCTCTCTCTCTCTCCGTTTCAAAAATAAATAAATAAACATTAAAAAAATTTTTTTAATTGGAGAAAGAGAAAAAAAGAACAGGTTATGGGGGACTATTCTTTAGACTTCTAGAATATTAATCAGGTGTGATCAAGGAATTTGATACCTGATATGACAGTGTGGCTGAGTGGATCCTGTACCTGTCAAATGCCTGTTATATCAGTTAGGATTCTTAGAGGAACCAGACAACATACTCAGAGACTTTCCATTGAAAGTATTATATACAGATGTGTAGGTAAGAATAAAGGAACCAATAAGTATTGAGTCACTCAAGAAGGTAACCTCAGGGAGTTAATGCCATCTTTAGACCTGAAGGAGCAAAGGGAGGAAGTGGTATTATGGAGTCTAAATGAAAGAAGCATCATGAAAAGAGTACAACTCGACAGAAGGTGGTAATGGAATGTGGCCACGGTAAGAACCATGACAGCAGGGAAGAATCAGGAGTAATAAATATCCAAATCTCCTCTCCCTCCCTTTCATCTCCTGGTGATGCCAACCATTGACCAAAACCAACCACAAGGCAGAAAACAAATGGTCCTGAGTGATGCAGTCCCATAGCGTTCAGTCCCAGGGCAGAGACGTCATTTGAGATTAGGGACACAGCACACCTGTGCCCCAGCTCTCACTTTCTCTGAACACTTCTTAGCTGCCACCTCCTCCACTCCCTCCCCCTTCTCTGCCTCTCCTGCTCTCACTTTTCCAGGCTGACTGAGCATCTCCTAAGGTGAAAAGTGCTGCCTTCATGGAGGTAATTAAAGCCCCAGGACATCTACCTACTGAGTGCAATGAAAAATTCACTGGCGCCAGCCCAGAGTCTTCCTAGACAGTCCCATTGACCTCCCACTGCTGTTGCTGCTATTTTGAGTCCAAATACAAACACAGTTCTTGCCTCTGTAGTCTCTTGATGAGAGGAGTGTGGGTGGTGGGCATCTATTGTTTTTGCTGCCCAGCATCTATTCACCTCATCTTGATTACCATCCCCAGCTCTCTCTGGGGTATCATGCTTTCTCCCCTTACTCTCAGCTTCAGGTAGGGTTGTCTCATCCCTGCTCAGACACGGAACATGTGACCTAGGGTTAAACCAGTCATAGCTCCGCATTCTGCTGTACACAGTAATTGGTTCAGGGATGGATGTTATAGTTATATTTGCTAGAAATGCTGGGACAAAGACTGTTGTTTTACAGATAGAACATGTAGAAGTCATTATGATTGACTCTTCACTAACCATTCCATTCTAAGTAATTGTCTAAACCAAGTTTTTTCAGTCTCGGCACTACCGACATATTGAACCATAGTTCTTTGTTGTGAGGGCTGTCCTGTGCAGTGTAGGATGCTTAGCATCATCCCTGTTCTTTACCCACTAGACTTCTACTACATTTATGACAACCAAAAGTGTTTTTGGATATTGTCAAATGGCCCCTGTGGAACATCTTCCTTGGTTGAAAACCATTGGTATAAGCTAACATGATAATTGTATTCCACTTGTCCATGGTTGGTTGAAAAATGAGCAAGGGGGAAATTCTACCCCATAAGACATGAGAAGTCCTCTAGGACATTCTGGGGACCATTTATTTTTCTTGAAGAAAAAGCTGGAGGAAGAGGTAGTTATCCTTCTTTTCCCGTGCATTGCAATGTCTGGGTACGACACTTGGAATTCCAACAGCCATTTATGTGACCACAAGGGGAGCCATTCTGAGAGAAAAAATTGATACTGAAAATAAAGGAGGAGAAAAACTTGGCTCCTTGATGACATTGTTGAGGCATTTAATTAACCCATCTGGATCTCACAACATCTTTGGATTTCTTGTTGTGTAAGGTGAAAATTTTCCTTATTGATTAAGCTAATTTGAGCCAGGTTTTCTGTGGTTTGCAGCTCAAATTATCCCAGTCAACAAAAACTTTAATATGGATGTACATGACCCTGGGGATTTCTAAATGTTCTCTTGTGATCACAAAGAGATCCTACATACAACTTGAGAAAATACAGAGGATGTAGAGCTGAGAGGAGAAAAGAAACGTATTTTACTGAGAATGGTTCAGACATGAAACAATACATTTTCCTTGCTTGGTTTAGTCCATTAGAGTTGGGTTTTCTGTCCCTTACAGTAAAACATGATCTAACTGATGCAGATGCAAGTGGAGCCTCCAGCATCAGAAAGTCACCTCAGAGAAATAAAGAGATGTGAGTACTTAGGATATCAGTCCACCCAAATTAATCTGGATTTTTTGGCTGTGTATATACAAGCAAGTTAAGTAGAATAAGGTACTTACCAACCTCCCCAGCCCACTTTTCTGAAGTATAACAAAATACTCCTACCTAAAATATTAATAAAACTAAGGAAAGTTTGGCCCCAAATGTGGACAACTTCTCACAATTTCAAATTCCACTGACTTACTGTAGATTTTGCCTGGATGCTCCATGTAGATATTTGATCAAAGTGAATGATATTGGATCCATAGAAGGAAAAAGTTGACAGTAAACTTAGATACATCCTATCTGACTTTTTCATTTTTGTTCAGGAGGAAACTGAGGCTCTGAGAGGGGAAATGATTACCAAGGTCACACTGTTCCTGAGCGGCAGAGCCAGGACCAGAAGCCATGTCTCTTGACCCCTCCATCCCTATGCATTCTCCCTCACTTCACCTACCAGATACTGGGTCTCATTTTCTGAAACGCTCCCTGCAGAGCCTCAGAGCTTGGCTGGGCTTTCCTGAGTGCTAGAAACCATTCTCCCAACATCCAAATATTCTGTCAGTGGAACCCCTGAGAATACATGCTTTAGTATCTTTTTCCTGGAGCAGCTGTGTCAGCAGCCCTGGGAAGCCCTAGGACCAGCGGGGTCCTCACCCTCAGCTAGGACAGAAGGCCCGTCTGGTGAAGCTGGTCCAACTGCCTGCTCTCCTTCAGGCTGAGTTGGAGCCAGCTGGATGCTAGAGGGTTGGATAACTGGAGACAGCAGAGTAGGAGAATGGGCCCTCCCTGTGGCAGGAGGCACAGAATCTTTTGTGCCACCAAAAATTCAATCCAAGTTTAAAGCTGACACAGGTGGAGTGGGCGGGCCTCTGTGATTTGATGGGTTCTCTGAGGTTCTGGCTGCCTAAAAATATCTCCTCTACCCACCTGCCTATGACACCCTCCCTTCTTATCGGGCCTGCAATTCCTGCCATTAGAGTCTCCAAGGTTTAGATGACAAAGGATGGAGGATGTTTCCCAGCAGGTCACCGTTAAAGCAGGTTTCCTGGGAGTGGAAGGGAGGCCCTTGTGTCTGCTCCTTTTAGCACAAAGAGCTAACATTGCCAGGAACTCAGAGAAGACGAGACTGGCCTACTTTACAATTTTGGCTCCTACTGAGACACCAGTCACTCAATTCATTCATGCCCATATGACCAGGGCTTTGAAGAAATTAGGAAGCAGGCTTTAATAAAATAAGGTGAAGAAACTGACAAGCAAAGTATCATATTCTGCCTCTCCTTTGGGTTCCTACTTAGGTTTTTTTCCTCTGTGGGAATCTGGGTCCAAGTTGGAGAACTTTTCCATGTGCCTGTGGCAGCCAGATATCAGAATGCTTCCAGAGTTATGCAGGGCTCTCCAATTACTGCTGTTCTTGTTTTCCCCTAAATCCTTTCCCATTTCCTCTTGTCATCACTTCCTTTTGGCCAATCCCAGAAGGAAATTTAAGATCCTGGCATGCTCCTGAGAAGCAGAGGGATGAAATGGTGGAGGGCAGGGAGGGGCAGTGGAGGAGATTCATAATCCTGCTGATTGATTTTGCCCACCCCATTTCGACAGGTGTGAGCTTCCACTCTGCTCTGTCAGAAGCTGGGGCGAGGGAGAAAGATCGACAGGAAGGATCAGAGGGAATGGTTGCTGACAGAAAGGGCCTGGCAGGTAGCAAAGTGATTAATGGTCTTGGGCTTGGGGAATAGACAGTGGCCACAGGAGGGGAGGACAGTGTTGACGGGGTTGGGGGTTATGCTAAGAATTTATAAGCTCTGGTGTGAAGGGGAAACTCTCTGAATACTTAAGAAGATGCTTGGTACAGGGCTGATTGGTGGGGCTCAAGGTGGGTACCTTGATTTGGATCAGATAATTCGTGCATTCATTTATAAGGTGCACGTGGGTAAGACTGGAGAACCCAATTGAAGGAATGGATTAATGCCAGACAATTTTTCTGTCTTATCTGGGCTGGACACACTCTGGTGGCAGGGTGGGGGAGGTGGGGGATGGCTTGCCCTTGAAGCAGATGGATACTCCCATTGTCAATCATCCTGGCAAGAACTTAATCAGTTGTTAGCTATAAGAATATAAGGGGGAAGGACCTACGTTGGGAAGAAAAATAGCGTATTTGTTCTCCCCAAAGCAAGATATCTCTTCAGCTGCTGCCTCAAGGCCAAGAACAGCCCCAGGATATTTCTGGTGTGAGTACATTTTGGGGCAGGTTGTCAATGGAGGCCAACCAGGAGCCAAGAAAGGAAACTGATTTAAAGGATGAGCCTGATATGGGAGCCAGAGTTTTTGATAATTCTCAGTTTTCATAATTTCCTTTCATTAACCCTGGACTTGAAGAAAATCTCCTTAAGATATATTACCTGGTCTCAGTGATGCTGTCATAGCTGAAGGGAGCAGCTGACACCTGCTTAGGACGCAGCAGCAGAGCAGTGAGCAGCATCCCCTTCCTTGAGGCCAGAGAAGTAGCAACAGTGGCAGTCACGGGCAGTTGTACCCAATAGGAATGCCATGAAAGTCACTGGCTGAGGTGGTGGCTTGCAGATAAGGCAGAAAGAAAGAATATTATGGACTTGTTCCTGAACAATGGGTAAGGCAGCACTCTGGGAAGTCCTCAGAATGGTCTGATAGGACTAGGTCTCAGCTCAGGACACTGTAATTTTCTGCACTTTCTTTTATAGTATCAAACATTTCCTGAGGGGCCTGGCATTGTATCAGGCTCTAGGGATACAGGGATGAAATGGACATGATCCCTCCCTGAGGGCCCTTCCTGACTAAGTGACTTTACTGCAACCCTGCAGGTGTCTGGAAACAGAGGGCCTTGGATAGAAAAGGCACTCTAAATCCTGGGCTCAGAGGGACCACACCACTTGTTTTCCTTTGCCTTGTCCATGTTTCCAGGCCGGTGGCTTAATTTAGGAACCACAGGTTTATAAGATCTGGAAAAAAAGTTGGAGGATATCTGGCTCATCTCTCTGATTTTACAGACTTAGGAACATCTATATGGTAGGATATAGGGGGTAGAGAATCTGATAGGATCCGATGTCCAGAACTGTCCCTTTGCAAAGCGTCTCTCTCTGCAAGTTGATATCAGAGCATCACCCTGGAAATGATGTCAGCCCTGTGGCCAAGCGTCCTGACTCAGACACAAGGATTTAAATCCTAGTTCCAGCTCTGTAACCATAGGTATATTACTGAACCTCTAGAAGCCTCATTTCCTTGTCTATAAAATGGGGACAATAACTGGCCGCTACTCACAGGGAGTCCATTGGGGATTAAATGAAAAAAAAATCTGTGTCAAGAATTTAGTGCTGTGTATAGTACATTAAAAATGTTCCACAGATTTTAATTATTTAAGGAAAGCTTTTTCTCAAAATATGCTCAAGTTGGGATTGATTTGCCTTTTTTTCTGCCTCAAAGTACGTGGCATCTGTAAATCTTGCTACTTTTAAGATCATCAGTCATTACCAACTGATGAAAATAACCCTTGTTGAAGCTCTTGACTCTCATTTCCCTGCAGCTCTTTCCCTAATGCTTCTTCTTACATTTCACACATTCTGTAATAATACTCTAGGTAAGAGGTAATGTTCCAGCTATCTACTTTTGCATAACAAACTGCCCTACAACATACTGGGTTAAAAAACAACTGTATATGTTACATCTCATGAGTTTATAGGTCAAGAACGTGGGCAGGGCTTGGCTGGGTGGTTCCTTTGCTCCATTTAGTGTTGAAAGAGGTTATTCGGTGATATTGAGTTTGCCCTGGTGCAAATGGCTAGAATTCTTGGCTCAGCTGGGATGGTCAAGTGCTTACGCATCACGTCTCCAGCAAGGTGGCTTTTAAGGTAGTCAGACTTCTTACTCGGAGACTCGGGATTTTATGAGCCTGTGCAGCAAGGGGATAACCTTGCTTCCAAAATCCCAGGACATCAGTTCTACCATATTCTGTGGTCAATCAAGTCACTAAAGCCTGATTCAAGAGGAAAAGAATTAGACTCCAATTCCTAGAGGTAAGAGCAAAGGATATGCAGCCATATTCAGTCTACCAGAAGTACTGAGAGCATACAGATCAACTTTCTTTCTTTCTTTCTTTCTTTCTTTCTTTCTTTCTTTCTTTCTTTTAGAGAGAGAGAGCAGGGGAGAGGCATAGAGGGAAAGAGAGAGAATCTCGAGCAGGCTCTACATTCAGTGCAGAGCCTGACATGGGGCTCAATCCCATGACCCTAGGATCATGACCTGAGCTGAATTCAAGAGTCAGATGTTCAACCAACTTAGCCACCCTGGTGTCCCAGATCAACATTTTTAATGTAAACATAGAAACCATTGGGGGAACAAAATAAAAGGAAATATACATGATTGTTTGTCCCCTCTATGGATAGGAAAACCCTAAGCATAAGAGGATAAGAAACCAGAGACACAAATTTTGATAGAGTTCAAACTTTTGTATTTCAGGAGCACTATAAACAAAACAGAAAATAAAACTCAAGCTGTAAAACAATAGCTACAACATACAATAGGTTAATGTTTCCAAGGTAGAAAACTAATACAAATAAATAAGAACAAATAAATCTAATAGAAAATTAGGTAAAGTAAATTCATAGACAATTCCCCAAAACAAGAAATGCATATGACCAATAAACATGTGGAAACACTTCAATCTCAGTCAAAAAATAGAAATTAAACCAATTATAAGATATTTTATAATCTCGTTGACTTTGGCTGACCAAAAATATTTGACTGGAGGGGCGCCTGGGTGGCGCAGTCGGTTAAGCGTCCGACATCAGCCAGGTCACGATCTCGCGGTCTGTGAGTTCGAGCCCCGCGTCGGGCTCTGGGCTGACTGCTCAGAGCCTGGAGCCTGTTTCCGATTCTGTGTCTCCCTCTCTCTCTGCCCCTCCCCCGTTCATGCTCTGTCTCTCTCTGTCCCAAAAATAAATAAATGTTGAAAAAAAAAATTAAAAAAAAAAAAAATATTTGACTGGATACTGGTAAAGATGGTGGGGCAACAGAAATTCTTAACAAACTTCCTGAAAATCAACTTGATAAAATATATCAAAAGCTTTTAAAATGTCATATTCTTTGAACCACTAATTCTGCTTCCAGGAATTTACCCTAAGGAAATAATTATCAGTGTGCACAAAGATTTAGCAATAAAGATATTCATTGCAGTATGGTACAAAACAACAAAAAAATTGGAAGAAATCTAACAATAAGAGATCACTTAAATAAATTATGATATGTTTGCACAGTGTAATTCCATGCCGCCATTGAAAACAAGGTAAAATATGCTATTGATATGAGAACATTTTCACAATATATTGTTGAAGGGAAAATGTGCAGTATGATTCTGTTTTTGCAATAAAAAAATATATTTACCTAGAAAACAACATTGGCACCAGACAAATGTTATTGCTTCCACCACAGCTGTTTGAAGGTGCAAATATACGCTCTCAATATGACTATCATGGGTTGAATTGTGTTTTCTCCAAAGATATCGAAGTCCTAAGCTCCAGTATCTGTGAATATGACCTTATTTGGAAATAGAATCTTTGGAGATGACCAAATTCAGATGAGGTCATTAAGGTGGACCCTAATCCAATTGGACTGTGTTCTCATGGAAGGGGAAATTTGGATACAAACATAAACCCACAAGGAGAGTGCTGTGAGAAAATGAAGGCTGAGATGGGGGTGATACAGCAGAAGTCAAGGAATGCCAAAGATCCCAGCAAACCACGAGAAGTTAGGGAAGAGGCATGATACAAATCATCCATCAAAGCCCTCAGAAGGAACCAACTTTACTAATATCTTGACCTTGGACTTCTGGCCTGCAGAACCATGAGACAAGGAATTTCTGTTGGTTAGGCCACCCAGTGTATGGTACTTTGTTGTGGCAGCCCTAGGAAACTAATAGAGATTTGCGACCCTGTCTACCAGATGAAGCTTCCTGACCTAAGCTGGGAGAGTTTTCTTGGCACATGAAATTGGGAAAGTGAAAGATTGAGCCCGTGAGACGGAAAAATCACAGAAGCCCCAGAACAGACAGAGGACCCCATGTGAACTAATGAGTGGGTGAAGGAGAGTGGTCTTTGGAGACAGAAGATTGAAGCAGGGGGACAGATGAAGCAGAGATGCCCTGGGAAGGAGGTCATAAGGCCCCTCGGAGCCAGAGAGAGCAGCTTTGGTGTCTGTTGGAGTTTAGTTCCCTTGAGGTCCAGAGATGCTTTGTGCCCTGTGGGTTTCTCTGGAGTCCACTGCAGACTTTGATAAATACTCCTGTGTTTGGGCCAACCAGAGTGGATTTAACTGCTGACAGCTTGGAAGGCATTGAAGAGAACAATCAGGACGGATCCACAGTGAATGCCAGCACTAGGTATTTCCAGATGGTAGTCCTTATTCATTCTTAAGGCTTATCATAGTTTCTAATTTTTCTACAAGGAACCCATATAATGTGTTTCATTTTAAATTAACTAGATTAATCCATTTATTCGTTCACTTAACACATAGCTATTGAAAACCCCTTGTGGGCTAGGCACTGCTCTAGACCCTAAGGATGCAAGCACACAAGAATCCTGATCCTTGTGGAGCTAAAGATAAGGAAGATGGGTCAGTAAAACATAAGTGGTGATGAGGGTTATGGAAAAAAATAAAGGGGAGGGAGAAGGTATTGCCAGAGGGAAAGAGTTTTAATTTTAAATACAGTGTCCGGGCTAGGTTTCACTGAGAAGGTAAGTTTTGAACCAAGACTTGAAGGAGGTGGGAGAGCAAGTCACTGAGTGGAAGAAAAGTGACTCCAGCAGAGAAACCCACAAATGCAGAGTGTCTGAGGCTGAAGCCGGCCTGGGGACTGCTCAGCATAGGCACCTCTTCATGTGGGGCTGCCTGGGTGTCCTCATGACACAGAGACTGGTCATCCCTCCCCACAACCCCAGGGAGTGAGCCCATACAGAGCAGGTGACAGCCGCAAGGTCTTCTATGACCTGGCCTTGGGAGGTACATTCCATACCCAATATTTTGCAACATTTTACTGGTTACAAAGACCAGACCCATTCAATATGAGAATGTGAATACCAAGCAGCTTTTTTGGAGGCTGGCTACCACAGCTATTGTATTTAAATGATCATTTCTAAGGGGCACCTGGGTGGCTCAGTTGGTTAAGCCTCTGACTCCGGCTCAGGTCTGATCTCAGGGTTTGTGAGTTTCAGCCCTGCATGGGGCTCTTCACCCTCAGTGCAGAACCTGCTTCGGATCCTCTGTCTCCCTCTCTCTCTGCCCCTTCCCTGCTTGTGTGCGTGCTCTCTCTCTCTCTTTCTCTGTTAAATTAAATAAACATTTAAAATATAAATAAATAAATTGTAATTTCCAATATTTGCAATATTTGTCAAGTTCCACCTAACACCCCCTGTTGGGTTTATCTAAATAAAACTAAGTTATACAACTTGGTAACTGTCTGTTTCTGACTTCCAAGGGACCCGATCTATGAAAGCAGATCTTCAATCTGTTAATCTCCTGATATGTCATTTGTCCCCAGAAAGAAAGAATCTTTAACAGACATCAACTTAAAAATTTTTTTAATGTTTATTTATTTTTGAGAGAGAGACAGAGACAGAGACAGAGTGCAAGCAGGGGAGGTGCAGACACACACACACACACACACACAGAATCTGAGCTGTCAGCACAGAGCCTGATGTGGGGCTCAAACTCGTGAACCAGGAGATCATGACCTGAACTGAAGTTGGACACTTAACCGACTGAGCCACCCAGGTGCCCCTAGAGCAGGAAACTGATCTTTAAAATGCAATGTTGTTTTCCATGTAAACAAAAGGACTTTTTAAAATGGGTTTTCATGTATGCTAAGTATACACTAATAATGGAACTGGCAGGAAAAGCACAGGAAGATGACACTTTATTTTGCTCAGCGCTTCACCAGGAATTGTCCACTGTTTTTGGAAAGTCTCATCACCGGTGGCAATGCTGTCTGTGGGAACTGAGTCTCCAACATACCTACCTGTACTAGCCTCCATTTGGATCTGTCCCATTTGTCTGTTTCATTGTCTTCTGGGCTGTCTGTAAGTGTTTGTCAGCCCCTTCTGTTATGCCCAAACCAGACACACAGTCTCCAGCTGCATTTCCCTGAGGGTGATGTCCTGACATCCAGGGTGGAGGGGGTTGGGACAAGAGTTGAGCAGGGATCTCCTGAGCTTCCTGACATTCAGGGGCCAAGGAATGCCCCTGTGGGTCACAACAGGAGGAGAGCCAGTTGGGGCTCACTAAGGAAGAAACATTTTGTTGCCTCACTCCTGTCCCCATTGCCACCACCACAGCTGCCCCCATCATTACCACCCACCTACCTTTATAACGAAACCCTAAGGCACGGGCTCCAGAGTCAACTTCTACTTCCCAGGTGCCTCCACTGTGCCTCCATTGTGCCAGGCATCTCCTAAGCATTGACACAGGCATTATTGTCCTCAGTTTACAGGTGGGGAAACTGAGACCCGGTTTCCACAGTATGGCAAAGACCCTGAGAAGTTCTCCTAGAACCCTCACTGCTTTCAGGAAGGGCTGAGCAGTCCTTTCCAAGTTCAGGCAGAGACAGGCCTTCTCTCTCTCATCATTCTCTCTCTCTCTCTCTCTCTCTCTCTCTCTCTCTCTCTCTCTTTTAAATGTTTATTTATTTTTGAGAAAGAGAGAGAAGGAGGGTGAGTGAGGGAGGGGCAGAGAGAGGGGGAGACACAGAATCCGAAGCAGGCTCCAGGCTCTGAGCTGTCAGCAGAGAGCCCCAGGTAGGGCTCAAACACCTGGACTGTGAGATCATGACCTGAGCCTAAGTTGGATGCTTAATGGACTGAGCCACCCAGGCGCCTGTCTGTTCTTTCTCTTTATCCCTTTTCATTCCTGTGCAGGCTTAGAGGAAAAGAGGGGCCGGGAGCTCTGGCCAGATGGCAGGGTAATAAATGACTCTGATTTAATAATCTGTTGCTCTCCTCTTAATTAAGAGGCTTTTCCCTAAATAACCTGCTGATCACACTAGAGGGCACACTGCTTGGGTGAGGTTTGGGGGCCAAGGGAAAGCTAGATGTGGAGGAGAAGGAGCTGGATAAAGAGGTGCCAGATGGACAAGAGAAACCCACCCTAAACATGCTGGTGGGCCAGCTTCAAGGGATCCTCTTTAGGTCTCAAATATAGTTGATCTAATCACAGGGCAGTGAGGAACTGCTTCGTCTTTGCTGTGTTGGGCTGGAAGCTGAGGTGAACTTCTGGAATAGAGTGTTTTATCTAACACATACCTTGGCACTCAAGTCCCCAAACCCCTATCAGGCCTTGGGGAGTGGTTAGATGGCCTATGGATCATTCTGCATATGTAGTGTTACTTATACCCTTGATACACAGGGGCAGTGGTGGGAGGAGGGCTACGGGTGCCCATTGTTCTGGGCATTGTTGAGATGGGTAGTTGCAATCAGATGATACTTTTTTTTTTTTTTAATTTTTTTTTCAACGTTTTTATTTTATTTTTGGGACAGAGAGAGACAGAGCATGAACGGGCGAGGGGCAGAGAGAGAGGGAGACACAGAATCGGAAACAGGCTCCAGGCTCTGAGCCATCAGCCCAGAGCCCGACGCGGGGCTCGAACTCACGGACCGCGAGATCGTGACCTGGCTGAAGTCGGACCCTTAACCGACTGCGCCACCCAGGCGCCCCAGATGATACTATTTAATAAACCCCCTATTTCATCCATGCAGTGACACTGTGTAAGTCCTTGTGACTAAAAAAATCATGGCAATTAGCATGCAGCAGCATATTTTCAAAGCCTCGTCTGTAATTAGAACATGGTATTGATAAAAGTGTTAGCTAAAGATTTAGACTTTGAGTTTGTTCGTGAGGGACTGGTGTAGTTAATATTGGTACTACCCCCCTCCCCCCATCACCACTTAAATTGTAGTTGGGAGTTAGATTGAGATGTCAAATGCAATCAAAGCCTACATTAATACCCCCACTGAGGGACTCCTGTCCCTCCCTTATTGGCTCAGACTTGTTCAAAGGACCCCAAAGGTCATGTCATTCCAGAAAACAACCTGTCACTCAGTAACTCTCTCTTTTAAATGTATTTCATTTAATCAACCAAACTTTGCTCAGCCTTTGTGATTTTGTAGGGTTGGGTCATCCTTGTAACTACTATTTTTTTCCCTTATTTCTGGATGTCAAATCCCTACTTATTCTTCAAAGGCCAGTTGAGACAACACTGCTTCCTTAGCCTTCTTGGCTCTGCACTAGGAGCCCACCAGGTAAATGATCTCCTCACTGGTCCCTGCAGCAGTTTGTTCTTTTTGTATTGCATTTTTTGACACCCAGCTTCTCCTTCCTCTAGACTTTAAGCTCCTTGGGACAAACTTTCCTTTCAGTGCTTGTTTTCCACCCACAGACAACAGGCATCTTGCACACAAATAATACAAAGTCGCAGATCATCTGCCTGTTACTATGTTATCAGTACCACACTGTTTCCATTATTGTAGCTTTATAGTATATTTTAAATAGTAACAATAGATTCATAACTTGCTCCCATTAACCATTTACTGTGTCCCAGGAAATGGGCTAAGTGCTTTACATTCTCATTTATCCTGGCTGGAAGTCTCTGGGATGGCTACAATTATTTCCATTTTATAGAGGAGGAAACCAAATACAAAGAAATTAACTGACTTCAAAACAAATGCAATAAGCAAAGTGTAGAACAGTGTATATAGCATGTTACCATGTATATGAAAGGAAGGGGGGATAAATATGTTTTTACTTAAATGTGCATAAAGTATAACCAAAAAAATATGCAAGAAACTGCTGATGCCATTAGGAAGGGAATGAGATGGCTAAGAGACAGGAAGGGGGGCAAGTTTTGGAGGCACTGAAGCTCATACACTTTGGGGGACAGGGAAACCTTTAAAGAAAAAAATAATACAGGATCATGAATATAGAATTAGCTACAGGACCTTAGAAGAGGCCTATGCAGATGAGGGTCCCTGAAGCTGAAGCTTACATAGCTTCACATTAAATCTGCCTCCCGCCAGAAGAAAAACATTTCTCAGTGGGTACTTTTGCATGTGTATTGAGTTTGAATCATGCAATTGTATTGGCTATTCAAAAAGTATATAGTTATTTTAATTAATATTTTAAAATGCCATCTCTCCAACTGGCAGCGTGAAACAGGCCTTTTAATTTTTTTGAAGAGCAAATAACTAAGTTTCATTTATTTACAAGCAGAGAAGGATGTGCTCGTAACAAGCTGGAGGGGGCACAGAGAGGGAATTCTGGAGCTGCCTGTAGAATGGAAGGGGGGTTTACTTTCATCATTTAGAAGCAGAGGTTTGTGCCCAAGGTCTAAAAGCTTTGAGCGTGGAATGCATACTAGACGACACATCATTTGCTATACAAGGAGGGTTAAGAAGAGAGTCCCTGATCTTTCAGAAGCTTACAAGAGAGAAAAAAAAAAAAAACAACCTAGAATAATATTGAACTGATTGCCAAGAGAGAGCTGATTTCCTGGAAACAAGTGCTGGAGGACCAAGGAGGTGAGTGGACTGGATGCTAATGCTCTTTCCCAAATGGATCTGATGGCCAGTGGTTTTCTCTTATTGCATCCAGGAGTAGGAGGTCCTTACTGTAAACTACCTAGAAAGCATTCATTCTCTTAACCACTCAATTAGGGTAATTCACCCCCATGATGAATGGGACTGTTCCTTCTCTTGGATTTGGTCTGTGCGGTGGGGGGAGGGGGGGTCATTGATGCAGATGTAGATGGTTCTGTTTGCAGCAGATGGCCAACCCCTCCCCCACCTCCACCCCCACACCGCCCCTTCCCCCCCCCCCCCCCCCCCCCCCCCCCCCCCCCGACCCTGTCCTCACTACCCTGATGCCTGAACTTGCAGCTTGCAGCTTGGAAGGGAATGGTCACAAGCCCCTCAGGCCCAAACAGAACATAAGATAGCTAGCAGCTCCCTCCATTTGTCTTTCTCCTGCCGACAGAACAAATCTGAACTTGCGGAGAATTTGGAGAGGATGCTTGAGAGAATCTTCTGACTGTAAAAACTGAAATACTGGAGTACGGGAAGGAAGCCTTCTTGGTTACAATGGAGACAGGATGCAGCCCCCAAGGCCACTTAAATTTTCCCCTACTCTTGAACTTCCTTAACAGTTGAATGACCTTTTATTTGTGTGAAGTTTTATTTGGGTCATGACGTGTCCCTTCCTTTTTCCATTGAAGGAAAGGAGGCAATTGATGACCACAAAAGTAAAACTGAAACAAATGAGAGTGGGGGAAGGCTAGGGGAGAGAAGTAGAAAGTGCTTCACTTACATCTTTGAGAGCTGAAAGCCAGGAAGCAATCCAACACATACAACAAATAAAAATAAGCTTTTGTTCAGTGATGTGGGCAGGCTGGATAAGGGGTCAGAGAAGCAGAAATAAAAAAGAGAAGAATTAAAAGTAAATAAGTATAATATAAAACGAAAAGGAAAGACATAAGAAGACACATATAAACACGGAGAACTAAGAGGTATAAAGAGGGACCCAGACAGAGGGGACAGGTCATAGTGACATGGCCGGCCAGCTTTCAGGCACTATTATTCGCCCCCCTGTGGCCCTCATGGATATTGCACCAAGCCAATGACAATCCGTCGTGAAATTTGCACATCTGTAGAAACAAATGGGGCGTCACCACGTGAGCAATTTCCCACGGGAGAGATGACATTATATCAAGAGTAGAATATCGAACAAAGTCAGGTGGCTGTGCTCTCATTGTAGGGTCCATGGAGGAGCATAGTAAAGGGGGAGTAAGAAGTAGGCCATCTGAGATGGAGCTTGGGCTCCGGTGTTACTTCCATCCTTGAGGAAACTACTTAGCTCCTCTTTGCCCCCATTTTCCACGAACAATCATGAAAAAACGTAATTGTTCCAGTTCATACTTCCGCAAGGAAGCTGCAGAAAAAAATAACAGTCCATTAGAGAGTTCCACCTAGGACCCTGACTTTCTACGCCAATTTCACGTCTATTACTGCCAATGGAAGATGAGCCATGGAGCTAGGAGGGTGGGTGTGTGCGGGCCTCAGACATTCAGGCTCCTTGAGAAGGAGCAATGGTGCTGGAGTCTCCCTCCAGGCAGCTTTCCAAAATGAGCATCCAGCCAGGCCTGCATCATCTCTTCTCTGGCCTCCTGCCATGGCTTGCAAAAAGCCCTTCTCGCTGGCTCTCTTGCCTTCCTCCAGGGCACGCTCCACTCTCCTGCAGGGAGCAAGCTTCTTAAGACACACGTCAGATCACACCATTCCAGAGTGAATCCTTCAGTGGCTTCCTACCGGTATCAGAACAAAATCCGAACTCCTCATCGTGGCCTGCAGGACCCTGAGGCTCTCTCTCCCACTTGCCTCTCCAGCCCTCTACTCCTCTAACACTGCCCTGCAGCCGCACAGGCATTCATGCAGCTCTGCAAACACACCCAGCCCTTCCTCGTCTGCCTGCAGTGGCGCTGGCCTTTTCCTCTGCTTCAGAACCCTCCTTGCTCTGACGTCTCAGAGCTGCTCCCCTCCACCTTCGGGTCTCAAGGTTAATGCCTGCCCCCCCAACCCTCGGGAGGCCTTCCCTGATCACTCTGAAATAGCTGCTTCTTCAGTCTCTACGTGAACCTTCTGCGTGGGTCCTTCAGGCACTTGTTTTATTTTTTTGTTTCCTTTTCTTTTTTTTTTCCTGCTGCCCCAAATAGACCGTAAGCTTTATGGAAAAAGGGTAACATTTTCCTGTTCTTATTCACTATTGCAATCCCAGTCCCTTTGCACTGTATGTGGCCCACAGGAGGTCCTCGAATGGTTGTTATATGAATATATGAATGGATGGATGGATAAATAAAGTGAAATTTGTGATTTTAGAGGAACACAAAAAGTGAAATTTTACAGGTCTGAAAAAACTGGATGAGGGTGTTGGGGGGGATGCTTTTGGCAAAGGATACACAAAGCTATGCTGGGCAGAGTATGTGCCAGATTTGAGAGAGAAGCTTGGGAAGTAATCACAGGCACCAAGAGCAAACAGAGAAATGATGATGCTTGGAGAATACTCACCAAAGTATGGAACACACCGTGTGAAAAAAATCCTGGAGTTTCTCTGTCTTTATGATACATTTAGAGCTTGGGGGGGAGAGGAGAGCTAGGGAAAGGCAGACCCAGGAGGGAGAAAAACTGAACTGTCAGACTCAGAGCAATTAAGTCCATCAGAACGGAACAACCGCTAAGGAAGGTGAATTTCTTGGCTTATAAACCTTCACACAGCTCCTCCGTGCTTTGGATATGTAAATGCCTTTACCGACTGGCAGCACCGGAGGAGGGAACAGCCTCCTTTTCCATCCAAAGTTTTGCATCTGCTCCAGAATCTTATCACAGCGCTCTAGGTGTAATTAACTTGAGCAATGACATGCCCTTGAGGAGGCTGTCAAAAGCTCTCTCCCCAAAGAACTGTCAAGCCCTCTCTGGGGGATCAGAAACAGAGAGAAGTGGGAAGCCCACCACCTACATCACTAGCATGTAAGCTCCAGGGGGAGGGATCTTAATCTGTTGTAGTTTTCCAGACATACTATCAGGCAAGGGCAAGCATGCAACAACCATTTAATTAGTGTCTAGAAAGAGCCCCACACTGGGACTGAGATTCCCTGTTCCAGCCTGGTCTCTGCCTGGTCTGTGACATCGGGCAAGCTGACTTCCCCGGGGGCATTTTTACAACACACCCAGGCTGATCTGGCCTCTATTTCCTCACCTAGGAAACTATATAGGCTCTGAAGTCCCTTCTAGCTTTAAAATCCAACATATCAATATATCTGTAAATCTCGTATATATCAATGTATATTTGCTCGCAGCTCAGCTAAGCCTAACTAATAACATGAGTGAACTGTCGTTATGGTTGTCCGATAAAGTATAAGACACCCAGTTACATTTGAATTTCGGATAAACCACAAATGCTTTTTTCAGTATGAGTAGTCCTAAGCAACATTTGAGACAAATATTTAGGGCCTTTGACAAATCTGATCATTTTAACTATTTGTTTTCTATCCTCCAGATACAGTAAACTTTTGCAGAGACAGTATAGATCTTACACATCTTTGGCATCCCTTACTGTTGTGTCTGCCAGATTTTTGGATTTCACAGACTAAACATTATTGGATTTTCTTGGAGGGGAAAACAATTTATTTATTCTGGTAAATAAAAGTATAACCATCATTGCTGTACTAAAGAAAACCAGTTAAACATGAAAAACTCTGACACCGGGGCACCTGGGTGGCTCAGTCGATTAAGCATCCAACTTCCGCTCAGGTCATGATCTCATGGTTCTTGAGATTGAGCCTGGGCCAGGCTGTGTGTCACAGCTCAGAGCCTGGAGCTTGCTTTGGATTCTGTGGCTCCCTCTCTCTCTGCCCTCCCTGGCTCTCACTCTGTCTCTTGCTCTCTCAAAGATAAATAAACATTAAAAAAAATTTTTTTTGGGGCGCCTGGGTGGCACAGTCGGTTAAGCGTCCGACTTCAGCCAGGTCACGATCTCGCGGTCCGTGAGTTCGAGCCCCGCGTCAGGCTCTGGGCTGATGGCTGGCTCAGAGCCTGGAGCCTGTTTCTGATTCTGTGTCTCCCTCTCTCTCTGCCCCTCCCCCGTTCATGCTCCGTCTCTCTCTGTCCCAAAAATAAATTAAAAAAAAAAAAAAATTTTTTTTAAAAACTGACATAAACTCTCTTTTTATATAACTATAGATTTATAATTTACATTTATATACATATCATATATATTTATAATTATACCTATAATTATATGTAATTCTATTAATCATTTAAAAATGTTAACTTTACAGAATACTCACTACACTGTCCTTTCGTTTGCGGGTTTCTAAGGCAACCGGGTGACGCTTCAGATCACTTTGGCAGTGGCTAGTTGCCCTGTGTTTGCAAGCTTCAGCTGTGTGGTCCTGGCACCGCCCCCCCCTCTTTTTTTTTTTTTTTTTTTTTTGCTTTAGCTGCCAGAAAGGTCCGAGTTCAACTGGAGCTCAACTGCTGTAAGTATCTTCTCTTCTCCCTCCACTTCTTGGCTTATGTGCTCTCCTCCAGGTCTTTAAACCCTTTAATGAATGAACTTTCACTATAAGATGCCTCAAGAACTTCAGAAGTATGGGCGGGGCGGGGGTAAGCCTTGGATATAGTGAGGCCTCAACAAATGATGCTATTGGCAAAACAGATGTGAATATTAAGTGGCATCTGATTATATTACTTGCTGAAGATGATTTTTTTTTTTAGGGAATTCTTATTTTTAATATGGCATTCTTAGAATTTTAGTGAGTGAGAGCTAAAAAGGTAATTGCAAATTCTAATCCAATTCCAGACCCACCAGGTTGGGACTTTTGGGGATAAGATCCACAAATGTACAGAAAATGTAGGATCCAAACTGCACTGGTCCACATGCCCTCTTAGTACATGTCAAAGGGCACTACGTGGTTTTACAGGTTTTTATGTGAGCACAACAGAGTAAACTCGCTGTTATATAAATAGGGGGCAGACACGGTGAAAAGCACAGCACCCAACTTTCTTAGCAAATTAACAGACTCTGTTGGAGGACAGGGAGGGCAGGTAAAGGTGTTCATTAATTTCTGTTCGTCTGTATAGTAGAAAGTTCTTGCTGGGTGAAGAGAAATGAAAGACCAAGAAGATTTACCTCAAATAATAGCAATATCCATCTGGCATCTGTTCTGGGATTTCACAGTTCACTAAGCACTTCTCTTGTCTTGCTTTGATCCTCACCACAACGAGGAGATCTAGCAAGGTGATATTGTTTTTGATACCAGATGAGAAAATGGAGACACAGTTGCTGTGCTTGTGTGTCCATAAAAGAGGTAGAGTGAGATCTGCACGCTTTCTGGTACTAAATGTCTCTGAAGTTGGCTAAGACAGGCCAATATCTTTGTCAGTTAAAAAAAAAAAAATGATTTGCATGTTTCAAAATTGATTCTGTGTTTCAAAAGTCACACAAGTTCTACAGTATTATTATAAGAAAATCCAAATAATTCAGAAAAATATATAGATTAAAAAGAAAAGTGTGTTCCATCCTATTCTGGTCCTGAGCAGTTTGGTGAGTTTTGGGGTTTCCTTTCTAAACCTTTTTTAAATGAGTTTACATGCATTTAGAGGTAAGGCTTTTTTCTTTCCTTCTTCTTCCTTTTTTAACGGATCAATCTATACACACTGCTGTGCATTGTTTTTCTTAACATTATATCTTGGCCATTTTTCCAAATCCTTAAGCAGAGATCTACCTCTTTGTTTTTAAGTGAGCCATGTTTGAAAACAGAATAGAAACCTTTGTGTATACTGAGACAGAAATATTACCATCAATATGTAATAACTGAGTTGATCATGTAAGGAAAGGGGTACTGATGCTCAGAAATGGGGCAAACTGACTCTGAGAGTGTCAGATAGTTTAGAGATTTTCCCTGAAGAACGGGGACTTCGGATTCAGAATCACAAATAGTCTAACAAAGCCTTGAAAAGCTAATAGCTGTCTCAGTTTTCCCATCTATAGAGTAGGGATACGAATAACACATGTTCCATTAGGTTATTGTGGAGGTTAAATAAGATAATTCATATTAAATGCCCAGCACAACAACCGACGAAGACGATGATGACCACGACGCCAATTCTCTTTAGTCCCTGAAGGTCAGGTAGGAGCTGGAACAAAGGGCGGGGGTTAAATTCCGAGGTTATCGACACCTAGAATGGATGCTCCAGGGGATACTTTTTATTAAGAGCTACCAAATCAATCCGCTGTCTGGGATTCCCCTGGAGACAAGCTGAGACCGCGAGACTCTAGTTTGGGGAACTTCTAGTTTCGGAAAGTTCTCGTTTTGGAAACTTTAAGACCTGGTGTTTGCCTAAACCTTTGTGGGCATGGAGGACTACAATTCCCAGGCTGCATCGCTCCAGTCCCGCCCCGCCCACGTCGGTGCGTGTCCTCTAATTCCCTCCAGGGTCGTGGCCCAAACTACAGGTCCCGGAAGACCTTGCGGCACCGGTCCCCATCACCCACTTCATCACTCCCACTTTATGAAGCGTAACTGCGGCCGCGTTGCCTGCTGGGAAGCGAAGTTCTGCGGTGACCTCTCACCCTCCAGGCCCAAGCGCGGCAGTAAGGTGGGCGAACTGGCAGCGCTGGAATACCCGCTCTTAGCCGCCCACCGGGAAGGGTACTCTAGCTCGAGAGGGATCTGGAGAAACCCCTGGGTTCGGGGAGGCCTCAAACGTGGCTCGTGTTCAGTGCCTCTACGGGTGAGAAGGCGGACGAGACCAAATGCCAGCCTGGAAGAGGGAGTCGGCCACGGGGAAGGGTAGATCCAAGTGGAGATAATAGGGGTGGGAGTGGGGCGTGGCGCTCTGTTATTGCCCGGCGGCGGGAGGCGCGCCCACAGAATGGGGTGGAGCAGGGGGCCCCAGCCGAGGGGCGGCGGGGTGTGAATATGGGAGGGTGGGGATGGCTTCAGGACTTGGGGGCTGTTTAGTGGGGTTTCTTCGTCCCCTGGCCTCGCCTCCCGTGGCTAGTGAAGGCAGTCAGCGCACCCGGCTTGGGCCTGGAGATCTTGGGGGTTCAGGAGAGCCCTGGTTGGAAAGTTAGGAGCGTGTTACCCAGGGAGCCTGAGGGCTTCAGCTCTGACCTGGGAACAAAGCCTTTGCCTTATCCTTCCTAACTGCTGGTGGTTAGAGGAAGTGAAAGGTCTTGCGGGTACCATGGAAACTCCATGTGATGCAGAGCTGTGCCCAGGAGAGTCTTAGCAGCAAGGAAAGCTTTAAACCCCTTCAGAGGCGGAACAGCGCTGCTGTATTCCATCCTCAGGTCGTCATTGTAAACCCTCGTGGATGGAGGTCTGGTCTGAACCAAGCCAGAGAAATTGGTGTCCAGCTCCTTGGTTCTAGAATACTGTAAAAGATTGTATTGGTCATAGAAAAATGTCCAAGTAAATAAATTGAAAAAGAAAACCAGGACATGAAAAAGTGTATGTAATGATCTTTTTCTGTAATACATAAATGTTTCTGCTGAATATGTGGCATGCACCTACGGATAGGAATAGAAAAAATCACTCTAAGCTACTCTAAACCACTAACAGTGCTTATTGATGGGTGGTGAGATTACAGACTAATTTTACTCTTTTCTGTACATCTTTTTGTAGCATCTGAGTTTGTACAAGGAGCCTGCATTACTTTTTTTTTTTTTTTTTTTTTTGCTGATTTTTCCAAGCGTCATGGTTGCTCTAACCAGGGCCAACTACTTGTGGCTTTCACCTGGCCACCTGCAGATTGGTTTGCCAGGAAGGATGACAGGATTGAATTCAAGGGGGTGAGTTTAGTGTGCAGTCTATATGAGGCTAATCCTGCCTTCCTTCTTTATTTCTTCCAGATTGGCCAGAGTCTGTGTTCACAAGTGTCACACCATGGTATGTGGCTGTTTTGGTCTATGTCAGTCTAATCCATGATCACTTCTGGTTTGAAGTGTCACCCTTTTCATTATCTGAAAGATCTAGGTTGCACTGCATAACTTCCTTGGGATCTGATAACTCACATTGGCTGGGGGAGATGAGAGGGAGAAAAATATTGCAGCAAAATTACTATTTTAGCTTTGGATTCGATCTTACCTTGCTTTTTGCTTTTTTGTCAGGATCTTTGTTTTAGTGTATGCTACCCACTCTCCCTGTGTGTGTGTGTGTGTGTGTGTGTGTGTGTGTGTGTTTAATTATAAAAGAAACTTTAACATATCCTATGATTGTACTCCTTGTGCATTTCCTGGGACAAAAGCTTGTGAACATAAAGGTAGGAGCATGGCAAATATGTTTGATGTTTATTTCAATATTGTTTTTCCTTCCTCAGCTTTTGCCAAGTTTCTGATTGAAGAGTGACAATCCTTGCATAAGCATTTCCCTGTTAAAATGTCCTTGCCTCTCACAGAGGAGCAGAGGAAAAAAATTGAAGAGAATCGACAGAAGGCTCTGGCCCGTAGAGCTGAGAAATTACTAGCGGAACAGCATCAGCACGCAGGCTCCGGCTCCTCCATTGCCACCAGCTCTTCCCAGTCCAAGCAGGGTCTGCCCCCCAATCTCCCCAGGGAGCCTCCTAAGCCGGTGAGCCATGGTGTCCTTTTCAAACAACAGAATCTCAGCAGTTCATCCACTGGTGACCAAAGACCTGCTAATCCCCACCATTTTCATCTAAGCACTCCACAGCAGGCAAAGGGGAGCGGGAAGATACAAGAAGATGTGCCCACAGCCTGCCTGAGCCACAGCCCACCGAGTCAAATGACTGCCACCAGGGTCTCTCCTCCCTTGGCAAAAAGTCCTCCAGGGGCCCCCACTCAACAGCTGTTGTGTTATCAGTCAGGTCAGGCTTCACACGAGACCAAATCCACACCCTTTGCTAACACAGCTCGTGAGCCTTTGGCCAAAGCAAAGAGTTTCCAGAAGACACCGGCTTCTTCCTTTGGACAGCCACACAGGGACCCTGGATTAGACGCCAAGGCAGAGAGGCCCTCCACCTCGGGGCAGAACATTTCTGACAGCCGCTGTGGTTCAGGGAGTGTGACAGCCAGGCCAGAAGGAAGGCTCCCACAGAAATCGGGGGCCTCGTTCCACAAAGCAGTGAGCTCGCAGCAGGGAACATGCATAAGGAGTGGGGATCGTTTCCAGGTGAAGATCGGGTATAATGCACACCTCATTGCAGTCTTTAAGAGTCTGCCCAGCAGAAGTTACGGTAATGAGCCTTTGGTCTTGTTCTTCTGATGTTTCTTCCTATTTTTAGAGTCTCTTTTAATCTGACAGGTTCTCATAAATACGAAGAGAGCGCATTGGCACATTCTGTCCGTCCAGTTGTTAAAAATTTTTGTTTTTGTTCATGTTTCCTTTTGTAATAGACATCCCTCCAAACAGCTGTCAAACTTGGGGGCTGCCACAGGGCCGAATGGAGAATGGATGAATATTCACTGAGAGGCCAGGTCCCCTGCCGGGTACTTTATTTGTGCTGTAGCACTTAAGCATAACAACCATTTTTTGCGATAGATGAATGTTATTTCCATTTTAAAGGCCATAGAACTGGCTCAGTAAGGGGAAGTAACATGCTGGCATTGGTTCTTCTGGAAGGGCAGAGCCAGGATGTGGTTGGTGCTGCAGCAGCCCAGAGAGCATGCTCCTTCTCACTGTGCTCTGCCTGACTCTACTGGGTCTCGGAGAACTTGGCTTCTAGTTCCACCTCTGTCCTTCTCCCTCTTAGGTGAGGCCATAACGTGCCAGGGCCTGACTTGAGTTCCTCTATAGAGAGTAGAAACACTGTGTTTGCTTTTGGTCCTCTGCAGGGATTTTGTACATCGGTCGGGGCTCTCACTCAACTGTTTTGAACTCAGTACTCATTCATTCGTTAAGCAAGCTTTTACTGAATGTCTAAGTACAACTTATAACGACAGTCATCAACGTCCTTGTGAGCAAACCAAGTACTTCTGTTTCCTTTCAGATCCTGCCACCAAGATGTGGAACTTCAGCATGACCGACTACAGTGCCCTAAGTAAGTGGGCGTGTCATTGCCTGGCATGCAGGGAGAGACTGGCACTAAACAGCTCCCAGAGTAGCAGATGTGGTCCAGCTCATGGTCCAGATGGCATTTAGGACACTCCCGCAGTGTTCTTCTGCCTTCTCACTAACGGCCAGTCTCGGGTGAAGGTCCCCATATGAACAAAAGCTAGCATTTAAAGGAGCTGCTACACAGCAGGTTTTTCTAAGCTTCCTATACAGGCATACCTCAGAGATTTTGCAGGTCTGGTTCCAGACCTCCGCAGTAAAGCAAATGTCACAATAAAGTGACTCAGGCGAAGGTTTTGGTTTCCCAGTGCATATAAAAGTTATGTTTACACCATACCACAGTCTGTTAAGTATGTAGTGGCATGTCTAAAGACAAAGTCTAAGTACAAACCTTAATTAAAAAATACTTTATTGCTGGGCACCTGGTGGCTCAATCACTTCAGCATCTATCAGACCCTTGATTTCGGCTCAGGTCATGATCTCACAGTTAGTGAGATCGAGCCCCATGTTGGGCTGTATGCTGGCTGCTTGGAGTCTGCTTGGGATTCTCTCTCTCCCTCCCTCTCTTCCCCGGCTTGTGTGCTTGCTCTCCCTCTCTCTCTCAAAATAAATGAGTCAGTGTAAAAAAATACTTTGTTGCTAAAAAATGGTAATTATCATCTGAGCTTTCAGCAAGTTGTAATCACTGGTCACAAATCCCTATAACAAATATAATAATAATGAAAGAGTTTGAAATATTGCAAGAATTCCCAAAACGTGACAAAGAGGGAGTGAGCAAATTACTGTTGGAACAATGGCGCTGACACCTTTGCTCGATGCGGGGTCGCCACAAAGCTTCAACTTCTAAAAACGATATTTGCGAAGTACAGTAAAGCAAAGAGCAATAAAACGAGGTATGCCTGTATACGCCGCGTCTTCTGTTTCTCATAACAACCGTTTTACAGATATCTGGGAAAACTGAGACCCAGAGAGGATAAGTAACTAAAATAGGATCACACAGCCAGTGAGTTGCACAACTGGGATTCAGACCCACACAGTCTGACTTCAGAGTGCACGTTCCCACTGGAGTGCTGGCTCCAGCTACGACAGGAAGCTGGCTGCCCCGAGAGTAACGGCTCGGCAAACAGCACCCATCCTCACAACGCTATGTGGCTAGTTAACCTGAGCGCTCAGGCTCCAGCGGATACCGTTAACCCAGCCTGGCCCATTGTCAGAGTCCCCAGATGCCCCACTCTGTCTTCTCACATTTTATTGACTCTTACACCAAGGTTTTCATCACCTTGGTGCCTGGAGCCTACATCTCTGTCTATGCGTCAGCCTGGAGGTTCTGGTCTCCCATTTTCGTCCTCTCTTTTCTCAGCCATTTCTATGCTCCCTTTTTCCCCACCTGGCTCAAATAGGGAAAAGGTGAGGCCTGTCAAGGTCACTTCTCTGTGGGTTTGGGGCATTGAGGTAGAATTGTCTGGAGCCACCAGTCGTTTCTGGGCGTGAGGGGTGATGGGACGGCCCCCTGCAGAACTTCCTGTGTCTCTCTTTGGAGTCCCACCTCTTTAAATGTATGGCGTCAGGTGATATCCCTTTCTTTGGTAGCTGCTGGTGATGTTTTTTGGGGGGAGGGCTCACTTCTACTGTTATTTTAATCCATTTGTTAGGTCTTGGGAGGGGGAGAGCCAGTACTCTGGGTTAAGATTGCAGGTTTCAACACCTGGTTTTCTCATTTTTGCTCAGTTTAGATCAGTGAGTTCCACTGTCATGGGTTTGTTTTACTGTCTTTTTACTCCTTTCTCACAACACATGGTGACTTGGATGACTTCTGCTTTTGCAAATTCATTTCGGTTTTCCGTGTGATATGGTTGCTTTTTGTAACGCCCCACATCTTTTTTAAAAACTGGTTATTGGGTGGCACCTGGGTGGCTCAGTTGATTGAGAATCCCGCTTCGGCTCAGGTCATGATCTCGCAGTTTGTGGGATCGAGCCCTGCATCGGGCTCTGTGCTGACAGCTGAGCCTGGAGCCTGTTTCGGATTCTCTCTCTCCCCCTCTCTCGGCCCCTGTCCTGCACACTGTCTCTCTCAAAATAAATAAATAAGCTTAAAAAAGAAACGGACTATTGGGCACAAAATTCTCCCTATTGCTTTTAGATGACTTTTACTGCTTATGAATAACTTCGTTCCTCTCTACATCCTTACCAGTGTTTTGCCCAATTGACCCGCTGTCTGCTGAGATAGCCCTTGAACACTCGCGCAGTGACCGTGGACTTGTGTGTTCATCCTTGCTCTTTTTCCTCTCTGTTGAAGTACAGTTGACACACAGCGTTACGTCAGTTTCAGGTATACAGCATGGTGACTCAGCAGCTCTGTGTTACGCGGTGCTCAGCACGAGGACAGCCACCATCTGCCCTTGGTCTTTATTTTTCAGATAGGTTTATGATGTGTCTTCACAGTGGCTTATGCTTTTTATCAGTGTCGTGTGTAAAGACTGTTGGTCTTGCTGCCGACTTGCTCTAGGCGGACCTGTGGATTTTGTCTTTTTAACCCTGCCACATCTGCGTCATAGAACGTGTAGAAAGTATATCATCGTGCAAGGAACAACTATTCCCCCATAGTCTCCCCACTCAGTTAACCACTATTAGCATTTTGGTTCTGTGCCTTCCAGCCTTTTTTCTAGGCGTTAAAATGTACACACTTTATTTTTGTATTAACGGTGAACGTTAACCACTAACTCTGAGCTATAAAGAGGCAGGTGTCCATTACCGGACCACTCTGACCTCTAAAAAAATGATTTCATTTGGTTAAACTTAATATTGGCTTTTTGTATGTCTGTCTTTTCTAAAATTTCTTACTAAAAACAATTAATGGTCGTATAACATTCCGTGGTATAAATGTGTCACAAGTTGCTTAAATCATTTCCTTTTTATTTCATTTGTATCCGCTCTGGGTTTTTCCAGTGTTAAAGCTGTAAGAAATAACCTGTATCCGTTAATCTCTGTATTTTCAGTTGTCAGTTTGGATAGATTCCTGGAAGTGGAATCATTATCAGTGTTTAGGACTCTTCCTAGATAATACCAAACTGTTTTCCAAAAGGTTTTATTCCCAACTAGCAATGCAGATATCTGTTTGTGTGTTTTTTTAAGTTTATTTATTTTGAGAGAGAGAGCACGAGAGCCGGGGAGGGGCAGAGAGAGAGAGAGAGAGAGAGAGAGAGAGAGAAAGAATCCCGAACAGTGTGGAGCCGGATGCAGGGCTTGAACCACAAATTGCGAGATCATGACCTGAGCTGAAATCAAGAGTCAGATGGTCAACCTTCTGAGCCACCCAGGCGCTCTTTTTTTTTTTTAATCTTGCAAATTTGATGAGTAAAAATGGCTTTTTATTTCTCTGATTATATGTGACATCGAACACTTCTCCAGATGTTAGTCATTTCTCCCCTCTTTTGAGTTCGTTAGTGAGCTCTACTCACATTTCTTGCAAAAATCTTTATTTGGTAGTTGTGCCTTTCAATTCCATTTGGTTTTTTCGACAGTTTAGTTTTATATAGTCAAATCTGTTAATCTATAAGATGCATCCGTAACAGATAAAATAAGGCTTGCAACTGCGTTTTTGGACTGATGGTTCTGTGTCTCTTTCCCTGGTTCTCCAAGCGGTAGCAGAGCAGTGACCTGGGGGTCAGGTGAAGGGCACGATTTCTGGGTGTTGACCTCAGTGGCTTCTGTGACACAGCAACAGAAGTTCTCTAATAAGGTCACACATCTTGGTGAGATCCCTCCTCCCCCTGTTCATTTGTGCGTTTTTTAATTTGAACACTTAAGGAGCAGAAGTTCCATTCAGTAACCCTGCAGTTCCCAACGCCCCAGTGAAAGCACGCTCGCAAGCCTTCCTAATCTAACCAAGCTTTTTCTCGAGTCCCATCCCTGCCCTTCTCCTTTGCCTGTCCGAGCACCCCCAGGGTGCTGTGAAAGTCATCCACCTTGTCACATACGTCCTTTTCTTCCGCAGTGAAAGCAGCCCAGAGCCTCCCCTCCGTCACCCTGCAGCCTTTGGAAGAGGCCGAGGACAGCAGGGAGTTGCCCTCTGCTGGTGGTGTAGTCCAGGCCTGCCTGCCTTCAGCTCCCTCCCTTGCCTTTGTCAAAGGGCGATGCGTGCTCATCTCCCGGGCCCGCTTTGAGGCAGACATCGGCTACTCTGAACATCTGACTGCACTGTTTAAGCAGATGGATTCCAGAAATTATGGCAAGTACTTGGCTTCCGCCTGATTCCCAGGATGCATGGTGGTCCATGTTCTCACACAGGTTGTTTTTCTCTGTTTGAATATTCAGAAGTGATTTTTGTCCTAGGAGAGCTCAAAAAATAGGCATATGCCATAAAAATAAATGCCCTGGGGTAGACGGAGTCAGTGGTTGTCCAACTTGAGCGTGCATCCAAACCACTTGGGGGGCTTGGTGACAGATTGCCTGACAGATTGCCAGGCCCCGCTCCCAGAATAAACACTGATGCCTGGTTCCCAGCTGCAGATACTGATTTAACTGTTGCGAGGTGGGGCCTGGGTATTGGTATTTGTAAAAGTCTAATAATCAGCCAGAATTGAACACCGCCGGCCAAAGCAGAGCAGTTGTGCTTTAGTTTTTGTGAAGCTCTTGAAAAGGTGCCCCATGAGAACACGGGGCAGAAGTTAGTTTTAAGAATTCTGCACTACCGGGTTTCATTCTCAGCTTGGGCTTTTATGTGGCTGTTATGGATCAATATTTCCCATCCTTGATACAGTTTTAGTCTTTTCTGTAGGTGAGTATGAAAGCAAACCTTTGAAACCTCATGCCTTTGAGACATCATGTTTAGGCAATCTTATGGAAGAAGCCTCTATAGAATTACTTGCTCAGTGAGCTTTCATCAGGGTTTGGGGCTCCTTCCGGAGAAGGGTGATGCCAGCCATTACTGTTTTATTCCTTGTGTGGATCGAGTTTTAACTCACAAGGGCCGCCTGCTGAGTGGGATTTGGGTGAGATGTGCCGGGGCCTGTCCTAAGGCCAGATGAGCCACGGACACGAGGGCCAGGGTTCTTTGCCTTCCGGGCTCCCTTGGATTTTCGACTTCAGTTTGGAGTAGGCTGCCCTTAAAAGGCCGGTACAGAAGGCCTGTGTGTATTCCACAAAGAGTGACCTTTGAAATCACACCAAATAGATACGGTCTGCTGTTTTGGAAATGTGAACAGCTAAAATATTGGCACCCAGTCCTGCCCACGCTCAGACATCTAGAAACCGTGAGTGGATTTTTTTTTTTTTTTTTGGCCGTCACTGCTATTCACAGACTTCCCCGTTTGCTGCTCTGCCAGTGTCCGGGTCAAGCTGTTGTCACGAAGAGTGTCCTGTACTATTCCCACGGCGGGAGTAGCCTGTCTGCCTTTGGTCTGTCAGATTACACCGGGGCCACCTTGCTTTTTGTTCAGAACCTGACTCACTATGTTTATGCAGCTTGTTCCCTAACCACCTTGCTTTCTCCGTTGGTCATACAGAGAAGAGTTCATGTCCGCTGTCCAGAAGGCATTTATCTGCAACTATGTAGCTTTCATGATTTTCTCAGAAGGTAGCTCGGTAGGGGAGCCTCTCTAAGAACTTAGCTACGGTTGGGTAGTGAGACACTCCCCTTCTTGGTTAGTACTGTGTGTGGTGTGTACTATGCCAATCAGTGGATGGCATCATACTAATAACAACAATAATAATTTATAGTTGCTAGCTTTCTTTTGAGTGCTTATTGTTTGCCAGGCACAGTTTCATAAGCATTTAATACTTAAATCTCATATAATCCTCCTGAAAATCCTGTGAGGCAGGAGCTGTAGTGTCCTCATTTTTCAGGTGTGGAAACTGAGGCACAGCGGTGTTACATAATTTTCCCAAGGTCACACAGCTAGGAAGCGGCAGAACTGGGATTTGAACTGGTGTTTGACCACTCTGACCCCGGTACCCAGCTTATAGGGTAGTGAGGTGCATGTGAACCTCTTGATACTATGCCTGGCTTAAAGTAAGCACCGGATAAGTGTAAGCTACTGTAATTATCCCCATCTTGGAAATTCAGGGCCTTTCTGACCTGTCAGGCCATGCCCGGTCACGTATCACCGTAGGACCCTTTATCACCCCCTTAACAATGCAGTATTATTGCCACATCGGTTTGTCTTTCCTCCCTGAATCCTGTGAAAGCCATGCGGGCAGGTGCTCCTAGCCTCTGTGTCCCCACTGGCGGGCACAGGACCAGCCACCTCATCCTGGCTTTCTGGAGATTTATGAAACCAGGGAATGAACGAATAAGTGTAATGACGTCGCAGAAGGGCAGGCTGTCACGTTGGCTTGTGTGTTTCTTATCATTGCAGATGCCAAGACCAGAAGGTGGAGCTTTCTCTTGGAAGAGCACAATAAATTAAGTGAGATGCCTGCCTTGCTTGTTTCATATCATGCTGTTGTTAAGCTTTAATTATCTGCCTTAAATTTAACATATTTTTAAAGAGCACCACCCCACCCCCCCATCCCCTGCCTGTGGTAAGTTCACCTGCTTGTGCCCAGGACATGTGAAGGTGAAGATGGTCCCAGGCAGCCACACCCCGTCTGCTGAGATGGTGGCTTTGGGGCAGCTCGGGCAAACACAGGACCTCTTCTTCCATCCGAGTGCGGCCGTGCTAGTCAAGTTCCCGAGGCCCGTGCAACTTCCCACCTATCGTAGAAGTGTTAGATGTGGACTTTGGGAATCAGTTGAGCTGGGTTTGCTTTGTGTAGATGGAAGCCACTATAGATTCCCTCTAAGAAAGGCTCTCGGTTTGCTACGAGAACCAGATGATCAACGAAGGTTGCAGGGTCTAGGTGGCTGTGGGCTTTGTAGCACGCGTAGCATTTAATAAGCCCTTGGAAACTGACTAAGGGAAGGGATGTGTGTACAGCTATCAGTATAAGAAGGAGAAGCCAGTTGGGCTTACCATTTTTCCTCTCTGTGCTTTGCATGGGTCGGGCAGTAAATTCTAGTGTCCCTGAGAAAGGGGGGACATGGGCATAGCTCAGCCTGCCCTGGAACGCCCATCTGTCACCCATCTTCCAAGCTGCACAGTCCTGCAGTGGGTCTGTGGCTGGCGCCACTTAGGTTCCTCCTGCTTGGCCCCCTGAGGACTTGCTGGGCCTTCGAGCCAGTGCTGGTCCCAGTCAGGCCAGGAGAGACATGATCCAGGGGGCAGCTCTGAGTCATTGCCCATCTTGCCCACCAGCCCAGGACTTTCAGCAAGAGGGAGAAGCTGGGTTTCTTCTCTCTGTCTCCTCCTCAAGCGACTGAGTAGGTGACATCAGGTAGAGAATTCAACATTCTGGGTCTCCTCTGTCCTTTCAGTGAAAAAAAGGGGTCTTTACTCTGTTTCTATCCTACTGACAGAAGTTAAATAGAAGAGAAGTGTTTCTGATTCCTTGTGGAAGGACTTGCAGCAAACCCAAGGTTAAGTGTGACTGTGACGGGGTCCTTATTTAGCACCAGCAAACACTGGCTGACATGACGACAGTGACCGACATTGAGCTGAGGCCCTGTGGCTGCGGCTTTCTGGAACTTGTGGTTCAGAGGGAACTATTTGGCCAAAGCTAAATTTTTGATAAGCAGTAGGAGTGAGTGTTTCCCTCTTGCCCCTTTGTTTTTCAACCGCAGGAAGGCATATAATTATGTTAGCTATAAAGGCTTTGACTTTTACGGACCAACACGAAGCAGGAAATGTACGGCCTTAGCGGAGGAATGTAATGGAAAACCATGTCTCGTGACTCCTGTAACATTATATAATGGTTCCAAATCTTGTGTGTGCCATAGACTCTTTGAAATACCTGAGGAACACGATGGATTCTTCACCCAGAAAAATGCACATCCTGGCCACACGTGAAATTTTGCATTTCACGTTAATAATTCTGCAGATCTTAAGAATTCTAGTGTTAGGGCTCAGATTGCTGTGTTACATGCTATCTTGTCATTACAGCGACTGGTGGAAGAGAAGACTGATTCTACACATTTCATAGATTGCAAAAATCTTGGACCCAGAGAAAGGAGGAAACAGTTGTCTTCCTCATTGGGAGCGTTGTAGGCTTACAATCAGGCCAGTGACAGAAGTCAGACCAGGCTGGTGATCTTGAGGTTGTAGCATGACCTGTTTGGAAATGTAGATGCCAGCACCGTGAATAAGAGGCTGAGGAGACAAGGCTCTTCAGAATACTCCAGTTTAGCTCCCATTTTGTTGACAGACTGCAGACCTGGGCCTCTCCTCCACCCCCAGCCCTCGTTCCTCCTGTGTGAAGTTAGGTTCCTGGCCCTGAGCTACTGAGCGTGTGCATTTGAAACTCATTAAGAAATGACAGTAAGACCTCCTGAGTGCATGAATGCTTATTGATGACATGGTGACAGTTATTTTCTCCAGATAACGGTGAATCTAAGAGCTTTCCTTCTCCCTCTTTTCTAAGTGACTTGAGGCCTTTCGCCCACAGTGAAATTGGCATAAGGCCTTTTGTTTTCGCCCGGCTGTCACAGTCCAGAAGGGCTCTGCATCCCCCTCACTGATCTTGTCTTGTCAGCTGCTATTTGAAAACACTAACATCTCTCTGCTCTGTGGCTCAGTAGCATTCTGCCGAAGAGCAATTTTACAGAAACGATTTCTAGATGACTCATGAAGCCAGACAGCACATTCCTGTCATCTTCCAGCACCTGGAAAGGACATTAGTGACTTGGGGGGCTGTCTCAGAAACTTACCCACTTGGCTGAACCAGCAGCGTAGGACCACGGAGGCAGTAGCTGGTGGGAGACCGAGTGGAGGTTGCTTTTTCCTCTTGAACGGCTGGGAGAACATAATGCTTACAAAGCACCACATTTCACACCGGCCGGGTCGTCATCCTTTTCTTAGCTTCCATCAGGTATTTGAGCACCGGCGGTCACCAGGATTAAAATAAAAATGGTTTCTGAAAGCACACGGAGTGCTCAGTCTCCTGAAGTGTGCACAAATCAGCATGTGCAGATTTAATTTGGAGGCATAAAATGTATTTCTCTGTCAGTAGGGGAAGTCTCTTTTATATTAAAGCCATCAACCTTACCTAATTTCTTATCATGGTGATTCTGTTCACGCAAACGGTTTCCAGAAATAACTGGTACGTACATTTAGTGAGAGATGGAAATGGATTTAAATATGTTGAGACTACAGAGCAATTTAAGGTAGCAGTCAGATGGCTCAGCCCTCCATCTTGAGATCAGTACTTACAATGGTAGCCATTTGATGAAGTGGCAGAAGACTTGGAGTACCTCGTGAGGATATTAAGAAAAGACGTGACCATGTGGCACACAGAACCAACAACCTTAGAATTTCCAGTACGACTGGGTAGAAATGAAATACACCCAGTTTCTTGTTTGGTTCCCTTTACCAGGTTCCTGAAGACAGTTAGCCCCTTGGTGGGTTACTGTGACTCCCAAGGTGCCCGTGAGAAGGGAAAGGACGAAGAGCAACAGAAGATCCGCAGACAGGAGTTACTCTTCTAATTAGATTTTTCAAAGGACAATGATAAAAGGGAAGGCCATCTCGAAAGCCTCAACCCATAGGACAGCAGGCTGTGATTAGTAGATTGCTGATAATTCCTCCACCAGTGACGTCTAGGTCTGTCATCTTTGGTGTTTAACTTGTTTCTCTCCCACCCCCAGAATTATCTGTTTTGTTTGTACCTCTGGTTTATTCTTTTTCTGTTTCTCTCTTTTTTTTTTTTTTTCAATGTTTATTTATTTTTGGGACAGAGAGAGACAGAGCATGAACGGGGGAGGGGCAGAGAGAGAGGGAGACACAGAATCGGAAACAGGCTCCAGGCTCTGAGCCATCAGCCCAGAGCCTGACGCGGGGCTCGAACTCACAGACCGCGAGATCGTGACCTGGCTGAAGTCGGACGCTTAACCGACTGCGCCACCCAGGCGCCCCTTCTGTTTCTCTCTTAAATAAAGGAGCTTCTTTTTCTTCCCTCTTAATTTTAAAATCGGGTGAGGCTAAATTCTTTCAAAAAGCAAAACCATTGAAATTAATTTCCTTTCGTTTCTTGTAGGTCCCAAGTAACTTTTCCCACTTGGGGTAATGGCTCTGACTGGAAGGAGAGATTTCCCTGTCCGTTATATAGGGGTCTGGAACCAGCACACTTGGAAGGAAAGTAAAGACCCCTAAATACAAGCTTTAATTGAAAGAGTCAGAGTAATAGTCACTCTTAGGAACGGTTTAGACTCTGAACTTGGCAGAGGTTGGTAAACTTTTTTTGTAAAGGGCCAGATAGTAAGTATTTTAGGCTTTGTGGGCTATGTGGTCTCCCATCTACTTGATTTTGTCATTGTGGCAAGCAGGCAGACAGTTGTCATGGCTGTGTTCCAGTAACACTTTATCTACAAAAGCAGACAGTAGGCTGGTTTGGCCCGCAGGTCTAAGCTTGCCAACCTACTTTAGAGGTGCTCTCAGGTCACCTCCAAACCAAGGAACTTGGTCGTCTGCTTCACCATTGATGTCACTGCTGTAAAGCTCACCTCTCTCAAGGGGAGATCGGTATTCTGTCTTACGGAAAGGGTCTCAAGTGTGCAGGGCCATTTGTATTCTTATAAGTTGGTGGACTCAGCGTGACTCTGCCTTTTGTCATTGCTATTGTTGTTGTTTATAAATAGCCCTACTGTCCTCCTGATCTTTCTTGGAAACACCTAACAGCTTCTCTGCACAGAGCACAGTGCTTCCTTGCCTATCAACAGCAGATAACTTAGAGTTCTCAATTTCTCAAGCATCAAAACCCAAATAAAACAAGAAGAGGGGTGCCTGGGTGGCTCAGTCAGTTAAGCATCCGACTCTTGATTTCGACTTAGGTCATGATCTCACAGTTCATGAGTTTGAGCCTTGCATCAGGCTCTGCCCTAACAGAGCGGAGCCTACTTGGAATTCTCTCTGTCTCTGTCTCTGTCTCTCTGCCCATCCCCTGCTCTCGCACTTTCTCTCTCTAGATAAATAAATAAACTTAAAAAAAATGAAGAGAATGGAAATGACAAGATTTATTCATTCTATATCTTGCTTTTTCATGGGTCTTTCTGGGCTGATTTTTAAGAATGTGGGTCCTTATTTATTTGAGTGGGAATACTGAGAGAATTGTTTTTAAATTACTTTAGGTTAAAAAAAAAAAGAGTCACAGAAACATTTGCAATTCTTCCGAGTGTCCGTGTAGTGTAGAAAATCAATTTGGCATTAGTGACTGCCCTCTTATTTGCAGAAACTAAGGGATAGAGAGGGAAAACCAGTTCTCTAGCCTTATGGACTTGCTCAGGATGTGACCGTCATCCCACAGGTTTCTCTCCGGTTACGTTTTTGAGAAAACGGCATGTGCCAGAATTCCAGCCACCGAGCTCTGTATTTTGAAGCGCCCTCCCTGTCCTTAGCTCTCGTGGGCATTAGCGCTTCCATTCATACCCTTCTGTGCTCCTTTCTAGTTGCACAAGTGCGCTGCCTTCCACAAGTTCAGCTGGATCCTCTGCCCAAGACACTCACCCTGGCTTTCGCTTCACAGCTGGAGAAGACGTCTCCATGTGTCCCAGAAACCATCCCTGAGGCAGACCTTTCTGGAGTGGACTCCAAGCTCGTGTCCAGTCTGCTGCCCTTCCAGAGAGTGGGAGTCAAGTAGGTTCTTGGTCTTCTTCTTGCTTGGACTCCATCACTTAGTACAAATGGGGTTCAGATGCTTCTTCTCTTAGGAACATTCATCTTTCATGGACATCTAGGAGCAGCTAGGCATTAAACAGCCAGGTGTGCGGTCAGCAAAGCCTGATTATAACCATTGATTGCAAATTCTATGAGTTGATCGGGACTCTGGATCGCAGGTGTGCAGATACCCAACGAGGAGAGAGATTTCTCAGTGCATGGAGTAGACAACCAAGGGTCTCCAAAGATCCCATCACACCTCCCTGTCTCACTCTCGGCTCGGCTCTCTCCTCAGTTTGCTTTGTTCTCAGCCAGGTGCTCCTCAGGTGTGGCGGCCAGGGCTGCCTCGCACTTCTGGCTTGCACCCGTCAGCTCAGCAACCTAGCGGAAGCACCTCTTTTCTGGTGGGCCTGACACTGAAGGGCCTGAAATCCGGTGCTGATGCCAGGACCAGTCGCTGTGCCCTGGGGGCTGGGGAGTCTTGTTGGTGAGAATGGATGACAGGCCCTGGAGCCAGCTGGTAGGGCCTGCCCCACCTGAGTTACTTGGATTGAGCGGAAGGTGGTGGTTTTCCAAAAGAAAGTCAGGGCGTTCTTATTATAGACAGAAAAAAAAGATAAGCCCACATCGTGACCTGTCCTGTGTTCTAGAGCTGCTTGGGAGGACCAAATGGCAGGTTTGAACTTGCCTTCTAGTGAAGAGAATGGAGGTCATAGAGAGGAAAAAGGCAGTCCTCATGGCCATCCAGAAGACAGCAGGAGCTGCCTCTGCCATTCGGTGGTGTGGCTGGGGATATAGCCCCGTGCAGGGGAAGAGAGGAAATCGTGGCGCTGGCAAACAGGACGGCCTGTCCACACGCAGTCCACTCGTGAGGTTTTGGCAAACGCGTGGCCACTGTCTCTGACGGGATTTTGGTCTGCGAGTCCCGCCTCCCTGCATTCCCACGGCCCCAGCTCTGCTCACACCCTTTCCCTCGTTTTTCCCTCCAGTTCCATCTGTCACGGATAACACGCTCTGCACAGCTCCGTCTTGCTTGAGAGCCTGCCCACCCCCACCCCTGGGCAGCATCTGTCTTCAGTATCCCAGTTCTCCTGGGCTCCGTTAGAGACCGGGGCCCACGTGGCACCTGCCGGCCCGGCCAGTTAACCTCGTCTCCGCCGAGGGGTGTGACGTGCCTGAACGGGAGCCTGGCCGGCAGCTTCCACCTTTTTCACTATGGCTCTGAAACTGCTAAACCGAAAGGCTAATGAAACTGCTAAAGCTGCACTTGCAGCCTTTCTTCAGAGCTCCCCAGTTAAATGCAGATTTTTACTTGCATTCTCTGAAGAGGAGGAATTTGGTGTTGAGGGAACAGGGCTGTCGGTCCCATGTTGTTTTGTAAGAACTACAGTGAGAGCTCCCTTAATCGTATGGAGCAAAGTCTCCTAGATAGGTACCAGCTTCCTCTAATATCTGAATGGTCCCTTTTAACAGATGAGGGAGTCGAGACCCAGCAAGTCATGTGCCCGAGGTCACTCAGCTTCCAAGAGTGGACTCGGGGCTGACACCCATGTTTTGTGACGACGTCGTGGCATGTTTTCTGTTAGGCTGCGCTCCTGTTGTGGCCGCAGCACAAGGCCCTCCGTGCTTTGTTGCTCACCTGCCCCTGTCCGCCCTGGCCATCAGTTGTGTAAATCAAAAAGTAAGGGAGAAAATGAGTCTTTTCACACTTACCTCCCCACCTGGTCCGTGTGGAGAGTTGATCCTGGAAACAGTCTAGAAGATTTCTCTAAGGCCAGTGTGCCAAGGAGAGGCTGGGTCTGTTGGACAAGTGAGGCGGCAGTGTGCTGGGCTCCCTTTCTTGTCACTGAAGGTATATGGTGGTCACGGCCCTGGGGATGAAGGGGGGGGGTGCATACCCCCCCCCCCCCGGCTGGGCCGCTGTGGCCTCTGGGCGATGAGGACAGTGCCGTCACATGCCATGAGTAGTAGTCCACCCAGCTCGCCCCCCGCGGATGCGCTGCTCGCTTCTCTGTCTTTGCTGAGCACTGGCTTCCCCAGGGCAGCAACGCTACTTTCTGGCAACTCAAAAGGCCCCTTGCCAGCCATACCCGCTGCTGACCACGGGGGCTACACGCTGCCTTGGCTGTGAGAAGGAAAGAAAAAGAGCTAGTTGATGGGCTTATTATCAGGTTTCTGAGCAAATGATCAGTTTTCCAGGAATTCACAGGAAAGAGGGCTGCTGTTTGGAGCAGGAGACCAGACATCTGGCACTTGGGATCCGTTTCGCTTTTCACTGATTCATCTTGTAAGCCAAGCAAGTCATTTTTCTTCTGTTCATCTTGATTATTTTTCCCTTTTTGAGGAGTAGCAGTTACAAGAGAAACACTTCCTCAGCACTTAGGATGGATGGTGGCAGGCACTGTTTTCAGTGCTTTAGACAGTAGCTCTGTCAAAGCCCGGCAACGGCCTCTGGGGTGGGTCCTTTCATGCCCGTCTCACGGCTGAGGCGTGAGGAGATTGGGTAACTGGCGTGAAGGTACCCAGCTGCGAAGCGGTGGAACCGGGCGGCCCCCCAGGCCAGTCTGGCCCCCCGGACGCTGGAACGCACCCCGATGCACACAGCGTCAGCAGGGGTTGTCACACTGGAGGGCGGAGGGACTGCGGTGGCTCCTGGTGGACAAGCTGCTGAGGCTGCTGCTCCCTGATAGACACCCCGGCTCCATCCTCCCCACGGCCTGTCCTCCTCTTCTCCAGTGTCCTGTCTCTGCCGGCTCCTTCCCTTTGCCCCTGTGCATAAACGTCCTCTCTGACCTTGAGAGAGCCTAATTTCAATTCCATCGTCTCTTTTTCCTTTCCCTTCTAGGCAGACCTTTCACGTGAGAGGCGTCCCTCCTGGCCCCTCTTTAGGGGCTGGTTCCCAGGATCCTCCTGACCACTCCCCCAGGTCTCGCCTACACTGGGCTGAGGGGCCGCCTGTCCTGGAAATTTTCTCCCTTGGCTTCCATGATGCGCTTATCCTCTAGAGCCCCTCCCTGCCTTTTGACCCCCATTTCACATTTTCCCTATTTTGACTCTTCAGTGTTATCGTTGATTATACTGTCCCCTAATTGGCTCCCACCTTCCCTGTCCAGGGAGCAGGCCTGTAGCGAGCAGGGCCCGTGTTCCCTCGTGCGGTGGCCCACACCGGGTGGTGCACGTCCCATTACGTGGTTAGCTAACAGCCCTGACACTAACAGTGACACTAACAGTGCCACACCACTGTCCTTCCCGCATCTGCTTTCAGTTTTGCCATAGCGAAAAGAGGCCGCCTGCTGCTTGCTGACGACATGGGCCTGGGGAAGACCATTCAAGCCATCTGTATCGCGGCCTTTTATCGGAAGGAGTGGCCGCTCCTGGTGGTGGTGCCGTCTTCGGTGCGCTTCACGTGGGAGCAGGTCAGTTCCCTTTGTGGTTGTGATTCTAACACCGAAGCGTCCTCGGTGTTAAAGCAGTCGAGTAGCAGTTGGGGACAGGGCCCGGGAGCTTTCAAGATCCTGTCTCAGCTGAGGGAGGAAGGGAGAGGAGATGGCCTTCTGAGGCCAGGCTTATGATTTTTCTGAATTAGAATCAGGTTGTACCTTTCCAAAGCTAGCCAAGGAGCCGTGAGCTCAGACGTGGACGCGTTGCCTCAGTCTGGCAGCAGACTCTTCCCCAGTACGTCCTGTGCCCCTGCCGGTAACACCTTTCACCTGTACCACACTTCAGCTCAAAATGGTTACCTCCTCATCCCAAGGCAGCCGTGTGCAGTGGACGCAGTAGATGTCAACCCCGTTTATGGATGACAAAACTGAATCTCAGTGAGGTGAAGCAGCGTGCTCACTGGTGATGGGAGCATTACAGGACCTTGAAGCCGCGTCTCCTGAGGTCAGAGTTCTTGCACCCTGCCGAAGGTGATGTGAGCAGGATGTCCGTGTCGACCAGGTACCATTATAGCCGAAGGAGCCGACACGAGCTTGTCTTCCATAAATCTAGGGATCAGAGTGCTTCCAGTAAAGGAATAAACACCCAGACAAGCAAACTTGGTGGAGAATGAAGAGCTCATCAGTGGCTTTTCCCAGCTCTCTGCTACTCATGGCAGCTGTCAGCCTCGTCACACGCCAGCTTCTGACTCAGCCCCACCGTGAGCCACTTGTGGAGAAGAGGCGACTCTGCCCGTAGCACTCAGCCCGGTGCACAGACGTGCCCTTCCAGCTGAAGAGAAAGCAAAACTTTAAAAATGTGCATCGAAACAATACCTTTTTATCCCTGTCCCTATGACGTGAATCTGCCGCTGCCTCTAGAAACTAACAATTCAACACGTATTTATTTGGTGCGTGTTAGATTCCCACAGCACCCTCAGAAATGCTGAAAGAAAGAACCAGGTGGTCACTTGGTTATGAGCAGAAGTGAAAGTAGAGAAAGAAGCAGCACTTGACATCACAGCAGTGTCAGCCCCGGGATGCCAGGGGAGCTCCCAGACACCAGCCGCTGACACGGAGGCTGCTGGGGGCCTCCCATTGGTTGCAGGCAGTGGCTTTGGCTAGAGATGGCAAGATTTCTGGAGAGAGCAGGTGATAAGTATTTTTGTCATTATCGGTGTCTTTGGTATATACCAGCATCTGGTAAGACTTCCTTTATAAAATTCCTCATTGAAAGAGTCACATTCTTTCCCTGCAGAAACCTGCCATCTAGTTAGAGATTGAAGGGATGGAATCCGCAGACCGCATAGTGACTGCTAATGATATTTGCATACTAAGGAAAGCAGTGACCCGTTAGTAGAAAGTGAAGGAGTAGATGGGTAAGAGGGCAGCGGAGGTGTTTGCTGTTCATGGGCCCAAGGGTGCCAGCAAATGCAGAAGGGTGTGGAGAGAAAGGCGCTGAGTTTGTTTCTCGGGGAGCGTTAACATTGTCCCTTGAGGGGGTGCTGTTGATGGGTCGGCTGGGGCCTCAGCTGACTGCTGCCGGCCGGGTCTCCCAGGCTCCATTCTCCCCTCTCATCCCCAGGCCTTCCTTCGGTGGCTGCCATCTCTGAGCCCAGACCGCATCAATGTCGTGGTGACCGGCAAGGACCGCCTGACAGCTGGCTTGGTCAACATTGTCAGCTTTGACCTTCTGAGCAAGTTAGAAAAACAGCTAAAAACCCCTTTTAAAGTTGTCATCATCGTAAGTGACTTGGCAAAGTCTTTAAGTACTTTCTCTCTGGGGAAACTTTCTCTTAAAAGCTCCAAGAACTTTGATGCCTGTGTTCTACGGGAGCCTCCCTCTGTTTCTAAGAGAATAGAAATCACTGCCTTTATTTTGTGGGAAACTGACATTTTATTCATCTCAAATAGCAGTCCTCAACCTAGCTGCATATTAGAATCTCCTGGGGCGCTTTTTGAAAAGTGTCATTTACTGGGCCTGAACTGGGGGTTTGCAGCCCATCTCTCCAACACAAAGTCATGGACAGGGGCTGCTGGTGCGGACAACAAGGGCGTGTACCTTCATGTGGCGGCCTCTTGTCCGGGTGGCTTAGGCATACGGTCCAAACAGCTAATAAGGTTTTTTCCAACCAGTATAAAGACCCTCCCTCCCCCACCTCAAAAAGTACAGCTGACCCTTGAACCACATGGGTTTGAATGCATGGACCCACTTATGGGCACATTTTTTTTTGATAAGTTCAGTCCAGTACTGGCTTTTCTCTTCCTTATGATTTCCTTAATTCTTTTTCTCTAGATTACTTTGTTGTAAGAATTCATCATATAATCCTATACCATACTAAGTATGTGCTAATCGACTGTATGTTATCGGTAAGACTTCTGGATGAGTAAAGGTTTGGGGGAGTCCAAAGTAAACACTGACTTTTGACTTTACGAGACGGGGGGTGGGAGGGGGCGGGGGTGGTTAGTGCCCCTAATCCCTGTGTTGTTCGAGGGCCACCTATACTTTTTCCTCAGGTTTGTTGTTTTTTGAGTAGGCTTTACTCAAGTTCTGTGCACAGATGTGACAGCACATCTTTCAGTCACTGGCTTTCCTTGTTTACATGCTTCACGTACTCCGTAAGGAAAGTCTAGAGAGACCTGGTGCCGGCTACCTGTCAGAACCCCGTGTGTTCACATGGCCCACAACTAAAGATTATGAAAAGGTGTGCAGTCCCCATCCCCCATCCAGGTAGCCACTAACAGACATGCAGGGCCGAAGACCGCAGCGGATGGTTTTCAATGGAAGCTTACCCTTGTTTATCCTCTTGGTGAAAGAGGGACACCCAGTGCCTCGGGACGATATGAAAGAGTCTTCTTTATTCAGACGTGTGAATTTTAAAGCCAGTGGTATTTTCCTGAATTCTCTGACAGTGGCTTCCCAAATCTTGATGCTCAAAATGTGTAGTGCATATCTCATCTAGAAGGAGAGAAAGGGATGAGTTTTTAGGAGGCCCAGAAAAGTCAGCAAGTCGCCGTAGAGCCTGTGGGTTTCTCGACTTGGGGCTGGCTGTCATGGGAGGCTCGTTCATCCGCATGTCCAGCCAACAGCTGAGCGCGAGCTCCACGGCCCGCACGGTGCCGTGCCCTGGGGGTGTGGAGGGAGGAGAGTCAGCCCCGTTCTCTAAGATACCGTAGTCCAGTAGGACAGACAGACACATAGCACACGGATCATTATAATACATTTTAGGGCTTTCATAGATGTGTGAGCCAAGTATTGTGGGAACTCAGAGAAGAGAAGAAGAAGGCATAGTTGCTGACCTCGGGCATCTATTATCATGATTTGGGCGTGAGAACCATACTATGGCCTTAGCTCAAGCAAACTTAAATGGTTATATCTTTTTGTAAAAGTTTATTTATTTATTTTGAGACAGAGCAAGACAGTGTGCAATCAGGGGAGGGACAGAGGGGGAGAGAGAAGCCGTCAGCACAGAGCCTGACGTGGGGCTCGATCTCACAAACCGTGAGATCATGACCTGAGCTGATCAAGAGTTGGATGCTTAACGCACTGAGCCACCCAAGTGCCCCAAATGTTTATATCTTCCCATAGCTGTCAGGGCAATGAGTCTTCGAGGGAGTCATTTCTGGTTTGGCACAAATTTGGGTGTGGCTTTGAAAAAATGGTAGCATACCTGTAAAATGAAAACATGAAGTATCCCAGGATGATGGTGACGGTTCTACAATGTGTAGGAAGAATAATGCCTTCATCTCCTGAGGGTTACCCTGTGTCAGGTACTTTATGTGTAACTGCCGATCTTCCCGGTGGCTCCTAAGGCAGATGTTCTCTCCATTTCAGCCCTAATGGAACCGACAGTGAAAGTGGTTACATGATTTGCCCACAGGCATGAAGCCAGCAAGATGGGGCGTCATTGATCAAAGCTGGACTGCATCTGGCTGTAGAATTCATGTTTTTCTGCTTCTGGCTCAACACTTAGCCTGCCATATGGTTTTTGGCAAGCCACTTACCACCAGTGTTGGTTTGTCTTCAGTTATTTAAGAGCCCTGTCTTCTGATTTCAGAGAAATGTTGTAAGAGGGAATAAAGTGTCAACTCTAAGATGTTACACTTCTTCGGAGAGTTCAGATAGAAGCCATTCCTTGGGGTTAGAGTGGTGGTACATGTTAGCCCACTGCTTAAAGGGTCTTTTCCTTCCCTGTCCTCTGTACTTTCTGCTGTTTCTCTCTATAAATCCCTTTTTCTTGGCTGTCATATGCATTCGTCATCACACAGTATGAATATTACAGCCCAGCTTTCTAGGAACAGATACTGTGACATTTGTGGGTTCACCTTACTTATACTCCCCTCCATTGTGCTTTTGAGGTCCATTTCGGTTTATCATAGCTGAAATGGAACAGGAGGTTTCTCACATCACCTCTAGAGATAGAGCCAGGATCCCCCCCCCACTGTGTCCCCATCATAGTGTGGCCAATAACCACTGGGTGCTTACTACGTTAGCTGGCAGGACTGTTCTGTGTGTCAGCTCATTAAGACTTACAGCAACCTGATAAGTTAGGTAGTGGTATTTTACCCATTTTATTGATAGAGAAACTGTAGAGAGGTCTGTTGGTTGCTCAGGTACATAGCAAGTGATTTGAATATGTACCAAAATAGAAACTTCCCCTCAAAATACTAAGAATGTATTAGTTACAAATTTGGGTTTAGAAAATGTGACAGGGACTCATGATCGGTTATGGTTGAACAAGAAACCGCTAGGGGAGGCATCCTCAGTGCAACGCCATGCCAGGTCAAGCTTAACACAAGCCCTGTCTCCATCCGCTCAGGATTTGGCTGTTTCTTTTCAGGATGAATCTCACTTCCTCAAGAACATTAAGACAGCCCGCTGTCGCGCAGCTATGCCCATCCTCAAGGTGAGTCCTGCTGAGAATAGACTTGAGGCTGGAGCCCACCCAGCTCTGAGGTCCTGCTGTATCTTGCTCAGGCTTGCAGGCGGGTCCAAGGAGAGCAGGGGCTGTAAGTCCAGGGCCAGGGGCTCTGGGCCGTGGACGTGACTTACGTTGACCGAAGCTATCACCGTGTAGGGCTTCAGTGCCAGACTCGGTGTTCTTCCTGACGTCCTGCTAAGGAACTGGCGCCTGGTGCAGTCACCTCTGTCTCTCAGAGATGAAGTCCTGTTGAAGGTCACAGGCTGGATGGGGACTGCATTTTGGGTCCTCCTCGGGCTCCCGGACAAGGCAGAGGGGAGCTGCCAGCATCGTGTCCTCTGAACAGCTCAGGAGAAGCTTCCTGTCATTCTAAGCCACTTGTGGGGACCCGGCTCTCATGGTGCTAGGAACCAAGGGAGAGGAATCATACAGACTTGGAACCGGGCCATCAGGTATCAGCAGGAAGCATTGGCAAACCCGAGTCATGCCCAAAAGCTGGTGCTCTTTCCTGGGGTCACCCTAAGCCTTTTTTGTTAGCGAGACGGGCAGCCATGTGCACCCCTTTCTGTGGCCTACATGGGGGCCTAAGTGCTTTGGCTGGTTGATCCTTGGCTTCAGAGCAGGTGGGGGTGTGGATTTAGTGGAGCTTCGGGTCTTTACCTGGATGTGTTCTATTCTGACATGAATTCAACCTGTGCCATGTTTTACCTGGCACACACTTCCATGTCTGTGGCTTGTGTCCAGACTCTCCCGACCCCAGACGGTGGCAAGGCCCCCAAATTTCCTTCCTTCTTTTTGTGGGGAGCTTTTTCTTAATATTGGGGGACAATACCACAATTAGGAAGGTAGCTTTTTCCTCTCCTAAGGTAGAAATCTCTCACAGATGACTTTGGGAGAATCTACTTTGGTTTATGTAGACTGAGCAGACAAAAGTACATGTTTATCTTGTGCTTTATTAAAGCAGCCTTGGTGTTGTGCCAGCACTTTAAACCTGCGTTTTCATTGCTTAAAAGAAGCTTTAAGTTGTACCTAAACTAGGGAAAACAAATATGCTAAGTGTTGCTGGGGCTTATTAACATTTGAAAATTCACTTAATTTTTTCAACTCCCCCTGAAGCACAGCCGTCTACTCATTTCAAGTTTTATTTTGCTTTCTTTTGTTTTAGGAATAACAAGTAATATGATACATCTTCCAAAGCAGGATTATGTCATATGCTCCAAACTTAAAATAAAAGTCCTTTACTTAAAAACCTTGATCCTCTGCTCATGTTACCTATAAATATTTATGGACACACTTAAATGAAACATTTTTCCCAGAGTGGTGACCCTTCTTTTAGGAGGCTTTAATATGTTCTCTTTTGCAAAATGTTACCAGATCTTCGTACTGTGGTTCCAGTATTATAGCCATACCTAAAAGTAAATGTGTACCCTTGATTGTTGAGGCCAAAGAAACGGCACAGTAGATCGGGTATATCATTAAAGGTATAGTTGGGGAGCTTCTGAGCAGCCTTCTTGTTAATGCAGTCATTGCCCAGCCGGGAAAGCTGGACCGCATCCTTGTTTCCGAAATATGTGCTTCTGAGCCAGACCTTTTAAAGCAGCATTTATATCTTTAATATCGTGGGTGTATTTCAAATTGATATATTTGAGACAAATTTTTTAGCAGTTAACTAGCATAGATTACTCTGCACTTGCTGTACAACCTGGATGTGTTAACACTTTAAGACAGGACCCACGAACATAGCCTGCTGTTGATGAAGGTGTCCTGAATCCACTCTCGTATATAACATTGAGTTCACAGGGTTCCAGACCTGTGAGTGGAGGTGGGGCTGAGGCATTCTGCCTCAAACCTTTCATCTCTCCGCTGTGTTTTCATCTAGATCAGAGTTTCTTAGCCGTGGCACCATTGACACTGTGGGCTGGATCGTTCTTTGTTGTGCAGGGCTGTCCTGTGTGCTGTAGGAAGTGTAGCACCATCCCTGGCCTCTACCCACTAAGTGTCAGTAGTACCCCCCAGTGGTGACAACCAAAATTGTCTCCAGATATTGCCAAACGTGCTCTGGGGGGCAAATCACTCCTCCCCATCTCTGTTGAGAACCACTGATCTAGGTACTCCAAGGAGATGAATCTAAATATTTTTGGAACAAGAGGAGAGTTGGGAAAAGTAAAATATGCCCTTGAAAAGCCATGTCAGGGCCTAATTTGGTTCCACTTGGTTGTTCCTCCAACTTGTGCACCTCCTAGAACTATATTCTGATGATTTCAAGACATGTTAAGCAAATGTGCATGGTGGGGTGATTAGGTTATGCCATCCAGTCTGTGAGATGGCCAGGCCAGATCACATCCTGGAAATACAGGTTTCATAAATGGTGATGGCAGACACAGGGCACGTGTGGTTGAGGTTATAGGAAACTGGTGTCGTCCCCTGGGAAGTGTGACGTCTTTCTTCTCCTACAGCACTATTTGTTTGGGCTACTAAAGAAAGGTAGTTCTGTTTTTATGTATACATGCATGAAAGTAGGCAAGACAGAAAGCTATGAAGAACAAAATTCAGATCCCCTTTATTCCTTCCAATGGAGAAAACCACCAGTAACAGCTTGGTTATTTTTCCAACATGGCAGTTGGAGAGCAGGGTCATCATTTTTAATGGCTCTAGAGCATCATGTTGTGTGGACGTGTCCCGTAATTTAACCCTTAGTGTTGGATGTTGTTTTGCTATTATGAATAATTTTGCAAGCGAGCACCATCCATGTCTTTGCAGCTTGCACACCTCGACCCCATTAGGACAGATGTTTACACGCAGAATTGCTGGGTCAGAATTTCACCTTTTGATAGATGCCTCTGATGTCCCATGTGGCCAAGCATGACTGTCTCTACTCCCACTCAGCCTGAACCACACAGTCTTTCCCACATGACTCTGGCCCTCATGGGTGTCAGTCTCTTTCTTTTGTGCAACGAGGTACGTGTTTGAGTCTTCCTTAGTGATGTTGGGTTTATAGTGCTTCTTACCGTCAAACCAGTGTTAGATGATTTCAGTAGAGAGAAAAAGCCCTCAGAATCCCCACCATCCTTTCCTAATAAATACCTGTTTTTCTTTTTGTGTGAATAGAGCCTCTTTTACAAATCACTGTTGATTGGTTAGATGAAATGAGAGTAGTGGTCTAAAATGTATGAGCCTTTTCTTTTTCCATCCTCATTAAGTGAGTGTAAATAAATGATATATTCAAAAGGGTGTACGGTGAAAAATGACTCTGTTCCCCCTCTGGGCCCCTGAGCCCTCGATCTGTGTCTGCAAAGGCAGCCCAGGTTACCAGATTCTCACGTTTACTTCTAAAATGTAGTCTATGCCCGGTGAGTATGTGCATCCGGGTTTTCTTCATTCCTTCTTAGAGTGTTCTACAACCACTCCTTTGCCCCTGCCTTTTTTCTCTTAATAGTGTACCTCAGAAACTGTCCCACCTCATTTCAGATGACACAAGTTCATTGTTACAAATACTGTTTTTGGTTGTATGACTCTACCATAATACATGTCATCTGTTCCGTTTTGATGGGGTTGTAGCCAGGCTTTGGCCATCTTTTCATATGATATACAAGCAGGTGGTAGAAAACCCAGTCCCGCCACATCGACAAGAGACGGCTCTTCGCCCCTCTCAGCCCGAAGGGAGAGTGGTCTCAGTTGGAAGGTCTGCCGTCCCAGTTGACGAGGCTGCAGGAGAAGTCCCTTGTGGTCCTGCTGTTCTGGTATGAATTCTCTCAATTGCAGCACAGAATCAGAAATGAAATTATTGGAATCTAGTACGTAAGGTAAAATAGACTTTTTTCCGGAGGAAAAAAACATGCTTAGTATTTAATTTGAGCATGTGTGTTATATTAGTGATACCTATACCCATGCAGGCCTTGAAGGTCAAAACAACAGAACTTTAATTAGCTATAATTATAACGTTTAATGTTTTCTTGTACATTTTGGTGTTTTTGAACTGCTATAGTCATGTTCTTCCTTGTTTCTGTTCTTACCTCAGAATGAGTTGCCTTTTACATGGCATCAGAATTTTATTAATATCGAAGCAGTGATGCTCACCTGCCTTGAAAGCTCTGTGATTGTCATGCAGATCAGTTTAGTGCTGGTGGTGGTGTTCAGACTTGTGACTGGAGCTGTGTCTCTTTTGGGGAAAAGGCTAAAACCTAGAAGGGAACTATTTTATATGAAATATGCTGACCCGACCAGAGACTCAGGCCATTTACGAGGCATCACTAAGTGGTAGGGATCACTGCTGATCCCTGGGGTGGCCCTTGGTCAACAGGGGCATAATTATGCTATTTATCTTGGTTTGGCCTTGCGTGTTGTGGAGAGCAGGGGGACGAACAGAACCTCGATCTTCTGCTCGGATTCCAGTCACCGGATTTCTCCTGAAGATTGGGGTTTCCCTCTTGTTCTCAGGATTTAGATTTAACTACAGATGTTGACTCTTTGGTTGTTTCTTGGGTAGTGACAATGATCCTGCGTTTGTTCTTGATCTGTGTACTTTTGGTCACGTGTCCCCAAACTGTGTTGGCCTCTCTCCTTATTTTTGAAGATTCTATAATGACTTCTACACTCGTGACAGCATAGCTCCAGTGTCCGTGCCACATAGAGCTTGTGTGTAACAGGACACTTGGGTAGCGTGGGCTTGACCTGCTTTTGGATGTCACCAGCCTTCTCACGTTGTACTTCTAAATCTCAGGGGACTCCGCTATGGCCTGAACTTTATTTAGAATACCATCAGGAATAACACTTGGCAAGAACTTTGGGCTTTGGGAAGCATGACTTTTTCCCCAGTCTGGAGCCTTGGTGAAGTGTGTTTTAACCGGTCAGAATAATTCAGTAAAGCAAGTTATTAGCTCAGTTGGAAAAAAAAAAAAAAAAAAAGAGGTAATGATGGAAAGCGAGGAAGAATTCCCAGGCTGCGTCTTGTACGAACTTACAATTTTGGTTCTTTTCTTTGCAGCATAACATTCTCTTAGCTCATAATTAAAAATCTATGTGAAAAAAGAAACCTGTGTGTAGGTTATGCACTGTGAGTCAGATTGGGTTCTCCTTGGCAAATTACATATATTAACTTGTCCTGCCAGCAACCTGTTCCACAGGGCTGACCTGATGACCTTGACCCATGAGGAAACTAAACCTGCCTTTGAAGGTCATCTGCCTCCCCCCTACCCCCAAGCATCTGTTCCTGTGAATCACATGATCTCTTGCGGATACCACATAGAAATTATTTTTTTTCACCGCTCCCTTGTGGATTTCTTGGATACTGCTTTCTGTGCTTAGCCACAGGGGTTAACTGTAAAGTATTCAGCTTAGTGTTGATGGATGTAATTTTATACATTTATATTTTCTTAAGTTGGAAGTTCTCCGAGGTGGACGGTGACCTACAAATCATTTACAGCTGGGCAGGATGACAGGCTGCATGGGTGACAGTCATGATGGCACCACCGTGTTGGGGCTGAGCAGGGAGCAGGCTAAATCATTCCAGAAAAGATAAGACGCTGTTCTGGCTTCTTTTCAGAGCTGGTCTTTTTCTTTTTCCATAATGCTGCCTCTGCTTTTTAAACACCCACAAACGTCCATTTTCAGCGGCTTCATCAGCCCTAGTCAAGGCAGCGTATGGGATAACGGGCTCCAGATTAACACTGTCCTGGAGTGATTTTCCATCACCTGGTTTGTGAGCTGCCCCTCCCCAGGCACCAACAGCGACGTGGGGAATAGGTTTAGGATGATAGGCTGATTTTCTCTTCTTGATAAGGCTTCTCATTTTCCCCGTTTCATTGAAATGGTCTTGAGCCAAGGCAAGCAGTGCTACAGACGTCATTCAAGAAGCTCATTGTTATTTTAATGAGTCTGCATTAAACCGCGCAGGAAATTAGAAGGCTGGGTAATTGAACTGTGGAAAATTATAGCTGGAGAAATTCATAGCTCTCCTGTCATAATGGAATTAGGTATTGGCGGTCGCTGAGAGGGCAGAAGTGCATCTTGAGAGTTGTATATATTGTATATTTATAAAGAAACATTTTTCTTCTCTCTGTTGCACCTTTATTTATTTATTTTTATGAGGCAGCATATCCATTTGAAAACCTAATTTCCTCTCCTAGGTGATTTACTGCGTGCGATTGCCTTACACTCCTGTTGTTAACTCAAGGTTACAGTGGTTAACAAGGTGTTTCTAGACAACTGAGCTCCGTGGTAGGCTTCCTTCCCAGAGCTGAAATGGATTTTACCTCCAGTAATTTTTGGCCATTCCCTCCCCTAATATAGCAGCGAGTGTCTCCTTTTCGGTTCTCCCCTCTTTCCCATCTTAATACGACGTGGTACATTTCGGTTTGATCACCTTTGGGTCAGGTTGGTGTCAGGATGGTGGGGAACTTGGAGCTCATCTTTGGCGTAGACCATTTATTTCTGTCCTACTCACTGCCAAGCAGGCTGCTGCAGACCTGGGCTGGGTTTAGGGTCAATGGACCCAGGTCCCACTTTTTAAAGTCCTTTTTAACTGAAAAATAGGCTAAATCAGGGCTCTCTGGGCTCAAGGCATTGTGTCGCTGGGTTAGCGACAGCCTTTTTTTCCTCCAAAGAAAATCAGTTAGAGGCTTACGCACAGGCCACCCCTGACTCTTCCTCCTGTCCTCAGTGTCATTATCTGATCAGAAGTTCAACTTGGATGTCAGAGATCAGAGATCCCCTCTGGAAAAAGGTCAGACCTGGTGGTCTCTCCCCAGCTTCCACTTCCAATACTGAATTCTTTGAGTTTCTTCTGTCTTCCCTTGGTTACTGGTTAGCTGAATATTTTTCAGCATGCATCGAGTATTTATAGATCACTTGCTTTGTGCCAGGTACTGTGCAACAGAAGATAAAGGTGGACACAGCCCTGATCTTAAGATGCTTGCAATCTAGTGAGGGAGACAGAAGAGGTAGAATTCAGGATAATGTGCTAGGTCCTGATACAGGGGGACAGGGCTGTCCCAAAGGCAGCCCAGGAAGTGGCATCCAGCTGCTTCCGTGGGTCACACCGTGAGGCTTGTGGAACTTGTGTGTTCTTCTTCTCTGGCCATGTACCTTTGCTTAGAGTTCCCAGGTGTAGGCCAGCCTGCAGTGTCTTCAGAATCCAGATCTCCTTGGGTTCTGAGAGCAGTAAACTGGATAACTGCCGCAGAGTGCCCAGGAAGTGAGAAATGCTCCCGCTACATTCCAGGGGATTTTGCTGTCTCTGGGGCATCCAGCTCCTATCCCAGTGGGGCATTTGGGATATTCCCTATGTGCTCCTCTGTGCACTCTCAATCCCTCTGGCTGTTTGTTTTCTAGGTTGCCAAGAGGGTGATCCTGCTGTCCGGCACACCAGCCATGTCCCGGCCTGCAGAGCTCTACACCCAGATCATTGGGGTCAGGCCAACTTTCTTCCCTCAGTTTCATGCATTTGGACTTCGCTACTGTGATGCCAAGCAGGTATTTATTCTCCCCTCCCCTCTCCCCCACCCATTCCTTACCCTGATTTTGAGACCTCCTTTGTGTTCCTTCTCTTTGGCCATGGTTACGATCAGAGGCACACTGGCCAGGGAGCCGGACCCAGATTTTAGTCCTGCTTTGCCCCTAACTCTGACCTCCGAGTGTCCTCAAGGATAAGATAAGAACAGTCCCTCCTAGTTGTAATGCTTGTGATTCCAGGGTGGTGTTTCCCAATAAAGGGACCGGTGGCTGATGCGTAGGTGCACAGAACTCTGAGAAGGGCACCCGGGCGAGCTAGGGGTGAGGCCGGGGCCCATATGCTCTGTGCAAAAAAGCCCACAGAGACATCGAAATGGGTGGAGTGGAGAGTGTGATCTGGTGCTGCCTTGGTGGGCTCTCGTCAGTCAAAATGTTGACTCATGACAGTGAATTGTGCCTGCTCAGGAGGCTAGAAGCCTCTGAGCTACAGATTCTCTATGAACACAGTGCCAGTGGAGCAGGTTCCTCTGGAGCTACAATCTGCACAGCTTCAGTCTCCAAACGTGTCAGAGAGAGCCTTGTGAACACGAATGCCATTGCAATCAAAGTCTTGATTTTTTGTTTGAGGTTTATTTATTTTGAGAGAGAAAGAGCTCATGGCACACACCTGTGTGCATGGGGGAGGGGCAGAGAGTGAGGGAGAGACAGAATCCCAAGGAGGTAGTGCACTGTCACCTCGGAGCCTGATGCGGGACTTGAACTCATGAACCGTGAGATCATGACCTAAGCCAAAACCAAGAGTCAGACACTCAACCGACTGAGCCACCGAGGCGCCCCAAAATCTTGATTTCTAAAACCTCGATTTTTTTTTTTAACTGGAAAAAAAAATGTCTATTTAATGACATGGGGAAATACAAGAGTAGGGAAAAAAGTAGGATGCAAAATTTTCCCCATAATTCATTCATTCATTTGTTCTCTCTCCCTCCCTCTCTTTATCCCTGTCTCTCCCCTCCCCTCTCCCCTGCACCTCTCTTTCCTATATGATTGGAAGATGACGTACACGAAATAATGTACAAGAAATGGATTACTTTTGTAAACGAGAAAATTGGCATTTTTTAAATGTTTACATGATTTACCAATCCTGCATTCCTCCTGATGGGCCGTTGAATCCCTCAGTGTGCATCAGTCTGATCAAGCCAGCTGAGCACAGGACACTGTCTTCCTCAGCAGAGGAGGCTCCTAACTGAGCCTTGTTTCTCTCCTTGTCTACAGCTGTGCCTCCCTCTACGGTGGGCTCAGCATGTTTCCTGAGTTGGGGGGGCCTCTCAGCGTCAGGCAGCCATAACCAGCTTGGCCAAAGCCTGGGCACGTTTCCTATATTCTTCCCCAAAAATAACCCAAGAAGGGATGACCCAGAAAATCAGCCTCTCGTTTGCTTAGGTGTTCATTTTTTTCCTTATGCACTGAGCTGTTTTCTTCTGGGTTTGGGCTCCTCCTTCTTGGCTCTGGTGCCTTCTTCACCCTCTCCAGAACCCCCCATGGGATGCAGCTCCTCTGTTAGCTCGCGTGCCATGGCCTTGGTTGGCCGAGGGGGGTGGAAGCGGAAGTCCCGGCCGGCGACCTCTCTGGCCGTTGGGATGGGAGTGGGGCTGGCTGGCGTCTTCTTCCTGTGCCCCTAGTAGCTCCCTTTGATCCAGGCTCCGGAACTTCCACAATCTGAAAACCAGAGGGAAGATTCATCAATTTTTCCTTCTAATCTCTGTTTTTGAAACTGTGGCCAGGGCAATGAATTTATCCTTCAGCGGCAATCCTTCATCTGGCAAAGTCAGACTCCTCCACTCCTCACCTCTGTTCCCACGAGGGTCCACACGGCCCTGAATGAGAATGGCAGACTCAGGTCCCCTCTCTCAACTGTAGGTCACTTCTCCTTTCCCCCAGCTGTTCTGCTGTAACTTTGTAACTTCGTGAACCTTGAAGCCACATCCTGAGCCTCCCCTGACTTCTTTCTTGGGGGTGGGGCCCCTGCTGCAAAGGCTCCAACCGGTCTCTAGGACCTCATTGTTTCAGACCTTAAGGATTCCTGTTTTGTGGTCAAATGACAACTATACTGAGCCACTATTTGCATCGAAGATGCTGACACATTGGAGAAATGGCTGCAGCTTACTCCTTCTGCGTGCATGCCTCATGCCGTCTTGAGAAAAAGCCTTGCTATGCAAGTTTGTGATGTAAATAAGACTGTCTGCCTTATTTTTTAAATGCTCTTTCAAAAAACTTTTCAAGTACTTTAAAAATACCCACTTACGTTCAAACACAGTGCTTATAATGTAAATTGTAGTGCTTTGCAAAGTTAATTGCAAACCATTTTTAGCTGCTTATTGAGGCAGGAAATTTCTGTTATTGAATGTATTTAAAGCGATACACTTCTTTAACGAAATCTGTAATGCACTTTCCCCAGGATCAATCCAGATTAGATTCCACACAGTTGTCGTGGTCCCACAAAACTCTTCACGAGTGATTTGTACTTCTGTCCTATTTGTAAATGACCCACTTTCTGAGAAGGACCTTCGCTTCCTCGGCCATCTGGGCCCATAGTGGAATGTTTACCTAGTGATGATAGGGGCTGAAGACAGAATCCATTGCCTTTGCCCCCAAACTGCCCCTTCCTGTGTCCCCAGTCTCTGTCCACCATCTCCCCAGTCTTCATGCCATCCTCATTCATCCTTTCTCTCTTCATTGCACCCCCACCACCACCACCACCAGTCAAGAAAACAAACATAGACAATGCCTTTCCTTCCTTCCACCTAGCCCAGTGCCTGCTACATGGTAACTTTTCAATAAAAGCTTGTTGGATTGTGAATATTCTAAATTTTAAACCTTTAGTATTATTGGGTTTTAACCTATAAGATTAAAAGCTGACATAGTAGCATTTAGGAGCATGACATCCAGATTAATTACGGTATCCACCTGTGTCAGCATGATGTTTATTTAATTCAGCCAGTAGGCCAGAGCTGTTTTGTTGTTGTTGTGGCCAGCTTCTTACATTGAGAGAAGCCACTGAAGAGAATGCCCCTTGCTGAGCTCATTTTTGACCCTATGCATAGCATGAAGGCATTTGCTGAAACTTCCAGTTGATTTCAGGATATTTTTTAAAAGAAGACGCAGTTTTTGATCATTTTACTTTGCCTTGGACCATCTCTTCCTATTCTCTATGTAGCATGGGTTTATAGGACACCTGCCATATCCCCATGATGAGAGACTAGGTCCACTGGCCCTCAAGAATGAACAAGCCTAGCTTCTACTCGAGGTGGTTCATGGCCCTGGGGAGGCTGAGACAGGAGAAGAGATAAGCAGCTGGAAACATAAGGCAGCAAACACCCTGGTTCCCTGATTTTCTACAGGACTATAGACATCAGTTCTTATTTCGAGTAAGATTGTTAGTGAAGAATAAGGTTTTCATTGCAGCATCTTACCTAGCTATATGACAGGGAATAGATATTCTTGCTCATTGCCTCTCATGAGCTGCTAAGTGAAGAAACCGATTTTATGAAGGACTGCCTGTGAACCCTAAAACCCACCTCTGGTTTCAGCCACACTGGTACAATCCTGTGCTCTGGGTTCCTTCTTCAATTCCCACCAGCAGCAGCAACACCCTGCGTTCATGTCACTGCACTTGGTTGTGTTGGTGTAGCCCATACTAAGGAACAACAGCTTCTTAAATCCCAGTGCATCCCATCAAATAAAGGTATTACTGATAATATGATTTGTTATGTTGTGCAGTGAACTCTAGGAGAAGCCCCAGGGAAGATGATTTGTTTATTTAGAATATGGGAATAGTTTGACAAGCTGGGTGTCTTACTTGTCTTTTAATGTAATAGATACCAGACCTCTTGGCATCTTGCATTTGCTGCTAGAAAGTTCAGCATGTAGAACACCAGGATATGTGTTTTTAGTTCACTTCATTCCTTACTTTTTCTCTTTTCATTCCTAGTTCCCATTTGTATTATATTAGGTTTTATTCATCTTTTAGAGCCACTTGAAATTCTCTGAACAAAGCCATAGGAAGAGAAAGCTTGTGAGAATGTTGAGGTCACAGCCTGGTTAACTTGGCCCTGGGAGAACCTAACTGGATGTATGTTTCTCTCCACAGCAGCCCTGGGGATGGGATTATTCAGGTTCCTCCAACCTCGGAGAGCTAAAGCTCTTGTTGGAAGAGGCGGTCATGCTGCGACGCCTCAAGAGTGATGTCCTTGCCCAGCTCCCAGCCAAGCAGCGCAAGATGGTAGTCATTGCCCCAGGCCGGATCAGCACCAAGGCCAGAGCTGCCCTGGATGCCGCGGCCAAGGAAATGACCACCAAGGAGAAAACTGTGAGTCTGGGGCTGCAGACAGGGATTCAGGGGTTGATGTGTCCACAGCTGTTCCTTCCTGGGAAGGGCTCTACGGGGGGTACCCAGAGTTCTCTGAGCTTGCCTTTCCATGATCTCTTCCCACCCCTCTGGACAAGGACAGTGAGCCCATGTCATTTCTCAGCCTACCTAGTCTGCTTCTAAAACCTCTTAACTGATTTGCTGTTTTATGCATGTGTAGATCACTGTTGACAGATGGTCATAAAAATAAACCCCATGGTAACTGCAGAATGGTGATATATATTCTGAATCCCTCAAAGAAAGTTGGAATTTATGTTTAGTGTATTTTGAGAATGCCTTAGTCTAGTAACTGTTACTCAGTCTAGTAACAGTTAAGAAATTAGTCCTAAGCGTATCTGATAACATATGTGTTAACACTCTGACAATACATGTTATTTTAGTCAAAATAACAAATTGACATTTACATAACAAAGTGGAGTTTTCAAACCCTCTTAACCCCTGGGGCGCCTGGGTGGCGCAGTCGGTTGAGCGTCCGACTTCAGCCAGGTCACGATCTCGCGGTCCGGGAGTTCGAGCCCCGCATCAGGCTCTGGGCTGATGGCTCGGAACCTGGAGCCTGTTTCCGATTCTGTGTCTCCCTCTCTCTCTGCCCCTCCCCCGTTCATGCTCTGTCTCTCTCTGTCCCAAAAATAAATAAACGTTGAAAAAAAAAATTAAAAAAAACAACCCTCTTAACCCTTAATCCTTATTACAGTCATTCATGGTTGGCAAGAAGTTGGCATCCCCATTTTACAGGAAGGGAAACGAAGGCTCACAGAGGTTGTGATTTGGCCAAAGACTTATGGCTGCTCCGTGGCAGAGCTGAGGCTAGAACCAAGCCTGTTACCCCTATATTTTAAGGTCTTTCCACTATGGTGGTTTCATCTTTTCAAAACACTTTCATATCTGTCTTTAGTGTCATACTGTGCTAAGTGCTATAAAGTAATTTACACCAGCTCCATCTCTGTCCTTTTGAGATAAAACCTTGCAGTTTTCATTGCCAAGAAAATAACAGTTATTGACATTTTTTGACATTATCATAAAGCATTATCTGGGCTTGTTATTACCTTGTATAAAGAAACTTAGATCCAGATGAGATCCCAGCCTTCTGGGAGAGCACAAAATAAATAAGAATGACGAGAGACAGAATGCGTGGGGTTTTTTTTATGTTATTTTACCATGTTATGAGCAAGACCAGCAGGTAACTTTTAAGAAACAGAGTCTAGGGTGGAAGAGGCACCGTAAGCTATCAAGCTGTATTTAATTTATGCTGTCGTGCATCTAATAATCTGGGTGGTCTGGAGGAAGTGAGCGGGCATAACGTCTTTGCTGTGGGGTTTTCCAGCGAAGTTCCCCTATACCAATGTGGACACACAGACCAGCCATTCTCAAATTGTATTTCAGTGGAACCATGAGCAGAAGCAGGTGTTCTGTTGCTAAAATCAGCGTTGGTGGTCTTTTTCTGATGTCTAGAGATAAAAATTCGATGAATGGAAATTCTTTTTCTCAGTTTAAGCTTTTTCTTATAATTTTCTTAAATCTTTAATGTTTACTAATGGTTGCCCACTAGTGAACTCCGTCAAGAAAGCCAATGCCCAAGTACAACAAATATAGTATTAATGGGAAAAATTCAGATGTATGATAGTTTTAGATGCAAAGATCCGAATGTGTATAAACATTCTATTATTTTAGTTCCTTGTGTGTACAGAAGTAAGCCTATCGGTATTTCATGGAATTCCCTAGAAAACCCCCTCGCCTGTACCTGGCCCCCTCCCAAACCGGGCAGAGAACAGCAGTCAGTGGGCATTTGAATTGAGGAGGAACATCACGTTGAGTGTGGCCAAGTGGCAACTGTAAATTGTGCAATATCGCTAAAAAGGAAAAGAAATAAATAGAAGTATGGGAATTTTTAACTTTTAGTGCAGCAAGATTTGAAAGCATTTTTAAAATTTTTCACCAGCTTATGTAGTTCTTCACATTAGGTGAGGGGGCTCTTTCCAAAGTTGATTTCAGATGTAACCTGAAAGTTTGAGCTCTGAGTTTACAGGGATAATGTAAGATTGACTAGGCTAAACCATGGAAATCAGGAATGTTGGGTATTTTTATAACTTCCGGTGGCCATATAAATCCTCTAAATTCCTTGGCATATTTTGATATTTTCTTACCTAAAAAGGGGAGCCAGTACTGGTCTCCTAGACCTCATGCAGGAAAAGTGCCTAAGGACAGTGTCAGTGGCTCTGAGTCCCTCCTGTTGTGTGATTGTCGTCTCCCTGCCCTTCTTCCCAGGGTCTTAAACACTGGTTTTGCAGATTATGAAAGCCTAAATTGCAGCGTAATTCAAGAATCCAGCAGAGAAGGAGCCCAGCGCTCTTCTCAGTCCAGTGCTTAGAGTTGCCATGTTTCCTTGGCATCTCAGAAAAATTAAGTTTGTCCCTAAAAGAGAGAAATTGAGTTGGTACAGATTACCTTCAGCATTATGCTGAAGCTGGTTACTAGATTCTTTCCGATAACAAGACAATTCCCTGAAAAATTGCTTCCCTTTTGTGTTTTTTAATGTCAATTCATTTTTATAATGGAAAATCCAAGTAGAATATGAATTCATGAGCTTTGCCCTTTGGACCGCCAGAACTTGTCTCACTCCAAAGCCACAGATGTGGTGCATCTGTCCACTGTGGATCTGATCAGAGGCTGCACCCTCACTTAATTCAGGAAGGGGAGCCAGGAGTGGGACCAGATGGCTTTTGACCTGCCTTCCAAACCCTGGCTGGCTGTGAAAGCTTGAGTTGAACAAAATAAAATGTTCGGGGATCGTGGTTTTATGGTTTTAGTCAAGTGAGGAAGCCCTGTGAATCTGCAGAAAGGTGCCCTCCCATTTTGATAGTTACCTTGTAGCCCCAAGTTTCCCTGCAGTGTTGTGCGTTCCACTGCTAACCTGTCAAGAAGTGATTCTTTGTTCCCTCACACCTTCCTATCTGGAGGAAGTGGCCCATTTATGAAATATAATGCACGACGAAAGCTTTGTCTTATTTTCAGCTGAAATAATAGATATCTTTTCACAGGCTAAGAAAAGCTGACTCTAATTCTGATCAGCTTTTGTCTATAGTAATTTTTTTGATCAGCAGGACTAGGCAGAAAAATGGAACAAGTCCGTGCAGACTTCCTGGTGACAGTGTTACTTCACCCTTCTGCTGTTTGACGATGCATTCAAATTCCAACCTAAAAAAATAATTCAAAACCCCAGTGGATCTAATTTAGTACAAGTCAAGGACACAAGAACAGAGAATACAGGTTATTTAGAATTTCCTGGCCCACAGCTGGCAAACGAAGTGAGATCATTAATGGACCAGTATTATGTCTACTTCGTGTGGGGAAGGTCTGTTTTTTTTGTTTTTTTTTTAAGATAAAACTATTGGTTTCTCCTACATTAAAAATACAGTAGCTATCTATTGCCTAGAATCTGAAAAATAAAAGTACTTATAAGAAACACTTATTGTTTCTTACCAGAATCTGAAAAATAAAAGTACTTATAAGAAACACTTATTGTTTCTTATACTATAAAAAAGAGTCACCCATCTTTTAAAAATATCATATAATGTTGGCATATATCATTTGGGTAGTTTTTTATCAAACGTGTATATTTTGCTTTAAAATATGTATTATATAGAGATATGGGTAACAGATTTTATATATAGTTTTTTAAGTTTATTTTTATTTACTTATTTATTTATTTAGAGGGTTGGGGAGAGGGGCAGAGAGAGAGAGAAAGAGACAGGGTTCCAAGCAGGCTCCAGGCTCTGAGCCATCAGCGCAGAGCCCGACGCGGGGCTTGAACTCATGAACCACGAGATCATGACCTAAGCCGAAGTCAAACGCTTAACCATCTTAACCACGCAGGTGCCCCAAATGAATAACATATTTTATTTTATTTTATTTTTTTTTAATTTTTTTTTTCAACGTTTATTTATTTTTGGGACAGAGAGAGACAGAGCATGAACGGGGGAGGGGCAGAGAGAGAGGGAGACACAGAATCGGAAACAGGCTCCAGGCTCTGAGCCATCAGCCCAGAGCCCGACGCGGGGCTCGAACTCCCTGACCGTGAGATCGTGACCTGGCTGAAGTCGGACGCTTAACCGACTGCGCCACCCAGGCGCCCCTGAATAACATATTTTAAAAGCAGAATGGATACCCTGTAACCATCCATCAGCCAGCGAAGAATACAGGTTACAAAACCGTATTGTGAACACTTTCCTATGTTGTTAAATGTTCCTTTAAAATTTCCCCCATGCCCATGTTATAATTTTGCTAATAACTTTGAGTCAGATATTTGAGTTATTTCAGTTCACTATTCTAAGTAATAGCAGCTTACATAGGAATTCGTGAATGTGGACTATATGGTGAGTGTAGATTTGAAGGAGAAAGTCACCGCGACTCAGGGATGTGCGTACTTTGAAGGCTTTGGTGCACATCACAGGTGCCCGGTGAACTTGGGTGTTTGTTCCCCACACCTCATCAGCTCTCGGCAAATCTCACATGGGCAAGGTCTCCCAGAGTGCTTCCCGCCACTTGTCCATCGTTTCCTCTCCCTGTCTTGTTAGCCAGTGCGGAGTGAGCGAGTGTGGGTGGGAGGGAAGGACCTGACGAGAGCGGTGGTGGTGTCCAAAGGGCGTGGGAGTGAATGTCAGGACCAAGGACGACCGGGGTGCCGTCTGCTTGTGGCCCTCCCGCTGCAGGTGCGGTCAGTACCTGGAAGCCTGGCTCTGTCCCCTTGGTGTATCCTGTGAGGGACCGTGTTATGTGAGAGGGCCTGGCCTGCTGCAAGGACCCTGTGAGGGGACATGAATGGACTTCAGGACATCTGTGAGCTCACTGGCCAGAAGTGAGCTAGCTCCATCCGAGTCTAAACAGGGTCTGTAGCTGAGAAAGAGTTTAAGACACTGTCACGGGGTCGCGTCTCCAGTAAGAGTTCCCGGGAAGTTTGAATTGTTCAGTTGGGCCTCGGTCACAACATAGGAGGGATGGTGGTTCCGCTGCACTGTCAGTGGCCCCCTGGCTTCCTATGGTTCCGGGTTATCTTTCTTCCTTCTCATCAAGTCCTAGAGGAAAGATGCTGTTAAGAGCCGGGGAGCTGTTTTGGCCAGGCAGCTCCTCCTCCGTTGTGGTGCCCATTGTTTAAGGTATCATTTGGTAGTGTTTGTATAAAACGTGTGTGTATTTTGCTTTAAAACATGTATTATATACGTGTACACTTATATAGAGATATACATAATGTATGTATGTATTTATTTTTATTTATTTAGAGAAATAGAGACCAAGCAGGGGAGGGGCAGAGAGCGAGGAAGACACAGTCCCAAGCAGGCTCCACAGCCTGGCTGTGGCTGCTTTCCTGAGTTATCCACAAGTTCAGGGCCATATGTGTTATTACTGTGGGATCACTTCTTTGTTCCGTGAAGACGCTATTGTGTCCGTGACCGGCCTCACAGGGCCTAGGCACAGAAAAACTGAGGGCATCTGTAATCCCACCCTTGCTAGTGGAAGGAGAGGGCCACCCTAGCGAAGATGGTAAGAGTGTCCTCCCTGGGGTCCCAGAGTGATAGAAAATATTATCTTGTGACATTGTGAAACTATGTGTGCATCTCCTGTGTTAGCATTCTCAATTAGTATTTATTTAGATGCAAACTATAAAGAAAACATTGTTTCTTCTCCTAGGAGGTCAATCACCTTATATGGGAGCCAGGCCAAAACACGTGAATAACGGTTTTGAGATGATACTAGAATAAGCTAATTGGTGCCAGTTGGAATCAATTGAGTAAGTCTTGGATAGAATTAAACTTAGTTAGGGGCGTCTGGGTGGCTCAGTCAGTCAAACATCCGACTTTGGCTCAGGTCATGTTCTCACGGCTCATGAGTTTGAGCCCCGCGTTGGGCTCTGTGCTGACAGCTCGGAGCCTGGAGTCTACTGCGGATTCTGTGTCTCCCTCTCTCTCTGCCCCTCCCCTGCTTATGCTTGGTCTCTCTCTCTCTCTCTCTCTCAAAAATAAAAATAAACATTAAAAAAAATTAAAAGAAAAGCCTTTAAAAAAAAAGAAGTAAACTGAGGTATGGACACGATGTGGCAGAAGAGAAAGGGGGAGGCAAGAACAGCACAGGCCACTGGCGCATGGAAGTCGCTGGCTGTAGTAAATGGCTTAAATAGCTTAGCAAGACTGCATTTCAGCCACTCATGTGAGCTCGGCACAGACGGCGGGTGAAGCCCCATTCCAGGGGCTTTTGTACTCACAACAGTTCTTGGGAGATGACCGGGTCCCTGTAATGTCACGTTTCCAATGACATGGTAGAGTCTATACAGTTCCTATGGCTTGGCTAAAGTCAGGGCCTCCTGGCTCTGATAACTGGCATTCGAGTCTGTAAAGCTCAGAGCGGTGATGATTATGTCAGCTTCTCCCAGGGTTCCCAGAGTGGGAGACTTTAAACCTAGTCTTCTGTTTCCACAGAACCGGCAGCAAAAAGAAGCCCTCCTCCTCTTCTTCAGTAGAACAGCTGAAGCGAAAATCCCATGTGTCATGTGAGTGGCCCCCACATGCTGACTTCTCTCTCCCACTTTCTGTCTCTCCCTCGTCTTTCGAAAGATAACACCTATTACCTTAGTCCGCCAGAATGGTTTTATTGCTCTGTATGAAATGATCAGGCATTAGAATTATTGATGCTTCCGTACAAGGCTTAGGGCAGCACGGCTCATCACCACAGGGCAGAAGCGGGCCTGTCCCGGGAGCAGTGCCAGTATGAGTTTGGGGTCCTTGAGAGATCCTGTCTTGACCACTCATCAGTGGAGCTGCTGCACGTACAAGGAGGGTTGGGGTTGACCAAACACTAAGGGGAGCTTTTTCCCTTATTCGGAAAACTATGGTCACTTGCTTGTAGAAAAACATTAGGGGTTTCATGGAAGACCGAGAAGGTTCCCTCATATGGGGATTCTCTGGGGTTCTCCAAAGACAGAAGTTTCAGCTGTTCTTTACCTACATAGAAAGGCTGTCGTACAAACTGTCCAAGCTTGCTCAAAAGATACAGGCAAGTGGCCACTGTCACACTGAGTTTTCCTTCTGCCTTATAAACTAAGGCTGAAGTCCTAATTCCTATTCTTAAATGTATTCACTGACTTGAAAAATTGTCTGCTTTTCTTAAAGAAAGGAAAAACCCACTCATGTTCAAATATTCACTGTGGTAGAAACTTGAGGCAATTCTCATGACGTGCGTTTGCCTAATTTTTTATTGTTTAACATTCATGTGAGGCTCTGGCAGGATAATGGTCCAAGTGATTTAATTACAATGGAAATGAACTTAGTGTGGGCTGAGTGGTGCCAGCTTGGCTGTGGGGACCAAGATCTGTGGATAAATTGAGACACAGACAGCCTACCTCACCCTCTCACTCAGCCTCCAGATACCCCAGCCTCTCCAGCCTCTCCCTCTGCACCCCTAAATGCGGTAAGGGAGTGAGTTCACTGCATTATTCAAATCTAAGTTTCTGCACAAAAAGACTGCTGAATGTTGGCCGGCTCTCCTTCAGCCTCTGGGCACTGCCCTTTTCATTTATGATCCTGTTAGGAAACTAATGAACTCCAGATGTGGTTTTACAACCTGGAAACTTATCTCTCAGAAACTAATCTGAATTGCCCCCACCACCCCATCTCTCACGAGCTGCTGAATAACAGATGGCAAGGGTGTGATCCTTTCCCTCAGTCTCTCAGCTCAAGACCTACAAAATCCAGGGTCTCTTGAGTGCTAGCCACAGAACCAGCCATTTTTCTTAGAAAGTTTAAATCTAGCCATTCAGCCACCTCATAAATAAACTTTGGTAATATCTGGTCTTCATCCGTTTAGGCTGCCATAACAAAAATGCCATAGATTGGGTGGCTTGAACAACAGAGATGTATTTCTCGCATTTCTAGAGGCTGAGAAGTCCAAGATCAAGGCACTGGCACATGAGGTGCCTGGTAAGGGCCGTCTTCCTGGCTCCCAGACAGCTGTCTTCTCGCTGTGTCCTCACGAGACAGAAGGAGTGAGGATGCTCTCTGGGGTCTCTTTGATAAGATCATTAATTTCGTTCATGAGAGCTCTATCCTTATGACCTTATCACTTCCCAAAGGTCTCATCTCACAGTAACATCACCTTGGGGGTTATCATTCACCATGATTTGGTGAGGGGGGTGCACAGACATCTAGTCTATTACCTGCCTTGTACATACTTTCTCAAAATTCCACGGTAACTTGGGTAGTGCTTTATTGTTTCCAGCCAATTTTGACATCTGTTAACTCCTTTCACACTTGGAGCCTCTTTGTGAGATCAGTCAAATAAGTGAAACTGGCCCCATTTTCAAAATGCAGAAACTAAGTAAATTTCATGTATATCTCGGAGCCTCAGAGTCATACAACTAGTAAGTGGAAATGACATTATAAATCTTAAAACCCCAATTTCCTCTGCTAATGGTTTTTCTTCCCTTTTTTTGCTGTTGTTTGTCTGTTTTCATTTTAATGGGCATCTTTTGATACAAAAGCCAATGGTATTGTGGTAGGCAGATATTTCCAGCCTGGCAATTTAGGGACTTGGGAAGGGTAGAAATACAAAGCCGTGTCTGAGATGCAGAGGAGAGAGAGGAATTAGGAAAACTGACACCTATAGTTGTTAATGAGCTGTCCAGCTTGATTGTATGGCTTTGTGACTTTTTGATGCTGTAGCAATAAACTTTCTTGCTTATATCATGGCAAATTTTATGTCTCTCAAACTAATTAAAGTAGATTCTATTAGTACCAACTATTCACAGATTAAACTCAAATCCATTCCCTGGTTGGCCAGTGTTGCTTGAAAATAATTCTTAGATGCTTAGAGGAAGCCTTTGAGATTTGTCCTTCTCCATGGAGGGCAATGTCTGTTCTGTGCCCAGACACACCCACGTGTGAGGAAGGCCTCAGGCAGAGTGAGTCCTGTTTGTGTCCAAGGAGGCTCACCTTCCAGTTGCCCTTGTGGGAACAGTGACCTGTCCTGGGATTGTGAACCCTCCGCAGGGCATTAATCCCAGGGAAGCCATAAGAGTTTGTTGACTGGGTGATACACCACCCCCACCCTACAGCTCCCCAGGGTAGCTGCCTTCCTTCGGGGCCATGGCTAAAGATGGGCGTGGGAAGTCAAGAAAAAACACAGTTGTGGAAGAGAGAAGTAAATCAAGGGGAGAATAAAGAGCATGCAAATATGGTTCTTCACTCCATCTTCCTTTGCCTCAGAAAAAAAATTCCCTTACCACTGACTTAACTGTTGGCTTTGCAGCTTGCCGTCTAATGTGCGAGGGAACTAGGGAGCTTTTCCCGACCGTCTCTTCAGTACTAATACTTACGTTTCAATATTGCACTTCCAGAAATTTGATTACCGTCAAGAATCCCTTAATCCCCCGCTTAGGCATTTTCAGATCTTAGACGACATTGCAATTTGTATTGAAAACACATTACAACAATAGTAGAGCAGAAAAAGTGAAACTGTTGTCTTCTGTGATCCCAGATAGTAAGAAAGTTTCAGCAACATCATCAGAGACACATAAAACGTAACACTATTTTGATTTATTAGCGTGCGGGAGATGACGTAAAAGTAAGGAATAACTCTTTCAGCACGTGGCAGAAGGTGGCTTCCCTGCAGCTCCTAATTTTGCTTCTTCTGTTCAGGTGACCTGGTGTGAGCAGTAGAGCTGAGAGGTCAGCTCCCAGAGAAAGGGAGGGCAAGGGCTGGGGAGAGAGCAGGTGCCTCAAAGGTGTCTGCTAAAAATGCAGTGAAGTCATTTCAGCTGGATAAGTATATGTTTACTTCATTGTGCTGTCATTGTCAAATGCAGTGAATACGTCCTGGACCTACTGGAAAGTGGAAAAGAGAAGTTTCTAGTGTTTGCACACCATAAGGTGGTTCTGGATGCACTTACTAAAGAGCTTGAGAGAAAGGTGAGCCCCCTTCGAAATTCAACACAGGATATGCTTAAGAAATCATTTCCTTTTTAAGGTCATAAATTTTTTCTCCTGCAATTATTTTTTTTCTGAAAATTTTAGAGGTGGTTCATTAATCCATCTGGGTTTGAATTTTGTATATGATGTGATGTAGGAAGCCAGGCAGTAGAATTAAAAGCCATAATCCTTGGAAAGGAAAAATCAGAGCTGTCAGTATATTCAGGAGACTCAAGCCAACTAATTGGAAAATTATTAGAATGCACAAGAGTTTAGGAGAGTGCCTAGATTCCAAATAAATACACTAAATAGATTTTTTGTGTACCAGCTATAACTAATTAGTAAATATTCAAGTTCACAGCACAAAAAAGCATAAAGTACCTAAAAGTAATCTCACCAAGAAGAGTGTAGAAACCAATGAAGAGTTGGAGAGATTTGGGCCATGCTCTATTGAAAAAGCACAAGGCTGTAAAAAACTGGTCCTTCCCAAATGAATTGTAGGTTTAACTCAATCCTAATAAAAATTCCAGTGGGTATTTTAAGGGAACTTTATATTATTGTGCTAAAAGAGTCTCAAAAATAAGGAGGAGAGATAGCTAAGACAATGTTGAAAAAGAACAATGTTAATAGACTTGTGTCTCCAAATATTAAAATCTGTTATAAAACTCATGCTTGTCCCAGAACTGGTGTTCAGATGGGTGGAATAGAATGGAGAGCCCTCTTTAGTGTTAAGAACTCTTTAGTTAAGTAGCCCTTTAGTATTAAAAAAAAAAAAAAAAATAGTGTACTATCAAGGAGTCATCAAAAATTTGGCTTAATTTATTCAACAGATAAAGTTTGGATAATTGGCTAAGTAATTGGATGGAACACTTAAATGAAACTCAACTTCACTGTTTATTAAATTTCAGACAAATCAAAGCTCATTAAAGCCATGAAGCATTAGAAGAAACTATAGATGAATGTATAGCTAATCATTGGATGGAGAATGACCTTCTAAATGTAAAAACAATGAAAGAAATCACAAAGGAAAGAACTGATTTTAAATTACCTAAAAATATGGATCTGTTCTGTCACACATATACACTGTGGTTAAACCAAGGGCTTTTTTTTTTTTGTACATTGGTATCTTTTGGCGGGACAATTTGGCAGTAACTTAATGCACACTCGAATTTTTCCCAGCTTCTCTTCTAGGAATTTATCCTAAGGAAATAATCAAACTGGTCAGATTTATGTATAAGATTTCAAAGATTTATGCATAAGATTTGTGATATTATTTATAATATCAAATAGAGACCTAAATGTTCATCAATAGGCATACTGCTAAATGATAGTCCATTCAACTATAAAAAATAATAGTGTAGATCTGTGCTTCTTAACTTTCTGGAGATCAGAGGACCGTTTAAAAAGAACCTGAGATATGAAAAAATTCAACTCCACTCATAATCAAAGAAATGAAAACCAATCACATCAGCAGAGGTTTTAAAAACGTGCAGTGCTCAGGGTGCCTGAGTGGCTCAGTCGGTTAAGCGTCCGACTACGGCTCAGGTCATGATCTCACGGCTTGTGAGTTCCAGCCCCGCATCGGGTTCTGGGCTGACAGCTCAGAGCCTGGAGCCCGCTTCAGATTCTGTGTCTCCCTCTGTCTGCCCCTCCGCTGCTTGCACTCTGTCTCTCGCATTGTCTCAAAAATAAATAAGCATTAAAAAAAAAATTTTTTTTTAAACATGCAGCGCTCACTTTTGATAGCGGTGCAGTGAGCTGGCCATCCTCATTCGTTACTTACTGGAAAGCGATTCTGCGATAATATCAGGATCCTTAAACTAAATCTCCCTTTTGCCCAAGTACTTTGATTTTCAGTAGTACAGTCTAAGGAAATAACCAAATATGGGCAAAGAACCATGAACAGATTTATTTTAACCCATCCTTTAAAAATGTTTTAGAGATTTTTATTAGAAATTCTTTCTATTAGAAAATTTTATATTAGAAATAGCCTTATAGAGCTATAACTGATGTGGAATAAACTACATGTAAAGTGTGCAGCTTGGTAAGAAGATAGTCAATGTGTCTGTTGGCCCCAGGAATTTCCTTGTGCCCTTGGTCATCTCTCCTGTCTCTCCCTGCCCTCCTGTCTCCAGGCCACCACAGGGCTGCTCTCTGTCACTGTAAATTAATTTGCATTTTTAGGGCATGATATAAATGTGGAATAATACAGTGTGCACTTTCTTTTAATTTGATTTCTCTCAACATATTTTGAGATTCCTATCTGGTATTACGGGTATGAGCAGTTCATTCCTTCTTATTGCTGAGTAATATTCCATCATATGCATATACCATGGTTATTATCCATTCACCTGTTGTCGGTGGGCATTCGCCGACCCATCCTTTTTTTAGTAAAAATTAAGAATCTGCCAAATGTGAAGGAACACACGAACAGATAAATTATACTGTTGCCACGTAACAAAATATGGACATTATAAGTTGCGTTTTAGAAAACTTTAATAGTTTAGTTTATTTACAATATAATGTTTATTAGAAAAAAGCAGGATATAAAACGTTGTGTTTAAAAGATTATCATACACGTTGAGAAAAGAGTGACTGGAAAAAATAGGTTGGTAATAGGACTGATATCTGAATTTTTTTGTAATGTTTATCGTTAGAAAAAAATAAATGCCCCTTAAAACCCAATAAAGCTAAACTGGACAAGCAAGGACCGTGTGGCCCAGCGGTTGGCCCCTGGGCACTTAACCTCAGAGGAGCGAAAGCGCGTGTGTTCACGGAAACACGTGTGCAGGTGTTCACGGCACACGAACACACAGGTGTATTAGCCCCACACTGGAGCCGAGCCAGGTTCCCTCCAGAGGTGAATGGCAAAACTGGCACGTCCACACTACGGAGTAGGACTCAGTAATAAAACAGGAAAGAGCTACCACCACCTGCAACACGCTGGATGATCTTAGGGGTGATGCCAGTGAAAAGAGCCCACCCTGCTCCCCGCCCCTGTCCCTGCAGCACGTGCAGCACATCCGCATCGACGGCTCCACCTCCTCAGCAGACCGGGACGACCTGTGCCGGCAGTTCCAGCTGTTCGAGAGTCACGCCGTGGCCGTGCTGTCCATCACTGCCGCCAGCATGGGCCTCACCTTCTCCTCGGCTGACCTGGTGGTGTTCGCCGAGCTGTTCTGGAATCCAGGGGTAAGGGACGCGCGCGACCTGAGCTCCCCGGGCGCGCTCGTGGCCGTGGGGCAGCAGGAGCGAGCGTCAGTCTGGGCAGACAAGGTTCCCTGTAGCTGTCAGCTGTCCCTAGCACCAGTTACTCTTCCGTCTGTCCCTGTGGGGCCTCGTAGACACATTTCTACTTCCCACACATCCATCGTAAAAGGAACGAAGCCTCGCACATCGATTGGCTTGTTAGGTCTTCACGACAGCCTCATAAGGACTAGGATTATCTACTCCGTCTTGCCAATGGGAATATGGAAGTTCTAGAAAGCTAGAAGGAACCTTAGCATCCATCCCTCTGCAAGGAAATTGGGGCACAGGTAGCTCAGGTGCATAGCTCTACCCGAACGGGGTCCTGTGGCGGCAGCAGCCGCAGCCCAGGCCTCTGGCTTTCCAGCCTGGGTCCCTTCTATTAACCATCACTGTGAGCTGCTTAGCCGATGGGGCCACGACAGGCGACCGGTGTGAGTGTTCCCTGAACGTGGTCCTTGTGCCCACTGGCCTTATCTGATCAGCTGAGAGCTGTGACAGCAGATACGGGTCACTGGCCACACGGAGGGCCCTGCTTCATGATGGATGGGCTTCGAGGCTGAGGCCTTGTATAATAGAAACAGTGCTCTTGGGTTTTGTTATTTATTGTAGTGCTTACCACCATATTAAAAAAATCGCCCTCCCCCTAATCATATATGGACTCTCCCTTGGTTGCGATGTGTTCGTTTATTTAGAAGGTAATGGTTTCTTTCACTGCGAGAAGAATGGAAGTGTGCCAGGCTTCCTTCATGTGCCCTTCAGTGCGGCCTCGTGCTCACTGCTCGTTCCCTCATGGCACCTAGTGCTGTGCCCAGTACCAGAGGTCCATTCGCAGCTGTCCGGCCACAGATTCTAGTTCTCCCAGCCAGCATTTTTATTTGGTTTTCTCTTTAGTTGGATGACAGCTTGTTTGAAGGTAGAGGCTCTCTGGCCTGCTGCCTTGGGTCACGGAGTGAAGTCCTTTGAGGAGGAAGGGTGTGGTGGGCTCGGGGGCAGGGGGCCGCCCGCTTCCGTCCTCATCCCCGGGTCTCACAGGTGCTGCTCCAAGCTGAGGACCGGGTGCACCGAATCGGACAGTCCAGCTCCGTGAGCATCCATTACCTCGTGGCGAAAGGCACAGCTGACGACTACCTCTGGTATGGCCAGCCCCTGGGGTTGAGTGGGGCTGATAGCAATGATGTATTTTCCTTCCTAACTGCCCCTGCTCTTGCTGGTGTCTTCAGGGACCCGTGCAGAAGGCCCAGGAACGATGCCCTCCCACTTCCACCATAACTATGCCGGGCCTCCTTCTCAGCCTTCACTCACAGCTTGCTGGGTGCATGAGGAATAAGGCGATGTGGCTCCTTTCCCACTGGCCTGACCAAGGTGGGGGGAGCCGATTGTGATGAAGTGTAGGTGTAGGTTTGCTTGTAAGACACTGTGTCCCAGCCATGAAAGCACTGCTGAGACACACAGTGATATCCCCCTGTGCCCCTTTACGCCACGTGTTGGTACACTAAGGCCATCTTCCAGCGGTGCTGCTGACCATTGGAGAGAGTGGTTCACTCTGGGCCAGGAGGTGCTATCTCAGCAGAGCTGGGGTAAAATTCGCAACGCTGGGGCTCAGGTCTGTTAACCAAGCAAAAAATCCCGAAATGCTCCTTCCCAATGCTGTTTACCCCTGCCAAATGCTAACTTTTTTGATTATCTCGTTAGTTTCTACTACTCTGTTTCCAGCCTTATGACTACAGAGTCTTACCTTTGCCATATGTGTAGGCGGTCCCTGCTTCCCAATTCTTTGGATTTGTGGATTTGTTAACTGGGCATCTCATAAGAGCACCAGGTTCAGAATTTTGTTTTAAATTTTTTTTTTTTAATGTTTATTTCTCAAGAGAGAGAGACAGAGCACAAAAGGGGGAGGAGCAGAGAGAGAGGGAGACACAGAATCTGAAGCAGGCTCCAGGCTCTGAGCTGTCAGCACAGAGCCTGATGTGGGGCTCGAACTGACAAACTGCGAGATCATGACCTGAGCTGAAGTTGGACGCTTAACCAACTGAGTCACCCAGGTGCCCCCAGAATTTTGTTTTAATGAGACATTTATTTCCTCTACATCTTCCAATAGAACTTTGAACCTCATGATATGAGCCCTAAATTGGTTCACAGCTGAGAGGGGGGAAATATTTTTGGATGGGTATTTGTGCCTTGAGAGCTGCAAAGAAGTGAAACAGCATGCCTCAGTCCTATAAAATCAAGGACGGTGGTCTCCTTTTAATCAGTCTGCTGGTTCTGTGCAGCTTGTAGTCACTGCAGCTCATTTCTCCCCAATAGGCCCATGATTCAAGAGAAGATTAAAGTTCTGGGTGAAGCCGGACTTTCTCAGACCAATTTTTCAGAAATGGCAGAAGCCACTGATTATTTCCACAAGGTAACACCAGCACATGACTCCTTGCCACTGGGGCGGGGTGGGGGGTGGCGGTGTGCATTAAGTTGTCTGCTCAGCCCTTGGGTCCTGAGAGAGAAGGTGTGGATGCCTCCTGGGGACTTCCCCCAGCCTCGTGCAGATAGGCGGCCTTACAGTAGCTCAGTAGCTCATCTGGAAACCTCGGTGTCCTCTCCTTCTCATGGAACTGCCCAGAATCAGAAGGGGAGTTAAATCAGCAAAATCTTTGAGTGACAGGAAGACCAGAGAGTCTGAGGATTTGATCTTTCATTTACATTCATTTAGCAACTAAAGGCTTCCTTTCAAATGTAATTATTGAGATAAATAATACTCAGATCATTTTTTCCTTTTTTTTTTTTTGAGAGAGAGGGGGCACAAGTGAGTGAGGGGCAGAGAGAGAGGGAGAGAAAGAGAATCCCACGAGAGACAGTAAGAGTGAGAGAGAGGGAGAGAGAGAGAAGCGGGCTCACCTGAAGCAGGACTTGAACTCGTAAACCCCGAGATCATGACCTGTGCTTAAGTCAGATGCTTAACCAGACTGAGCCACCCAGGTGCCCCACAGAGATCATATTTTTAAATGTAGAGTGTAAATTATCCTTATAGATAGAAACAGTTAATAAGCTAATTTTAAAACAACCTTAGTTTTGGGGTGCCTGGGTGGCTGAGTTGGTTAAGCATCCGACTTTGGCTCAGGTCATAATCTCACTGTAAGTGGGTTCAAGCCCCGCATCGGGCTCTGTGCTGTCAGCTCAGAGCCAGGGGCCTGCTTCAGATTCTGTGTCTCTTTCTCTTTGTCCCTCCCCTGCTCACACTTTTTCTCTTTCAAAAATAAATTAAAAATCATTAAAAAATAATAAGTTGAAAATTTCAAACACCTAATTTAAAAACAAATAAGACAAACTTACTTCTGAGCTTTTTAAAGAACTCTCGAATTCAGTTGGATGGTAAATATTTTAACAGAGCCTTGGTTATCATATGCCCTTTGAAAAGAAGGAGGCTTATTTTTAAAGGATTCTGAGTCGGTGCGAATGAATTTATTTAGAACTCATTTATCATACTGCCCTTACCGTCACTTACTCTGAATTAGTGAAGAATTTCTGCCTATGGTACAAGTGCAAGATAATATAAATGCAGTTTATCAATATTTGTTTTGATTGATAATTATATCTATTTTTTTAATTAAAAGAGGGCTGAAAATTTCATCAACTAGTAGGAAAAGAAGACGTTGCCTCCTAGTAGGAGGTAAAAGCAAAAGAGTTTATGTCTTGCTGAGATAGCCTGCCTTCCGAGAGGGGAAGTGGAATACTAATCTGATCTTGGAACTTCCTTCCATTAATCATGCATGCTCCGAATTAGCTCACGGTCTTGCCACCATCCTAATCAAATGCAGGCTAACAGTTGTTTTACTTGGAACAGGCTGCCTTGTGGGGCAGCATTTCTTTGACCTTGCAGTTCCTTCAGACAGAGGCCGATGAGACTGTTTTTGGAGGAAGACACGTGGATCACGTGAGGCTGACCTTAATGACCTTTAATATCACTCCTCCTGGGGAAGGCTGGGGTCCTGAAAGGCAAGGGAATGTTGGATGCAGGTTGATTGGATAATCTGGAGCTCTTTGATCAGGTTTCAAGGACTTAGCGTCACCAGTGCCGAGGGCTTTCTGGTAAGGAACAGTGAGGAAATAGAGGCCAGCTAGGTTGAGACCTGATTAGAAAGGGGCTGAAAAACCAGGGAAGCTACTTTAGCATCAGTGAGGTAGACACGGGGACCCCAGGATGTGACAAGAAGATCCTGTTCAGGGACAGCCTGGGGCAGAAGTCAGCCTGGCAGAGACCTGCCAGGGATTGAAATGGGAAGAGGCCTACAGGGGAGCCATTGCAAATCCGTACAGGTGCCCAGTGCCACGGTCTGAGTGAAGGGTGTGCCTGTGGAGCATCGAGGAGGGAACAGACAGGAGAGGCAGACTGGCTGCCAGTTTGACGTAGGACATTCACGGTCGGGACACCCTGGTGATCGCAAGCCAGGGAGACGAGAAAACTGGTGGGGAACCATGAAAACTGGGCTTTTCGGAAAGAGCTGCTGGTGGGAGGATGTAGGATTGAGAGGAGAGATGGTTTTGGTTTAAACAGCTTTAGTTTAATGGGACTGCGATGTCCGCGGAGATCCTGAAAATGTCCCTCTGGATGGAAACACGGTCAGGGTCAGGAATTCACACTTGCGAGAGGACAGCAGAGGGGTAACAGCGAGCCCGTCGCTGTTGTCGCGAGCCTGTCGCTGTGGTTGGATACTTCAACTGCCGGGCATGACCTGACACTGTATCGTTGCCGACTGTGTACCCGTGGAGTTGGTGGGCGTATGAAACAAGTGTGGGAATCTGCTCATCGGTGTGTCAAGTATGTGTCTGTTTTATTAATCACTCTGAAAATTAGGGGTAAGCCGTGGCTGAGCACACTGCTTTGGCGTTGAATTACAACTTAACTATTAGCCTTTGGTGGAGAACGGCTTTGCGGGAAGTGAGAGCTTGGGAGCAATTTCAATACCCATTTGGAAAGCTAGAAGGCAGAAAACGTTTCCAACAAATATTATAGTTTGAGAGTGCGTTCTTCAGTTGCTCTCACACCGTTTCTTCCTTTTCCTTCTTTCCTTTTTTTCTTTTTTTCTTTTCCTTTACCCCACGAGTAGCAGAGAAGAAAAGATGTCAGGTGGTAAGGCCACCTGGGGCTGCACCGGCCATCGTGCGGCACTGGACAACGTAAAACGTGCAGCCCCCACCTCTGTGTCTCCCTCCCAGAGGAGGAGGCGGTGGGGGCGGGCAGTGCTGGAGCCCACACTCTTCTGCTCATCGCTTGTTTCCTCTCTCTGATGAAGGACCCAAAGCAGCAGCAGATCTACGACTTCTTCCAGAAGTCTTTTGAGGAAGATGGAAGCGACAGGGAGCTCCTGGAGGCTGCAGAATCCTTTGACCCTGGAAGTGGTTTCCAGGACCTGGGAGGCATGCTGGATGAAAGCACGTTGACGGACAGCCCCCTGAAGAAAAGGAGATTTGAATTTTTTGATAATTTTGACAGCTTTACCTCTCCCCTGTAAGGGGGGGAAAGGCATTTAAAAATCATGGAGTTCATTAAAATAAAGTGTTTTGTTTTTAAAGCTTGCGTTCCTCTTGGGGCGCCTGGGTGGCGCAGTCGGTTAGGCGTCCGACTTCAGCCAGGTCACGATCTCGCGGTCCGGGAGTTCGAGCCCCGCGTCGGGCTCTGGGCTGATGGCTCAGAGCCTGGAGCCTGTTTCCGATTCTGTGTCTCCCTCTCTCTCTGCCCCTCCCCCGTTCATGCTCTGTCTCTCTCTGTCCCAAGGATGGATGGATGTTGAAAAAAAAAAAATTTAAAGCTTGCGTTCCTCTTGACATAACAGCAGTGCTGGCGTCTGTCTTCAACCCAGCGCGTGACCAGGCCAACGGTCAGCATTTTCTTTCTGGCCTTTCTGTGTGGATCTGCTTGGGTCTTAAGCTTGGCTTTTCTGGCTGAGAAATAGAGACAGCAGACTGTAGTTGTGATACTTCATGTTCTTTGAGTAACGAGCTGTGTCCCACACAACCCCTGAAATCTGGATTTTTAAATGTATCGATTCACCAAGTGTTTATAGAGCGCCTACTATGTGCCTGGCAGCATTCCAGGTGCCAGCAATAACTCACCAAATGAAAGTTCGTGTCTTTGCAGAGGTGATCTCACAGGAGGGGTAATAGTTCTACATCCTACAAAGAAAAGGAAGGAGGTAAGGGCAGAGAGCAGGAGTTGACAAGCTTTTTCTGTAAATAGATAGTGAATAGTTCTGGCTTTATGGGCCAGGTTGTCTCCGTTGGAATGACCCACCTGTGCTGCTGTAGGTCAGAACAACCAGAGGTAATCCAGAAACAAGTGATTATGCCTTTCTTCCAGTGAAACTTTGTCATGGGCACTGAAATTCGAATTCATATGGTTTTCATATGTCATGAATTATTCTTTTTATTTAAGTTTACTTATTTTGAGAGGAGAAAGAAAGCACAAGTGGGGAAGGGGCAGAGAGAGAGAGAGAATTCCAAGCAGACTCTTCACTGTCAGTGTGGACCCCCACTTGGGGCTCGATCCCACGAACCATGAGATCATGACCTGAGCTGAAATCGGATGCTTAACCAACTGAGCCACCCAGGCGCCCCATGAATTATTATTCTTTTGATTTATTTTTAGCCATTTAAAAACATGAAAAGATGTGCTTAGCCCACAGGCCATACGAAAGCAGGCGGTGGGCCGGACTTGGCCCTTGGAGCAGTTTGCTAACTCCTAGTCTAGAGATGCACAACCCAGTAGAAATATAACACAAGCCACAGACATGATTATAATTATCTGAAAGAGTGTTTTAAAAAATAAGGAAGGATCAAATTAGTAATATTTTCTTTAACTTGATATATTTGAAGTATTTTTTTTTAATTTTTTTTTTCAACGTTTATTTATTTTTGGGACAGAGAGAGACAGAGCATGAACGGGGGAGGGGCAGAGAGAGAGGGAGTCACAGAATGGGAAACAGGCTCCAGGCTCTGAGCCATCATCAGCCCAGAGCCCGACGCGGGGCTCGAACTCCCGGACCGTGAGATCGTGACCTGGCTGAAGTCGGATGCTTAACCGACTGCGCCACCCAGGCGCCCCGATATATTTGAAGTATTGTCAGTTCACCATTTATAATCACTATTAAAAACTTACTGAGAGGGGCGCCTGGGTGGCTCAGTCGGTTGAACGTCCGACTTCGGCTCAGGTCATGATCTCGCGGTCTGTGAGTTCGAGCCCCGCGTCAGGCTCTGTGCTGACAGCTCAGAGCCTGGAGCCTGCTTTGGATTCTGTGTCTCCTTCTCTGTCTACCCATCCCCCGCTTGTGCTCTGTCTCTTAAAAATAAATGTAAAAAAAAAAAATTTTTTAAAAACCTTAACTGAGAAACTTTCTATTACCTTTTTTTCTTTTTTTTGTAATGCTCAGTCTTCAAGGCTGGGTGTGTATTTGACACCATCCCAGTCTGGAGTGGCCACGTTTCAAGTGCTCATTTCCAGGGGACTTGGGGCTGGTAGCTCCTGTGTTGGGCAGCACAGGGTTAGAAAGTGGTGAGGGGTATCACGTGGCCAGAGTAATAGGTGATGTCAGTGTAGAGACAGACAGAGGCCAGTGATGTGGAGCCCCTGTGTCGGGTAAGAAACGGGATTTAATTTTGAACGTGAAACCACTGACTGGTTTTGAGCAGGGATAGGAGGCGATCTGATTATGTTTTTATTATTTTTTTTTTTTTAATTTTTTTTTTTTTTCAACGTTGATTCATTTTTGGGACAGAGAGAGACAGAGCATGAACGGGGGAGGGGCAGAGAGAGAGGGAGACACAGAATCGGAAACAGGCTCCAGGCTCTGAGCCATCAGCCCAGAGCCCGATGCGGGGCTCGAACTCACGGACCGCGAGATCGTGACCTGGCTGAAGTCGGACGCCTAACCGACTGCGCCACCCAGGTGCCCCTGATTATGTTTTTAAAAGATCCCTCCAGTTTGTGGATAGAAAATTGTTGAGGAAGAGCGGGCAACGGAAGAGTTCGAGAGGAGGCTGGTGGACTGTGGCAGCCGACGCGGGGTGTGTCGTGCAGAGCAGAGGAGTGAAGGAAGCGAGAAGTGCTTGGGTCAGACACATTTTGACTGTAGAGCTGAAAGAATTTGAGCTGGATTGACGGACAGGCATTGGAGGAAGGAGGAGTCAGTACTTAGACTTAGGATTTTGCCTGTGCAAAGCTGTTGTGCCACTCACGGAGATAAAGATGGGGAAGGGTAGGCCGGGGTGGGGGGGCAGGGCAAAGTCAAGGGTTTGGTCATGGACTTGTTGAGTTTGAGATGAAGATGCCTTCCAGGAGGGAAGCTTGCTGCCCAGCTCCAAGGAGCACGACTAGCCTGCACCAGGCCACAGCTTCTGGTTGGTGCTGGCCCACAGAAAGCCACTTTGTCTGAGGTTACACCCTTCCTAGGGCACCCAGCATCGGTGACTGAACAAGGTGGGCACGAACACTGGGCCCCTTGGACATCTCTGGTTAGTAGTATTCGCTGCAGAACTGCCCACTGGGCACTGGGCTGTCTGAGGCTCCAGTTCACCTCCTTCTGGCCACACTGTTTCCTCCCCTTCCTTTCACAGACACTGATCTCTAATACACACGCTGTACCCCAAACTCTGTGTGTTCCTGGAAAACGCAACTTGGGGCAAGATCCAAGTGGTGATGTTCCGTAGGCTGTAGGATTTGAGTCTCCAGCAGGGGAAAGTCACAACAAGAGCTGTGAATTCTGCCCTCACCAGATTTAGTGGTGTTTATTATAGTCTTGGGGCTGGATGAGACCACCAAGCAGGTAAGGTGGCTTCAGGAAAAAAGCAGATCTGACTGACCCCAGAGCACTCCAACATTTAGGGTTGGGAAGAAGATAAAGGAGACCAAGCAGCAAAGAGAGGGACAAAGAAAATGGGTGTCCAGGAAGGGATTTTAAAAAGTGTTTAAGTGGCACCTGGGGGGCTCAGTCGGTGAAGCATCTGACTTCGGCTCAGGTCGTGATCTCACCGTTCATGAGTTTGAGCCCCACCTCAGGCTCTCCACTGTCAGCACAGAGCCCTCTTCGGATCCTTTGTCCCCACCTCCCACCAGCCCCCCACCACCCCCACTCTCTACCCCTCCCCAGCTTGTGCTCTCTCTCTCTCTCAAATAAACTTTTTTTTTTTTTTTTTAAGTGTTTCAGGAGTGGCCGGGGGTGGTTCAGTTGGTTGAACGTCCAACCTCGGCTCAGGTTATGATCTCACAGTTCGTGGGTTTGAGCCCCATGTCTGGCTTTGTGCTGATAGTGCAGAGCCTGCTTTGGATTCTCTGTCTCCATTTCTCTCTGCCCTCCCCTACCCCTGTACACGCTCTCTCTCTCTCACTCGCTCTCTCTCTCTCAAAAATAAATAAATATTAAGAAAAAGTGCTTCAAAAAGGAAGGAGTTGGGGCTTTAATCAGTATTACTGAAGGACAGTGGGCCAGATTTAAGTGAAGTTTAGAGCTAGCCCAATTTTCTTAGTAGCAATGCCAGATGCCTAAGGTGTTCCAGCTCGATTGTGCGTGCATTTGTTCGTTGGACTTGGACTGTTTTCGCTTCTGTGCTGTTGGCTAGGTGCCAGGCGCTGGGCCAAACACGACACATTTTGACACAGTGAACCCCATCTTGGAGGAAGGTAGTTATATTTTCATTGTGCAGATGCAGAAACCAAGCCAAGGGAGTCCCAGCTAGGGAGAGGCAGGGCAGGACCCCCCGCCAGCCCACCCCCTCCAGAGCCCACCCTAGGGCAGGGGCCCGGCTCATACAGCCGGAGCCTCAGTGGTGCTCTGGAGGGTCTGTGAGCAGTTTACCGAGTGGCTCCCTTCCTGAGGGGCTCAGCCCTGGCTGTGAACCTGAGCTGGCCTCCCTGTGGGTTCACAGCTAACTCTGCTCAAGCTAGAAACTGGAATGCACCACTTTCTTGTGCCTTTCAACCCCTTTCCTGGGCTTCTAGACAGCTCCAATTGAGAGAGGGAGCTCTGACAGCCGCCCAAGCACCTTCACTGCTGTCCAGGGGCAGTCAGGCATACTGACCTGTCAGTACCATCGGGACTGTGGGGCCATGTCCCGTGTAAGGCTCTGGCCTTGGGAAATAATGGGGAGGATACTGACTTTCTGCCTTCCTCGGTCAAACCTGGCATTTGATGACTGAGCCTCCTATTAATTATTGTGTTGATCTCTGGCTGTGAGCTTCTCTGCCGGGTCAGAGCTCCTCAGGAAATCCAGCCCAAACATCTGTGTCTAAGGGGCCTGAGTTGCTTCTCCCGTCTTTCTGAGGACTGTGGAGATTAGCTGCATTCCGCCGGCTTCTCCTGCCATGAGGAGCCCTGTGGTGGTGCCACATCTCCATAGATAATTAGGCCTTTGGTTTCCTCCTTCCTTCCTGAAACAAGAACGACCCAGTGTTATCTAGAGAAAATTCAGAGTCAGAGGCCTGAGAGAGGATGCTTGTCCGGGCTCTCATCTAGGCCACTTGAAGTGGTCTTTTACTCTCACTTCCAGCTCTCTGTTTTATTTTTAAATTTTGTTAGCTGTACCAGTTTTTCTATAATAGTGACGGTGACCTGTTGGAAGCTTACAGAGGATAAGTATTGGGTCTATCTAAAGTTTACTCTAACTTTGTCCCAAATATATATATATAGATATATAGATATATAGATATCTATATCTACATCTGTATCTATATATGTGTATATATACATATACATATACACATATACATATATAGATATAGATATATAGATATATGTATATATATATGCAGTGTTGTTTAGAATTCCCGAGCATTGTTAAATTAATAAATCCCTGTTTTGTTCACCTCGTGGCCTGGTGGCCCTCGAGATGCTGCAAAAGGTGTCAGAGCAATGCCTGCTATTGGGAAGGTTTGCCCTTGGTCCTTACAACTTGGTGTGCATGTTTGAAACCACCATTTCTCCATCGTCTTAACAAATATGGCCTGTTGAACCTCCATTAGAAGCCCCTAGTTAAATCTCCGTTTCAGCTGCTCTGCAGAAGAACTGTCTCTGAGATGCCCCTGAGGCCCTCCAAAGCAAATTCTATTGACACCATGAAGCCTGTATATTCTAAGTTATACCATCCCAAAGGTGCCTTGAAACTTTGTTGAGGACAGTTCAGCCATTACTGTGTGGTTCAGAAAAGACACTTAGACTTACTCATGGAGACTGGATGCCTTTGGGTTCAAGGAAGGATTTCCACACTAATTCCTTTTCCTCCTTTGCTTCACAGCTCAGTCCAAACACACCTGCCACCATCCACTGTGTTTTCTGGAAATGTCAGCGGTAATAAAAAAATCTGGGCCCATCTCATCCCACTTCCTGCCCCTGCCATCGGTGGTGCCCTCAGGGCCCCCTAGGCCCCCTGGAGTAGGCTCTGCCTCCCCTCACCAGGGCCATTATTCCCTGAGTGACCCTGGTTAATTTCTGCCTCCAGGCTGGCATCAGGAAGACTAGAGGGAGCGAGGGATCCTGTGAGCCTTGATCCATTTGTATTTGAATTACTGGGTCTTTTCCTTCTTGGCTTCCCACGGGCCTTTTTCTAGGTCAGAGGGAGAGCTAAGAAACCCAGCTGGCGGCGCCTTCCCCTCACCGCTGACTCTTAGGTTTTGCCTTGTCTGTGCATTCTTGTCTATTGGAATCCTGACCCTTTCTGAAGCTCTTTTTAGGTGACATTTAAACTGTAAGAGGGAGGAACATCTGGCTGGCTCAGTCGATTAAGCGTCCTACTCTTGATCTCGGCTCAGGTCATGATCTCACAGTTCATGAGTTCAAGCCCCACGATGGGCTCTGTGCTGACAGTGCAGAGCCTGTTTGGGGTTCTCTCCCTCGCTCTCAAAATAAAGGCAACTTTAAACTATAAAAGGGATGGAAAGAAGTCCAACCTTATTTCCTAGCCTATCCTCTCACTTCTTACCAACACAGGATTACAAAGTTAAAAACAAATGGCACGGAAGCTTAAAGAGAGTTTGTTGGAGTATTCTCTCATACATAGGTGTTATTTTGGTTTTGTGTTTTCCTGTGAGGTCCCAGTGAAGGAAATGGATTCCTAATCACAGCAGAAAACACCGAGAAGCCTGTGAGTCACAGTATTTGGGATATTATGACGGCCAACAGTTACCTGGTTTTACAACACCCTCTGCCCCCACATCCCCCCCCCCCATTCACATGATTTATTGAGTGCCACGGACTCTTCCTCTTTGTTCTTAATCCCCCCCTTTTGGGGTGAAATATACACAAAAGAGCTCGTAAAATAAATTTACAGCTTAACAAAATATTACAAAATAAACCCTCATGTAACCATAACCCCAAGGTTGTGAATATAGTATGTTCTAGAAGCTTTATTTATTTATTTATTTTGCTCTTAATGCTTAGATCTACAATCCAATTGCAGTTTATTTTTGTACAGGGAGCAAGGTAAGGTCGGGATTAATTTTTTTCCACATGAATATGCAGTTTCTCGGTGTCATATTTTGCTTCTAAGTTTATGTATTTATTTTGAGAGAGAGAGAGCCCACGAGCAGGGCAGGGGCAGAGAGAGAGGGGGAGAGACAATCCCAAGCAGGCTCTGCACCGTGAGCCCTGACGCAGAGCTTGAACTCATGAACCGTGGAGGTCATGACCTGTGGAGGTCATGACCAAACAGAAACCAAGAGTCAGACGCTTAACCAACTGAGCCAGTCAGACGCCCCTCAAAATCACTTATTGAAAAGACTGTCCCTTCATTCAGTGTCTGCACTGCCTTCTTTTCACTGTTATAAATTTGATATAAAAATTAATCTAAAAATATGTAAGTAAAAAAATGAAAGCCCTCCATTCTCATTCCTCCTATTCCTAGCCCTACTTCCTACAGGTAGTAACCAATATAAACAATTTGGGATAGAGCCTTTGGTAATTTATTCCCTATGCATATAGATATATGAATATACATAGAATTGTTTTCACAAAAATTGTATCAAACATTTCATACTAAAAATGGCTCATTTCACATAATATATTTGGCCATTGTTTCATACTGATTGACCTTATCTCTTTCAAAAGTCGCCAAGTAACTCCCATCCTGATGGATGCATTACCTGTGTCAACGCCCCGTGAAATGTCCATTTAAAACAAAAAGCAAACAACTAGGGAGGCCGGGCTGGCTCAGTCGTGGAGCATGCAACTCTTGATCTTAAGGTTGTGAGTTTGAGCCCCATATTGAGTGTAGAGATTACTTTAAAAATTAAAAAAAAAAAAAAAAAAGCAAACAACTAGGATGATGTTTGTGGAAAGAAGAGAGGAGGGAATGAATCCACATGCTGAACCCATTTTGGACACCTGGTTCTTTTTAGGTGTTAAGGACTTGACCTTGGCAGGGCTCACCTTCCCCTTGCTGAATCCCCTGCCTGGTGTAGAGGTTGACCCACAGGGCTCTTGACATTCTTTGCAGACTTGTCTCTTGTCCGTGGCCACCAGGCACTTCAGTGAAGGGCAAGCGAGAGCTCTTTAGACACGAAGCGAAGGAACAGCGTGGAGCCTGGGACTCCAGGATAAACCCTTCTGGTCTCCAGCATGAGATAAACTGGGGATGACGCTTGAACCCCAGATTTCTTTCAAGAATAAAAGGTTCCATATGCCCCAAAGAGAACTGGTTGGCTCAACGGCTAAAAGAACTCTCCTCTAGAGGCAACTTTTAACTTCCTTTTCTAAAGGCCAGAGTGTTGGGGCGCCTGGGTGGCTCAGTCGGTTAAGCGGCCGACTTCAGCTCAGGTCATGATCTCGTGGTCCGTGAGTTCGAGCCCCGCGTTGGGCTCTGTGCTGACAGCTCAGAGCCTGGAGCCTGTTTCAGATTCTATGTCTCCCTCTCTCTGACCCTCCCCCGTTCATGGTCTGCCTCTCTCTGTCTCAAAAATAAATAAACGTTAAATAAATAAATAAATAAATAAATAAATAAATAAATAAAGGCCAGAGTGAATTTTGATTGTTCCTGAGGAGCAGGGGTGACTCAGCAGAGATTTTTACTGAGACTTTTATGGGTACATATTAATCTCTACACCTGGTGGTCGTCTGAGGGGAATGGAGATTTATTAGCCCACAGATAAGACAAATTGAGACTTTGTGCACAGTTCTCTGAAGCCACTTAGACCTGATTTCACGAGAGCCTTATTTGTACACCCTCAAGCTTGCTATTTAAAGAGAGTTGTTCAGTTTTAACAAAATTGCTCTGGGCATGAACAATTTCCTCCTACTATGGAGTGTCTCATTTTCAGCCACTCTATCGCATTCTTACTCATGGATTCTGTCTTCTCTTGCTGTCTCTCAGACCCCCTGAAGGCCAGAGTCTAGGCAGCTACACAGGGGATGGCGTGGGAAGATGGTCAGTTTGCTAAATGATGATCTGAACTAAGCTGTCGAGCCAGCCCGGGAGGGCTCACCTCAGTGTGGGCCGCTCCCGGGCAAGGCTGGCCCTGCTTATACCTCACCCAGGGCCAGCCTGCAGACACAGACAGGAAGAGACGGACCATTGCAGTGTTTGTTTCTCAACCCTTCTTCCACCAGTCCCATTTGTTTGCACCACTAGGAATGTATTTTTGCTTTAATTTATAGTTTTCTAGAAGCAGGGCATAGTTTTGGTGGAGGTTTCCAGAAATCATCCCCCAAATGCAGTGCATTTCTCTCCTGAGGGAGGAGAGGCTTGCTCCCTCAGCCCCTCGAGATTCTTCCACCTAAAGGGGTAGAGGGTACATGGAGCCTGTGGTGGAACGGGGAGATTTTGAGCACATCCTATTCCCCCAGTGGGCCTCAGGTAGCAGTAGCCATGACTAGAATAGTTTCATTGTGCCCAAGCTAAAAAAAAAAAAAAAAAAAAAAAAACTTAAGGAAAAAAGAGATGCGCATATTTTTAAGGGAAAGTAGAAAGCAGATGTTGTTGACCCCTGAACAGAAAATAGGATTGAAAAAGCAGCCAAGGAAACAGCTTGAAGCTTGTGATATAGTAGACAGAACACTGATCTGGAAGTCTTTTATTGGGCAAGTCATATGACCTCTCTGGGCCTCAGTGTCCAGCTTGGAGATCATCAAGTCCAGTACCTCATTGTAGAGTTGGTCACTGCTGAGAGGCAGGGAGGTGGTTCTCCAGGCCATGTAGGGACTGTGGCTAACCAAAAGTGTCATCCCACAAGGTAGTCGCAGAGTCTGGTTTGGACCAAGTGCCAGAGACCTAATTACAAGTTAAGTACATTTTCTGTTATGAGTTTTCAGTGCACTAAATATTATGACTTGGTGTGATACATGCTAATAATTGAGAGAACTGACTGGAGGATCAGGCAGACCTGGATTTGAGTTCTAGTTTCACTGCCTATTGCTATGTGACCTTGGGCAAGTTACTTAACTTCTCTGAATCTTAGTTTCTTCACCTGGAATAATAATGGTAATAGTTACAACTGTATAGTGTTTGGTATGTTGTAGGCACTGTGGCAAACACTTTTCATGCATTTAATTCACTGACTCTTCACAACAACTTCTAAGGTAGGTATTATAATTATCCAGATGGTACACTTGAAGAAACTGATGAAGAAAAAGCAAAATAATTTGTCAAGAGTTCCCACAAGGGTTAAGTAGCAGAGTCCTGCTTTGAACCCAGACCTATGTTTCTAACCATTACACAAGATATCCTCTCTTTATCCTACTAATGCAGAAAACGACTGTTCTGATTTCAAAAGGATCATAGGAAAAACCTCCTTCAGAGCTATCGTCAGTTTGCAATTTTATGACTGGTGAATGTGGTCCCATGACCGTCTCCTGGCTGGGCTGAAATTCTGAGAATGGAGTCTCGTTATTCCCCATTTTGCCAGCCACCTGCACGGGGCCCACGATTTTTAGAAGGTATAATGCAGAAAGCAGTTCATAAACTTTAAGCACTTCTGTAAGCCAAATGCCAGCGAGCAAGTCACTTAAAATCGGAACCTTCCCTTGTCCGTACAATGGAGGAAATCGTACCTGCCTTGCAGGACTTTGTAACACACGTGTAAGATAACGTGGATGTGTGAGGCGTGCTTCGTTTGTTGCCACAATCTGCGAATCAGGGCAACCCTGGCGGCGAGAAGACGTCTTGCCACACTCCCCGGGAGGCTTCCGGGGCGAGGAAACCTCCGGAGCATAGAGTTCAGTTCCTAGCTGGGCCTCCCATTCGCCACTTCCGCCCGCTCGCCTAAAACCGCGCTTGCGCAGTGAGTCTCTTCCTCTCTGGGCTCGGGCCTAGTTTGCGGCGACATGGTGAGTGTTGGTGCAGCTGAGGCCTGGAGTTCTATCCGCTCGCATCTGACCTTTTCTTGGTTTCTTCGCCCTAGCTCGGCCTCTGCTTACCCGCCCTGCCCTGCGTCGTCCTTGGCTTCCGTGCCTTCGCCGCCCCGCTGGGACGCCGACCGGGGCGGAGGGGCGGGGGCGATTTGGTGGCGCCTGGCCTCTCCGGGCCGGGTTAACAGAGTGCCGTGGGAGCATCGGGTCCGCTCTGGGTCCTGGTTTTGCAGGGATGGAATGAGGGGGAGCTAGGTCACAGGCGGAGGCTGGGTGATTGGAGGAAAGGGGTTTGGCGGGGGCAAGGTCTCCGTCCCGGGTCCTAACATGGTTGGTTTCTCTCTCAACTCCTAACAGGCTAAACGCACCAAGAAGGTCGGAATTGTCGGTAAATACGGGACCCGTTATGGTGCCTCCCTCAGGAAAATGGTGAAGAAGATTGAAATAAGCCAGCACGCCAAGTACACTTGCTCCTTTTGTGGCAAGGTAAGGCGGTCGGTGTATGGTGGGGGGAGGGAGGGGAAGGCTTTCTTCCGAAGTGAGCCCTCTCGTGAAGGAAGTTTGTAAACCGTGTGCCGATTCTGAGTTGCTGAGCAGTTAGATTTGCGCGTGCTGACGTTTGCTGATCAGTTACGGGACGTTAGGGTATTGTTGATACCTGTGGATTTTGCAAAATGCTTTTTGAGAACCAAAGGGTAAAACTTGACACGGAGCCCCAGCCCACACCAGACCTGCGTTGGGGGAAATGATTGTGCCCGTTTTGTCTACTGGGGTTCCCTAAAATTTTGTGGGGTGCAGAAGTACTGTTTTGGGAGAAGATGGAGGGGGTCTGTCACATCACTGGCCATAAGGCACCATGAGGAATGCAAATTTTGCATTAGAGGACTTAAGGGTATTAGAAACACACATAATCTCGTAACAGTGCATCAGCTTGGATTTCCTAATGAAAATCAGACACCTGGATGTGTGCGAGATAAAAGACTTCATTGGTTCACAGGGAAAATTGATTCTCTTTTACAGACCAAGATGAAAAGACGAGCTGTGGGGATCTGGCATTGTGGTTCCTGCATGAAAACCGTAGCGGGTGGTGCCTGGACCTACAAGTGAGTCCATTTCTTTGTGGCATTTGCAAGTGTGTGGGTCACGGCAGAATTCAGGTTTGAGGCTGAATGGGCTAATTTTAACTCTCTAGGAGACTGAGAAAGTGAGTGTGCTTTTGTGTCTTCCACGACTCCTTGAGAGCTGTGGTTTATGTTCAGTTATTTAAGGTATAGAAACAAAACTACTGAAATAAAGTCTGACTTTAGAATTGTATAGGGTCCTAAGGGTCCTCACTGAGCGCTATGATACTGTAAGCCCATTAGCAAGACTGGGTGCATACTGAAGCTTGACTTGTAATGCAAGCTGTTTTTATAAAAATTAGGTCACTTAGCTCGTCACTGTATCTGGAATCACGAGGCCTCCTGCACCACTACGCCTTTGCCGTCCTAAACAGAATTGGCTGGGCCCTGACAAGTGCCCCGTGATACTGCTGAGATATATCTGTCTGTGCTAGTTATTGATTGAGTGGATTCAAGTTAATCCATTTCTGGGAATTGAAGCCGCCGTCGAAGGCCTCTAATCTTGGAATGCATTGCCTTCCCTGAAGGCTGATGTGTTCTTCCTTTAGCCAGTACGTAGACGCGAGATGTCAATACACTAGCCGCCTACATATAAAATGATAAGACTAGTGTGGTTGAGGAACTGATTTTTTTTTTTAACGTTTATTTCTGAGAGAGAGAGACACAGATTCCGAAGCAGGCTCCAGGCTCAGCTGTCAGCTCAGAGCCCGATGGAGGGCTTGAACCCACAAACCACGAGATCATGACCTGAGCCGAAGTCGGACGCTCAACTGACTGAGCCACCCAGGCGCCCCAAAGAATTGAAGTTTTAACTTTATGTTGATTTAAAACAATGGTGTGTGGGTGCATAGGTGGCTCAGTCAGTTAAGCTTCTGACTCTTGATCTCAGGGTTGTTGACTTCAAGCCCTGCGCTGGGCATGGAGCTTACTTAAAAAATGAAAAGCAAAAATTGCAAAATTGCAGCAGTGTAAAATACTGAAAAGTGTTGAAATGATAGTTTTTATATATGTGTCTTGTGGGGATTTTATGAGGGCAAGAAGGAAAGTGGAGACTAGGGTGCTGTCTTGGTTGTGATGATAAAGTTCCTGTGCCCACCGTATGTGATGGTTATGGGTTTTCCAGATAAAGTTCCTGAATCTTTAGGTGTAACTTTTGTAGTCATTTTAATAGCCGTCTTTCCAAAATATGCTTTATTCTATTCTACCTATTTTGACATTGTTTTCTTGATATTTCTAATGTATTATACCATCTTAACAGTTTATTAGTTTCTTCTGGCATTCTGTCCATTCCCTTTTCCTGAGTTTAGGTCAGCCTCTTGCAACCATTCATTCCTCCCTGTTCCTTTTTTGTGCTGCTTGATAAATGAGATGCATGAAATTAAATTGCCTGTCTAATCCTGCAAGAGCCTGAAGACAAGACTCATTGTTCAAGGATGCCATCCTCGTTAAGATTATACTGTTAGGGGCGCCTGGGTGGCGCAGTCGGTTAAGCGTCCGACTTTAGCCAGGTCACGATCTCGCGGTTCGGGAGTTCGAGCCCCACGTCAGGCTCTGGGCTGATGGCTCGGAGCCTGGAGCCTGTTTCCAATTCTGTGTCTCCCTCTCTCTCTGCCCATCCCCTGTTCATGCTCTGTCTCTCTCTGTCCCCCAAAAAATAAATAAACGTTGAAAAAAAAAAAAAGATTGTACTGTTAAAAGGCGGGATTTACTACTATGCCATTTCACATGTTAGTGTAGCTGTGTTGGAACCAACTTCTGTTTTTCTTTCCAGCACCACTTCTGCTGTCACAGTAAAGTCGGCCATCAGAAGACTGAAGGAGTTGAAAGACCAGTAGAAGCTTCACCATTTGAAACATTGCTAGCCTATAATAAATGGGTTAATTTATATAACAAAATTACTTTGGCGTATTGTTAAATTTATTAATTAGATGTTCCAATTAGTGTTGCATTAATTTTGCTCTCAGAAGACTTGGAAATTAAAAATCCTAATTTTCTTGGAAAAGGGTGCTGAGGTGGGTTATCATCATAGCGCATTTTTCTGTAGTCAGATGACATGTGACAAAAATATGAGTCTTAGAGATTAGGTATGCATCTTCGCTTTCTATGCGTGTATCCTTGCCAGTTCAACTTCTTTGAGGTACATTAGTTCAAGTTGTGCAGACTTTTGTCTTTAGATCAGTTAGTTTTGTTTTGTTTTGTTTTGTTTCTAAAGATAGGATGGTATGTATTGCCTCCTGACTTCTGGGTGTTTTGTCTTACCACACATTGTATCAGCATCTGCAGAAAATAACACGGAACAATTTTAGAGCAAATTTTGCAAAATTCCACACCATTCTCCATTTTTCAGTTTGCGTAGAGGATTGACAGGATTGAAGCGCTCAAGCTGATCTACATCGTCTGTCTCACTAATAAACAATGAAGTTCCAAGAGTTGTGAATAGGTCATGGTTATGATGTAACCTTTTTCCCCTTTACTTGAGAATTCTGTAGTTCTCTGCCAGTTTTGCCAGTTTGCCTTTTCTCAGCCCTGTCTAAGCTGCCATGTGTGGTAAGGATTCCTTTGCCTCCTAACAGGTATGTCTGTGTACACTTCGAAGACAGTGATTCTTTGGGAACCCAAATCTGATGTGATAAAAATATGGATTCCCTCTGTCCTTGGACAGAGTACAAATCTTTGTGGATCTTCATGGACTGCCCTTAACTCTCTTTGGCCCATTACTAAATATCTTAAGTTCTCTGTAACACCTGTGCACAGATTTTTTTTCCCTCCACTTCAGCATTGGCTCTGGCATGAATGTTACCTCAGGGCAATAATGTACTTGTGTCAAGCTCCTGTTAGATCCATAGCGCTAACTATAGGTTTGTGTTACTGTTGCCCCCAACAGTTTTGTTCATTATTGTATCCCCGGTACCTAGTATAATTCCTTGCACATAGCAGGCTTAAGTATTTGATGAGTAAATGTGTGGCTCTCATTTTTGTGACAATGGTGCCTATAACTGAGGTGATTTTGTATTCTGAAACGGAGTACTCTGGGCCAGTACAGATAGGACCAAGATTGATAAATCAGGATTTTCAGACGACCTGGAAATGTTTGGCACAGGTCTCCAGAATCCCCTGATTTTGCATCGTGGGAGTTGAACAAACGTGAGGTGCTTGGGGTTAATAGGCACCATACTCAGCCAAACTGCTCGGGTAGTTATGTGATCTATGTTACTTAACCTGTGCTTCAGTTTCCTGAACAACTCCTGGTAGCAGAATGGAGTAGGTGATGGGAGCTAGGGCTGCTGACTCAGGATCTCATTTGAAGACTTTCTGTGTTGTTACTTTGGGAATTTGGATGTGATTCTGGATGTAATAGAGAACCATTAGAATTTTGTAATCAGTGAGGTAATGTTTAACATTTGTCAGGCTTGAGTAGTCTTAGGTACTGTGTATCATTTAATCCCACGACAACTTTAGGAAAAGTAGGTAATATCCCCATTTACACATGAGAAAGTTACGTAACTTGTAAATGGTGGAGCTGGGATTTGAACACTCGCTTTGCTGGCTACAGAGTTGATAATCCTGGAACTTTTTTATTTTAACATGGTTTTTATGATAGTTGAAGAGTAGATTGGGGACATAGAGGCCAGTTAGGAGGCTGTTGACATAGTATATATTTTGTGGATAAGGAAATAGTTTGATAAAGTTACAGTAGGTGGCGGAGGTAGGGCTGAAAATTAGGTTTCTGACTTCTTAGTCCATGTTTTTCCCACTTGATTATACTGGCTTATGAGCTCAAAAGTATGTTTCTTAATCTGCCTCTTCATAGATTAAAGATCTCCACCTTCATTTTACTCTTAACAGAGCAACTCTACCCCCTGGCTCTCTTTCAGAACTTTTGATCTATGGGTTTGTACCTCACATTATTGCATTGATTCACGCCACGAAATGACACCTCTGTGTACAACTGCACGATGTCCGCGAACGTACAGCGATGCTCCATGTTCCCATCTAGCAGCTTGCTGAAACTTACAACCAGACTGACACTGCATCTGATGTATACTCCAAGTAAACCGGTAAATGATTACCGTGAGCAGGGACAGGACTGGACGCTTCCAGAGCTTTACTACTTTTATCAGCAATCCTGATTTTATATATGATGAGGCCCATCGCCCCCATACCTAACTACGTCTCCTGGTAAATTTGGGTATAGTAGGACATTTTGAGTGACCCAAACATTTTTCATAAGGCTTTGAAACATCTCAGCGCAGGACCCCCAGTCCAGGCTGCCCCAATTTGCACAGTGACTCCCAGAACTGATTTCAATTCGTTTGCCTGCATCAGGATGTAAAGGTGAATAAGGCAGGTGTTCCTCACTAAACTTACAGGCTAACTCATATCGTAAATATTTTTGTGTGCTGTGATAAGTGCACAGGTAGCCAGAAAGCCAAAATAGCACATCTAATTGAAAGTTTTGTTTTGGGCTTACAGATGAGGGATGGGAACTACTTAAGAATAATAGGCCTAGAGACCAAATCCTGGAGCTGAGATCTGGGGCTGAGAATAGATTTTAGGAGGGCCCAGCTACGATGGGGAATAACATCAGCAGTTTTGAAATGTAGAAACCAGAACCTAGCTGTCCATACAAAGTTAGAAGTTTTTCCGTATTTACATTCTTAGGAAAACCAAAAGCCATTTTGTAGTTGATAGCACTTAGGGCCAAAACTGAAAACAGGGCAGGGAAACTGATTTATGTATTCTGGGATGTATCAGTCAAAACAAGTCGGGTCAAATGCATGTGCCATGGTCAACCCTGTAGGTCAGAGAGCCCTGAGAGCAGTGTCAGGACAGGGGATAGTACGCCTGACACGGGGAAGACCCACAGATATTCTTGTGGTTCAGCCAATGCAGAAGCTGGGAGGGAGGGGGGGCGGTGGTTAGTTAGAGGGTGGAGACCATTAGATCAGCGTGTATCAACCATTCCCTGAAATAGGGAAGAGACAGGATTGCCGGTGACCCTGCTCACTAGCAGGGGTGAAACAACGTGCCTCATTACACTTAAAACTTACTGGTGTGGAAAACCAAGAGTGTTTCAAAGTTACATGTAGTGAGTACATGTCTGTGTGCATATGTGTATGGCAATTCCAGTCAAAATGAATTTTTCTAAAGAGCTCTACAAAATGTTTCTAAATTTTATTTGGAAACAACTAGAAAGGATAAAAAGAAGAAAGTCCATATAGCTTAGTGGTTAAGAACATGGACTAGGGGCAGAAGTAGTTTATATTTCTTATTAGGTAGTGACCTTGGGCAAGTTTACCCCTTTTTTGAACTTGTTTCCTCATCTGTAAAATCGATCTAATGGCATTTCCTTCAAACAAATGAGGTAATTTTGGTTCCAGATACTGTCCATGTTAAGGTCCAGGAACCCAGGGTAGGTGGGGCCCCAGATCTTGGAGAGGAGTCCTTGGGACACTGGTGCTGTTTGAGTGAGGGTGTCAGGGCAGAGGCCAGAGGGAAACTGCCTGTGTTAGAAAGAAGAGTTAAGATGTGAGGTTCAGGCTGAGGAATCTCTTCTTTTTTTAAAAAAAAATTTTTTAGTTGTTTTTTAGTTTATTTATTTTTGAGAGAGAGAGCACGAGCAGGGGAGGAACAGAGAGAGGGAGACACAGAATCGGAAGCAGGCTCCAGGCTCTGAGCTGTCAGCACAGAGCCCGATGCGGGGCTCGAACCCACAAACTGTGAGATCATAACCTGAGCTGAAGTCGGACGCTCAACCAACTGAGCCACCCAGGCGCCCCTGAGGAATCTCTTCTAATGTACAGTTTTGGTTCAGGAGGAAAGAGGGGACTAAAACAAGACCTTTGAAAATAGGAAGCCAGTGTCACACTGTGTGCGTGCACGTATGCCCCCGTGATGTGTACATGGCCACGTGACATGCCAGTAATATGGAGCACTCTTATGGTTAAATTTTTGGAGGCTCTTGTGATACTCTCTGTAGGGGGAGGGTTTATTTTGCTCTTTTGTCTTCAATCCACATATGGTGTCCCTGTGAACTTGTCATGGTTTAAGTTGTAGCACATTTGTGATAAGTTTCCAGCAATATCTTTTCCAGGTGCTTTCCATGGGTATTTTAGTCTAATTGTAGATGACTTAGTCACTTGTCAGCTTACTCCAGCCTGTGGGGAAAACAAGTTCAGGAGTGACTGCATTTGCGTAAGAACCATAAAAGGATTGCCCCAACCACTGTGGGAAAAGGGATGGACAACCGATAGAGTAAATGGAACCAGTCAACTCTCTTCAGAGAGTTTGAGTCAAATGATACAGGAGCTGAGTTAACACTAAGGCAAAGCACTAAGCTTCTAGAAAAGTTCATGGGCTCCCTGCTGCCAGGATCACAGGGCTGCCCCAATTCCCACTTGTTTCAGCTAGAGTTCTTTAGATGTGTGCATCCAGACTGACTCAGGCTAATGGAAGCAGAAGAGAGATTACTGGAGGATAATAGAGTGTGTCAGGATAGAAGAAAAAGGCCCAAGTTTGTAAGGGAAAGAAACCAGGGCATCTTTTCTTCAGTTATCAATGGGAGATGCTGAGAAACCATCCCTTTAAGGAGTCCCCTGTGGGCGGATCAGATCTGTGTTTTGTCTTTTTGACAGTATTTAGGAGTGAAAAACCTGAAGAAAGCATCTAATTGGCCTAATTGGGGTTATATTTCCATCCCCTAGCACCTTAGTAGACAGTCTCACCAAGACCACACAACAGCAAAACTCCAAAAGGGAATCAGATTGGCTATAATTTTAGGAGGGAAGGTGTCTTTAACATCAAACTTCAATTGTCATTTGAATTGTGTTCTTCCTAAACCATCTAATTTGAAAGTAACATTGGAATTCTGTCTTTCAAACCACCTTGCAAATCACAACTCCTGGAAGAGCACTACAACATTGGCCACGGTCAGAGAAGGAGCTTTTGGAGGTCCGATGATAGATCATGTCTTGGATTGAGTGGTCAGTGGGTAATGGAATGATGACTCCATTCTATGGTTTTTACCCCCTTCTCAGGATGTAGTATGGGACTAGATAGACTTAGTAAACGGTGAAGTCTTTTCAACTGTCCCTTGGCCAGGGGAGGAAGGGCTATTAGGTTTGGAAATTGTCAAATGCTATAAACCTGTAGAAATTGTGCTTTCTCCCTGCCCCCAACACATAACACCAAGATAGTAAAATAAAGAATCCCCGGGGAATCACAGATTAATGGTACCACCAAACAACTGAAATTGTCATAAGCAATGGTCTCATTATCATAACCAATTTCAGTTATGATTCTGAATGCAGTTCTATATTGGAGAAAATCAACATGTCTGGCCCTGACATACTGCTGTTAACCTAGCTGATGTTTTCCCATCATGCCTATCAGCAATGTAATCAAAATTAGTTTGCCGTCATGTTACATGGATGGCAGTATACTTTTATTGTTTTACTTCAGAGTTATCAAGTCACATGTCCTCTGTCCTAATCCTGCAGAATCTTGATCATGTTGATCCATTGCACTAATGACACAATAATTGGACTGAGAGGTCAGGATGTATTGTGATCCTTATATGGCTTAGAAGACATGTATATAGTGATGTAGGTCATCTTTGGAATAGTTTCTGAAGTGATAGAGAAATTGTTTCTGAAGTGATAGACAAATTTCTTCGCCTTAGACATCCCCAACTGAGAGGGGCATAATGTTGGATCTCTTTGGATTTCAGAGGCAAAACACGTTTAGATGTGCTTCTCTGTCCCGTTTGTGGAGCAACCTGTAAGGCTATCAGTTTTGAGAGAGAGTGGAGAAAGAAAGGACTTTGGGGCAGGTCCACGTCACTTTGTTACTTAGTCTATGACCTATCAAATTCGAATAGACTGGAAGTATTAGTGGAAGAGATGTTTTATGATGCTCCAAAAGAAGAATCATAGTACACTGGAGGTTTGGGATTAGTGACTTCTGTTAACATCTATTATCCATTTGAAAGGTGTCTCTTGTTTGCTAGTGGGCCCTGGCAGAATGCCTGAAAATACATCATAGATAATTCTGTGCAACTTAAACTACCCATTGTAAACTTGATGTTTACATAGATACAGATATAGATAGATATAGATATAGATATAGATATAGATATAGATATAGATAGAATCAGCTGTGTTCAGTAGCGTTCTATTCTCAAATGGAATCTTTGGATTTGCTAGGTCATAGAGACTAAGTAGCAGAACAACTTGGGCCACAACTTAAACCTGTTCCAGAGTCTTTTCTTTCTCCAGGCAGTGGGCTTAGACAATGGCCAGCTAGTCAGAGAGGTGGGAAGAACAGGAATCAAAGATTGGTGACAAGGATGTTAGTTAAAGGGAAAGATATGCTGATAGAATTTTTAGAATGAATAGAGTTGATGATGTTTTATCCATGTAAATGCCCACCAGAAAATATCTACTATGCATATTGCTCTCACTAGCTAGATAAATAAGAACGCTTTCTGTGGTTGTCTGTCATCTGTTTTCGCCAGCCACTACCTTGGTGCTTGTTCAGTAGGCACCGGAACAAAACAATCATGATAGCAGAGATTGAGCCTGCATATGAGCTCAAAAGGATAGATTTCCCCTGGCCAACAGTGACCTGGCTGTTGCCTCTGCTGAGTGGCAAACTGCGACAAGGGAGGCCAGTGCTAAGTCCTAATATGGCCCCATTCCTTAAGGGTACCATTTAGCAAGTGATGACGTTAGATACCTTCCAAGTCAGCCATTTGTCTTCTTAAGGAAGACGTGTATTATGGGCGAGGATTTTGTTGCCTCTTATGTTATATATTAAGATTTTTCTTTGTTGCCTACAGTAGGTCTGCTAGCATCACCCTTCGTGGACTTGGCAGAATGCCTTATCCATCACTGTATCCCATACAGTATGACAGAGAAGGAAGTGAAGAAATTACACCAACTGGCTCATACTTACGGAAATAATTTTTACCATACACCCCGTTATCCAGAGACAGCTTGCTTAGTAGGCTTAGGTCTGCCAAAGGCTTAGCTATGGAACCAGCTGGAGGTTAACTCATTATGAAGCTAGATACCATCCTAAAAGACACAGTATATGATGCTTCCCACCCCCATGGTCAGGATGCATGGATCAAGTGGGACTCCATTGAGAATTGTGCCAGCTGACCCATCGAAGGCATTTTTGCTTCCCTTGCTTGCGACCTTGAGTTTGGAGATTGTAGTGCCTAAGGAAGTAATGTTTCTTCCAGGGAACGTAACCTTAGTTCTATTTAAATTGAAATCTTGAATTACTTTGGGCTCTTTATGCCACTGTACCAGTAAGCTAGAAAGGAGTTTCTCCAGATACATCACTTTTACTGCCCAGCTCTGTGCTCCAGGAGATTCTCTGCCCTATGTGGGCTGTAGTAGTGGGTTCCCTTGTTCTCTGGCTTCTGGGTAGGTCCAGTAAAAGGAGACACTGGCAGAAGACGTGGCAGGTGAGAAGAAAGTAGTCACGAAATTTATTTTCCCTGCTCCTCCTTGCAGAGCTGCTTCAGGTATAGTGGCCTGAAGAGTCAGCCGTTAGGTGGCTCTTTGCTTATGTCTACAGATTCTCTTTCTGAGATTTAGCACCACTCTTCTCCCCTTAATCCTGCAGGCCTAAAGTGGTAATGTCTCCCCATTGTTACTGGTCCTGGAGGGCTTCCTCCATTATTGATTTCTCTTAACCCTGCCCACAAGGTTGACCTTAGTCCCTTTATTCAGCTCTGCTCAATTACTCCACTTGAACATCCCATCTGTCTTGTGCCAGGACCCTGACCAAATCAGGTGTTTCACAATGACCTGTTTTGACATTTCTGGAGCTGAAATCATATTCTCCTCCAAATTTGTTCCCTATCCTGTGTCCTCTATTATTCTTCCCTCTTATGTTATATATTAAGACATATTATTTTTGTTTCCCGAAATCTCATTTTTTTAGCAACTTACCTCCTCCATTCTGTTGGTTATAGCAGGGTTACCAATAGCAGGATCCTTTCCCTTGGCCACAGAAGGATGTCACGTGATACAAACTGGTATAACTGACCAAATTATTTCTGGGAATTTCTAAATTGTGCAGTGTCACACACACAGATGGCTAGTTGGAATTGAGTCTTTTAGTGGAAGTAAGACCATGAATTGCTGCCTCTAAGATTTCCTGAAGTTGCCCCAGTTCTTGCCTTGGTAGTAGCTCTTCCTTTAATTTGGTAAGATCCCACTGTGGAGTAGGACTCCAGTGGTTACACCCTGAGAGAAGTGAACAAGAAATAAGCCCTCACAGGGATTGAAGATGACTTCCAAATCACATAATGGTTGGATTTAGTTAATTTAGAATTACTAGTGCCTTATCTGCCTACAAGAAGCAAATGTAGATCCTCGCTGGGAAAAGAAAAGATACCCTAAACTTCAAGGTATCTCTACACTTTTTTATATATGAAGTCTGGCACCCAAGTAGAAGTAACCAAGTATACACGGAGACAAGAGAGTTTAATTTAAAAAACCAAGAGAGGAACTTCGCTGACTCATTTGGGAGAGCATGCAGCTGTTGATTGTGGGGTCTTGAGTTTGAGCCCCATGTTGGGTGTAGAGATTACTAAAAAAATAAAAAACAAATAAGAAAACAAAAAACCAAGAGAAACAATAGACAGCTGAGAAAGACCCACAGGGTATCCAAATAATAGAGTTGTTAGACACTGATTTAAAAATAACTGCTTAATATAGACAAGGAAATAAAAGGCAAGACTAAGAATTTCATTACCAAAAAAGGGCTATTCTTGGGTTGCCTGGGTGGCTCAGTTGGTTCAGTGTCTGATTCTTGATTTCAGCTCAGGTCATGATCTCATGGTTCGTGAGTTCAAATCCCACATCAGGTTTGTGCTGGCAGCGTGGAGCCTGCTTTGGATTCTCTCTGTCTCTCTCTGCCCCTCCTCTGCTCATGCTCTCTCTCCAAAATGAATAAATAAACATAACAAGACTATTCTTATACTGAAAGATTTAATAACTAAAATTAGAACTCCACGCACAGATGGACTTAACGGCGAATGAGATGCAGATTAAGAGATAATCAGTGACTAGAAGATAAATCAAAAGAAAATATCCAGAAAGGAGCACAAAAAAACAAAGGAAAGGAACAAATAAGTGTAAGAGACAAAGGAGATACAACGAAGAGTTCTAATACATGTGTAATTGGAGGCCAGAAGGAGAAAAAGAGGAGGGGTGATAATGGCTAAGAATTTTCCAAAACCAATTACAAAAATAGAAAGCTGCAGATTTAAGGATCCCTGTAAGCTTTTATGCAAAATAAATACAAAAAAAAAATCACACCTAAGAATATCACAGTATTATAAATATCAAAGACAAAAGGAACATCTTAAAAGAAGCTAGGAGAGAAAAAGCACTAAGGAAGTAGACTTTTTTAAAAGAAATCTCTACACCCAACGTGGGGCTCAAATCCACAACCTCAAGATCAAGAGTTGCATGTTCCACTAGCTGAGCCAACCAGGTGCTTCTAAGGCAGGTGATTTCTTAACAATAGACTCTACAAGATAATAGATATATATCTATAAAGTTTGTCAAATTCTGTATCCAGTCACCATATCCTTAAAATATGAAGGCAAAGTACAATTTCAAACAAACCACTGAGAGCTTTTATTACTGCAAAGCCACCGATTGGACAGAGAGTAATCTGAGGAGACTTGAAGATGGAGGAAAGATTGAAAGTCAACAAAAAGGAAAACTAAGTAAATACAAGTGACTGTAGACTATACATAATAATAATTTGGGGGGTAATATTAAAATGTATTAAAGCAACAGCATATATTATAGGTCAAGAAAGAGGGTAAATAGTGTTAAAATGTTATAAGGCTCTTGCATTGTTCAGGAAGAGGTCAAACTACAAATCAAATACATGTTGTAATCTCTAGTAATCATTAAAAGAATAGAAAATAATGTATAACCAACAGTACAGTGGAAATAGAATTAACAAGCACTCAGAGGGGATAAGAAAGAACAAGTAGGACAAATGGTACGTGGTAAGGTGTATATATATATACACACAAACAGACTAAATGCTTCAATCAAAAGATAGTCAAGTTAGGTTACATACACAAAGTATCAAGGTTAAGGAAAGACAGACCTAAAGAATAGGGAATTATAAATGATATAAGGATCCAGATACACAAAAACTAAAGATACAGAAGGGTTTAGAGTAAAAGAATGAAAAGAGATATAAGCTGCAAATACTAATCCATGAAATAAAAGCTACATTAATATTTGACAAAGTGGATTTTAATGCAGGAAAGGATTTCTAGAGACAAAGAGGGACCTGTATACAGTAGGGGGATACTTTCCAAGAACCGCCCCCACCACTAGGTGCCTGAAACTGGATAATGCTGAATCCTATATAAACTGTTTTTTCCTAAACATATGTACCTGTGATTCAGTTTAATTGACAAATTAGGCACAATAAGAGGTTAACAACAATGTAATAAAGTAGAACAATTATGACAATATACCATAATAAAAATCGTGTGAATTTGGTCACTGTACTCACTCTTTTGTGATGATATGAGATGATAAACTGTCTACCTGATGAGATGAAGTGAGGTGAGGACGTAGACATTGTGATCTAGCGTTAGCCTACTACTGATCTTCTGACCATACACCTGGAGAAGGATCATCTGCTTCCAGACCACAGGTGACTGTGGGTAACAAACTGGGAAGCCGGACTTCAGACAAGGGGAGACTACGGTATCCTAAAACATACAGAAAAAAAATGTGCACATTTTTTCCAGCATTTCTGGGCCATTGAGGAAGGTATAAAACACTACATACGTAGGTGATGTAGGTGATGATGCTCTGAACTTCTTGAGGAACAGATTGAAGAATTACTTGAAGAACTTAGGGAAACACCAACTAGAGAAAATTAAGGAGAACTGATAAAGTCTACAAAGTCAATGCCAGTTGACCAAGAAGATCCAGCAAGTTGGAATCAATATAAGCTAGAAAACATAGGAATTAGTTAATTTCTAAATAATAGATATTTCTATGAAGTGAAAACTTAAAATAACAAATGTTTCAGAGCTCAAGACATAATAGATGCTAATTATTAAGAAAAAAAATCTTTCAATCTGAACTAGAGCCACCCTCATGTCTATGTTTTGTTCTCTGTTACTAAAGCCTGCCACTCCATTTGTTTTCTGCTTTGGCATTAAACATGGAAGTATCCCTAAAAATGTCAACAAGGGGAAAACAATAATCACTTGGCACGTATATCACTCTATTAGTGTTTTGTGTATTGACCAGAAAACAATCTTTGTAAGGTGTCACATACAGTCACTAGTTCTTTGGATATTTTTGAAGGTTTATATAATGTACTTTGGCATTAGAACCCAATGGATTTACATATATTCTTTGGGAATCTAACCTGTAAATCAGAACAGTACTCATCTGCAGATGATATTTATTCCTTCCACAAAGCAGAGAAATTGGTCAGCATGTATTGGCTGCAGAACATCATACGTAACGCTAGGGGGTGATACAGCATATTAGAAGAAAGTAACATACATGGACAAGTAAGGTTTGGGAGATTCATCTTGAGGGCATATATGAAATAGTGAAGAGCTTGTGCAAAATTACAGTTAAGTAAGTACCAAGTTATTTTTAAATTTCCAGAATGGCATGATGTGACCAAGCCAAAAGTAAAAAATTTAAAAAAAAAATGAGAGAGACCAAAAGGAGTTGTTAATGAAAGGTCTTTTGAGACAAACAACCCACTAATATAATATATAATTAAGATGGACTTGGGTATATTTTCTATGATCTTCTAGTTTGAAGGGAAAATATTAGTATTTCCATTTTGCTAATAATATTAAAAATAGTTTTTACCAGTTGTAAAAACAAAACTTCATTGGTAATGCATCGTCAAAATACATTGAATTGAATTGAATTGAATTGAATTGAATTGAATAAGATTTTATTTATCAAGCACTTCTCAATCTGGGGTGTGCAGGGCCCTAACCACAGTTTCAGAGTCAAGAATTTTTTTTTTCCTTTAAAAAGGTCAGTAAAGGAGGAAAGTATTAAATACACTGTCATAAAACACTGGGCTTTGTAATTGAGTAACTAGAGCACTGAGGACATGAACCAATGGGGGAAGCTAAGTGAGAGCGCGGCCCCCCAAAAAGTGGGTCAAAAGGTTACACTGATGCAGGGAGACACCCTGATGGTGCCACCACTGGGCAGAGCCAATGGGATGCTCAGTAGAAGTATGACTTGGACAGGAGCCAGTGGGAGAGAGACTTCCCTCTGGAGAGGGAGCTGTGTGTGTGTGTGTGTGTGTGTGTGTGTGCATGTGTGCATGTGCACACACTAAATGGTGTGGTTTGCTAAGATGCAAAGGCTGGTATTATACAGATGACATGAGGGTCTTCTCTTTCCTGATGTTCCTTTTTTCTAAGCCTTTTAAATCTTTCCCTCCCAAGCATCTGTTTTTTAACTCATCAACTCAAGGCTGTTCTCATAAATTTCCCTGCTTTAGTTTCTAAGTCATGATTAACAGTGGGAAGGTTTTCTTAGGAATACGTAAGCATGCACCTTGCTGTGAGCCTGGCTGTGTTCTAAGGGGCTTGACCTGTATAGACACAGTCAGTCCTCACCACAGCCCTGCACTGTGCAGCTGTGGGACCATATTTTATGAGGCTCTTCATGACTTGACTCCTGATTACCTTTCCAACCTTGTCTGTGGTGATGTCCTGTTTCCTCTGTAAGCACCAGCCATGCTGAGTTTCTTCCAGTTACTTGAAGACACCATACTTTAAGATCATAGCGAGTGTTGACCATGTTCTTTCTATTGCCAATTCTCCTTTCCTCCCTCATTGTTTCCCCTTCTTCTCACACCAAACTCATGGGGTTAGAATGATTGTTTCCCCTTCTTACAGATGAGGAAAAAGAAGCTTAGAGAACTTGAGTGTTGTGTCTAAGGTCACACACATCAGAGAGGGGACACTAATGGGGAAGAAGGATGAGCTTTGGACCCAGAAGTTATGTTATCCAACTTCCCTCTGTCATTTACTGGCTTAAACTTCAGAGAATGTTTTTTCTTTCTTTCTTTCTTTCTTTCTTTCTTTCTTTCTTTCTTTCTTTCTTTCTTTCTTTCTTTCTTTCACAGACAAAGAGACTGAGGTTCTCTGAGAGTAGAATGTTGTAAAGGATTTTGGTGACAGGAGGGCCAACCCAGGCACGAGACAAAGGCATAAAATTAGGGGAAATATGAAGTATGACAGAAAGGAAAGGAAAGAATGTTTTCAAGAGATAATGTTAGCAAAGTACAAACAGGACCACACTGATGAATTCAGGGCCCCTGCATGCTCCGTGCCCCAGACTGAGGAACCCAGGCAGGTCAGGTTTCACAGAGGATGGTGAGTATGGAGAGTGGACGGCAGAGGGAGCCCTAGACGGGTTTTGCTCCAGACTGGAGTTCGGAGAATGAGAAAGTGACATGTCCCTCATGCTATCTCACCATGAGCTCTTGCTTTTCTTCGCTCAGGACCCACCTAGCGCTTCCCTAACAGAAAAACAGGCCTTGGGAAGTGCTGCCTGACTCCTCTTCTCCAGAGCAGGAAACCAAGCCTCAGAGGGATTGGGTCACGGCCCCCATTCCAGTTACACAACTAGTAAGTTGTTGAGGCAGGATTCCAGTTCTTAGGGCTCTGGGACTCTCAAGAGCAGCCTCCTCACCCACAGTCATGTTCTGCACCCCTCAACCTCTCATGGGCCTGCATTCCCTCTCTGTCAGTGCAATCCTGGGTACCAGCGGAGTTCAAGGTCACTCTCAGAGTAACATGGTCTGTTCGTTTTAGCAGGGACATTTCAAAAACAATGCTTTAACTCAGAGTTAAGAATTTTTCTTAAAAAAACACCCAGCAAGGAGAGGACTGTGGGCTGGTGGCAACAACAGTACCCAGGCCATGGGTTTGGGGGCTTTGAAATCCCCCCATAATTTCCATTTGCTTCCTCTCTCTCTTTCTTCTGAACAACTGGCATCATCTTAATCTTCCTTTCAAAGCTTTGGAAACACAGCTTCAAAACCCTACCCTGGCTGCCCCCTTCCAACCTTCCCCAAACCTCCACCGTGGCAGCTTTGACCATCAGTCCCCAAACCCTGCTCCTGGGTGCGAGGGTGGGCTGTACGCATGGGTACCCCCAAAAGGAAAGAGCTCCAGCTTCACATCTTTAGTTGCAACAAAATAAAGACTCTTGTCTTCTCCCCTTCCTCCTCTGGGACCCCACTGTGCAGGTCGGCGTGGGACCAAGTCCCAGGGTGGGGGGTGCTCAGCGAAGACTCGGTGACAGGCTGATTGATGGGTTCCCGCCTCTGCTTGCCCTTCCGTCCACTCTTGCAAGGCTCTGGCCCGGGTCCACCATCCGGCTGCCTGAGGGGTCTGCTTTTCTTTGTTGACTCAGCACCAATGAGTCAGGGCCAAGATCAGATGGGGGTTCTGGGGAGCACTGCAGGGCACTGGGGAGGGAATACGAATTTAGTGGCCCAAAGGAAGGCATGGCAAGGAGCGTCTGAGTGGAGGGCACTGGGGTTGTGGTCTGAGGGGCCTGGGCAAGGAGCTGACCTGTTGATGTTATTGACCATCAGCCGTTGGTGAATCACTTTCTTGTAGAAAAACATGGGAGGTTGCTCAAATCGTAGTGCCTTTAGGGCCCTAAACATTCCCAGTCTCGTCCCTCTTGCACTCTTCCTCTTTTAGAGATGCCAAAATGGAACCAAGTCCCCATGAACTCAGCTGGTGGAAGATGAGGAGAAAGCAGGTGAGTGCAATTCTCAGATACACCCCAACAGCGATTCAGCCATGTCTTTTTGCCAGAGCTGCTGAGGGTAAAAACAAAGTGGCTGATTACATTTGGTGGCATCCTTGCATGCTTGTCCACCCATACATAGGTCATATATGCTGGTAGAGGGGCAGGAGGAGAGTTGGGTGTGGCTAGGCAGGCGGACAGAAGCTAAGGAGACATCAGCCTTCCAATAACACTCAGGGAGGAGGGAGTGGAGGGGAAGAGGTAAACCAGTGACGCTATTCTTGCTCGTTCAGGTAAGACATTTATGCCAATGCCCTCAGAACCACGGACATTGTGGCATCCTGGAATCGTAATGCTGGAGGTGAACTTAGAGGCTGTCTCCTCCAACCCCATCATTTTCAAGAGTAGGAGATGAAGACCCAGAGAAGTGAAGTGACCTGTCACCGTCATACAGCCAGATGACAACAGAGCCAAAAGCCTTAATCGGGGCTCTTTCCATGACGAGAACCCGGGATCAGATCCGCAACAGGCTTTGGTGGAGTTCAGCATTGTTTTGGCCACAGATTTGCAGATGAGCGATTCATTACTGCCCGGGGGCTGAGACACTCTAGAGGCCCTTGGTTCGACATATCTGTTCCTCTGAAAGAAGTAGTCTCTATTCAGGTCAGTTGAACTCTTGAAATTTTTTCGCTCTCAAAAGCCAGGTCATCAGGAGAAAGGGCCATGGAGAGTAAAAATGCCTTATCAAAAAAGCTTTCGGCCTAACAGAAGGGAGATGATGCAGGAGGGTCTGTTTCTCGCTAGGTCTACGTGGGCATAAGATATGGCTAGTCCGTGGATATTCTACCAGTGCCATTCTGGGAAAATAGTAGGCCTTCCATTCTCGGGAAAACTCTTATCCCTTGTGCCTTTCTCAGGGGGCTGAGACGTGCCTGTTGTGAGGGTTAGTACGATACAATGAACAAAATTCCCTGTGACAAGAGACTGCATACCTGCGCCCAGAGCCGCGTGATGAGGCCACCCCACCCCACCCCGGCCTCCTCAAGAGACCCCCCCCTCCCTGGCCACCGCTTCTCTGGCAAGCGATTTTCATCTACTTATAGAAATCTCTTAGCAAGAACAGAAAGGCTTTCTGCTTTGGTGGCACATTTCTCCCACAGCAAGGCAGCGGCTTTGGAGAGGACAGTGGCCCGAATGGACGTCCTGCACCCAGGAGGACGCTCATCGTCCTCTGTGGACTGGGGCATCCACTCCATTTCCCTGGTGCTTTCCTCCAACATGCTCGGAGCACAGCGCAAACGATTTTCTTAACCCTACAAGATCCGGGCCGTGGTGAAAAACAGGTCTCGGCTTCAAAATTCGAGACCTAGGGTGGCCGTTTTTACATGTTACCGTATGACAATGCCACAGACTCTTAGCAGGTCCAGATGGACGGGATCTTAGGGTTGACCCCACAGATGTGGCACAGAGGTGAAGAGACTGGGCTGTCGTATTAGGCCACTCACATTACATCACTAATTATTCTTGGTATCTTTACTCCCTTGGGCAGTTTCCCAACCTCTCCAGGGCTCCCGATCCCTTGTCTATAAATGAGGACAAAGACAATACCAATACCCACCTCCTAGGTTTGTTGTAAGGACAAAATGAGATGCTTTTTCTAAAGTTCTCAGCCTGACACATGATAAGCATTCAATTAATGTTGTATATTGTTATTATTACGTTATTACTTTTCCCCTCACTTTACAGAAACTGAGGTCCGTAGAGGTATATTTTAGGAAATGTATTTTCCTCTCTTAAAGTCACAAAAGCAGCTTAGTTGTGTGTGCACATTTTCATTGATTAAAAAAAGGGGTCATGTGGGCATCTGGCCATGAGCCAGGAAAGGCCAGGTTATGTGGCAGCCACAACTCCCTAATGCCGGGGCTTACAGCAGAAATGTTCATTTCTTGTTCGTACTCTTTGTCCATCGTGGGCTGGCTTGGGGCTCTGGTCCTATCGTCATCCTTGTCCTGGGGCCTGGGCATTTGGAGCACAAACCTACTCTTACGGCCTCCATCTGGAAGGGATTCTGATCATTTCTGCCCATTTCTGGTCAGAGCAAGCCCACATGGCCATACGGCATTTCAGCAGTGTGCGTAAGCATGACCCCCTTACGGGAGGCAAGCAGGTGCTGGTGAAGAGTGCTGCCATCTATGGTGATCCTGCTACACAAACGCATGTAATCTTAGTGGGACTGACCCTCTGACGAGAACCAGTTGAGACACCTGCCCTCAGATGTCAAAACTGATAGGAAAAGTGAAAAGACCCTTCATGTAGCATTAAAAGGAGCATCAATTGATGCCCACTCCTTGAAATAATTCCTCAGAACCCCCAAACCATGGCCAAGATAAAAATCTCCATTCCTTGAAAACCAACCACACACAGTCATTGTAGCTCATCATAGAATGAGAGGGTCCTTGTACTAGGATGTCACAGAGAGTTCGCTTTGCTGTCCCACCCCAAAGCGTTTACCACCCATCGCATCCCACTGCTTACCCTTTGTGGTTCATTCATTAACCACTGCTGATTTAGTGGTGATCACCGGCCCAGATGGTGGAAACACAAAATAGGGAGGGACACAGCCCTTGTCCTCAGGAAAAGGGGTAAACTTCCTCCGAGTGGGGGAAGACTAGAAGTAGAGTCAACAAAGAGAATGTAAGATAAGGGCTGGTATGGTCTGGGTGCCGTAGACCCACAAAGGAAGGTTACTTACTCTAGCCTGGGGGTGTCAGAAAAACTCAAGTTGGGAAGGCTGATATTGTGGAAATTTTATTCTTAAGGAGGGGAGGGAACAGTGCAGTAGTGCATTGATATTGGGGACAAAGTATTCTGTTCTTTAGAAGTAACTGTTCAGGGGGCGCCTGGGTGGCTCAGTCAGTTGAACATCCGACTTCAGCTCAGGTCATGATCTCCCACTCTGAGTTCGAGCCCCGCGTCAGGCTCTGTGCTGACAGCTCAGAGCCCGGGGCCTGCTTCCAATTCTATGTCTCTCTCTTTCTCTGCCCCTCCCCTGCTCGTGCTCTATGTCTCAAAAATAAATAAAAACATTAAAAAAAAAAGAAGTAACTGTTCAGCCTTGTAGGTGTTTCTCATTCATTAGCAAGTATCTTCTGAGTGTTGGACACTGGCAATACAGCAGGCAGTTAAGTGAAATAAACTGTGCCCTTTGGGACTTAACTGAAGCCAGGGTGCTGAAAGAATGGGTCTGGGGTCATCCACAGTTGCAGATTTGTGGGGCCCACACCAGAGTCTCTACGTATAGAACCCAGAAACTGGCATCTTAAATGCCTATGATATTTTTATCACACTCGAAATTTGGGGGTTACTGCTTAAAAGGCAGCCATAATATTGATAAACGTGGAGAGGACCCGGGGAAAACGGGGTGCGTGTATTGAATTAAGAAATACGTTGGAGTAAAAAATATTTGTGCTACCTGTGGGTCAGGGGCCAATGCCCGGTGAAGTGCGGTGCAAAGGTTAGAGACTTTGGCATTTCTTTGTCAAGCCTGCTGTTGGCTTCAGTGCACTACCGGCTCTCCAAGCCAGCTCTCCTACGCTAATGATCTGCTTTGTTTTTAAATTTGTGTTGCCTTTTTATCTCTCCCAATAAAAAATTTAATGGCAGAATCGGATACTCACTTTGTGTATAACAGCCAGTGAGGGGTAAAGATGATTAGTGCCTGGGGAATAATGACATCTCTCCGTTGGCTTGGAGTTTACAAAGAACTTAGAGTGCCTTCGTGGATCTTCACCCAATGAGTGGAGGTAGGTCTTCTACTAGCCTTATTTTGCAGTTGAAGAAACTGAACTTGGAGAGCATAGACAATCTGCCCAAGGTCACGTAAGGTAGCTGGTTAGCTAGCTGTGCCTGAATTGGTGGACTTCTTTGAGATTTTAGCCTTTGGGATTATTCCTTTGACGCTAAGGATCTGGGTGAAGAGTTTGCCTCATTTGCAGCCAGGCTACCTCTGACAGAATTGGCTCCTTCAAGAAAGCCCCATGAGCCTCACCCTGATCATGTGATCCTCCTCTTGAATCCTGGCGTCCTCTAACACTGCTGGATCAACAAGAATGAGGTGGTCCAGGTGAGAGTGAGGGACAGAAAGCAGAAGAGAGAATCAAAGAAAATGCCGGAAGATGGAGGCCGCCTTCTCCCACTTCCTAAATGTAGCGTGCTCTCTACAGTGTACTGGACCAACCTTGGCAAAACATAAAGAAGCTGTATGTGGCCTGCAGTCCTCCTCCCCTCCCCTCCACTGTATTCCTCACTCCTGTCCACTACCTAACTTTTAGCCGGTGGTCTCCTTTCCTTCCTAAAGAGACTGTGAACTTCCTCAAGATGAAAGAGTTAGGGGGCCGATTCCGTTACTCTCCCCAGGGGCATGCTGTTGCTTTGAGGATAAGGCCATATTGGGAGCTGCAAGATCTAAAGGAACGATGACTAACAAGTGCTGGGAAGGAATGGTCGTTGTTGGCCATTATGGGGAATCCCAGAGAGCTGTTTTCCGACCTCTGGTGAGAGAAGAACAAGCCATAGAACCGAGGACCCTGGAGAGTCTCCTTTCCTTCCTTGTGATGACCCTGACATACCAGCAATAGCAGATGGCTTTGGCTTTAGAAAGCTGGGCTAGAATTCCAACTGCACCAAATGCTTGCAGTGACCTTTGACAAGTCTCTTCACCCCCGTGATGCTCAATATCCCCATGTGTTGAGTAAGGATAGAAAGGCCTGCCCCACCCTCCTCATAGGGCAGGCACGAAACTCAAAGGAGAGGATGTACACAGCTAAGTTAGTGCCAGCTGCGTGGTACCAAAGTGCCACGGGGAGCAGTAGCAAGTGAGAATGGAGCTGGGGAGTCCCTGAGGACAGGTGCTTTGTGAATGACCACTCTGAGTCCGGTGGAGGACTCTCCTTTCATCCTATGATGGGCATGAACACGGGTCACCGGCGAACTTGTAACGGCAATCAAAAGTCCATCAAAAGTCAAGTGGGGGGGCGCCTGGGTGGCTCAGTCGGTTAAGCGTCCGACTTCGGCTCAGGTCATGATCTCATGGTCCGTGAGTTCGAGCCCCGCGTCAGGCTCTGTGCTGACAGCTCAGAGCCTGGAGCCTGTTTCAGATTCTGTGTCTCCCTCTCTCTGACCCTCCCCTATTCATGCTCTGTCTCTCTCTGTCTCAAAAATAAACAAACATTAAAAAAAAAAAAAGTCAAGTGGAAAGGACTGGTTCAGAGGAGGAGCTTAACCCCACTCTCTAGGTTTCTATGACTCTGGCTCTCCCAGCTGTGTGATTCTGGGGAGGTATTCAACTTCTCCAGGCCTCAGTTTCCCCATCTGTGAAATGGAGATAATAAGGATCCCTATCTCAGTGAGTGGCTCTAAGATTTCAATGAGACAAGAGTGGACCGTTCAGCAAAATGCCCAGCACCAGAGGGAAGCCGCAAGCATTAGCTGTTATTATCAGTGTTATATTTGACTGGTATATATATATATATATGGCCTTAACTACAGCTGCTCACCAGGCGTGTGCCGGACAAGTGTGAGAGACACAGGCTAAGCATGTAACAAGTACAGGAATTCGTTGCATATTGACACTGGTACACAGCGCAGCTGGTGCAAATGCGTAGCGAATTGGGTGGCTCTGTGTCCCTTGTGTTCTCTGAGACGTAGGAGTAAGAGTGGCCACACAGCAGCCCTGTGCGGCTACATCCCATACAACAGGCGGCATCACGCCCTTTGTCTGTCCTCACGGTCTTCCCTTGGGTCCCTAAAGGGAAAGAGAAGCGTGACTCTCTGGGAAGCTCTTAATCCCGGCCATCTGGCCGCTTCCAGCCCTGCCTCACCTTCCTCTGCGAGTATACGGGGGCCGCCAGCCCGGAAGCCCCTCCAAAGAGCTCCCCCGCCAGCCCCCACCTCACGTGGAAATGAAGATGAGGCTGCAGGAGAGGCTCGAGCTCCTGGAGGGAAGACAAAGGCCCGGCCGGCACCAGCGTGCAGTCCCCAGCTTGCACTCTCAATTTCTTCCTATTTCTGCTTTTAAGAAGCACCCCCCTCCCCCCATTTGTTTTACTGAAAGCTGATCCCTTCTGGAAACCTTGCAAGGGAGTTTTGTGCAGTCTTGCTGATTTATGGAGTCAATGGGAGGCTGGGTGGGAGGCGCTGAAAGAGGGAAGGCCAGCCCCTTTCACAACGGGGTGTTTCAGAGGTGGTGGGGTGGGGCTGGGTGGGGGACTGGAGGCCCTGGGCTCCATCGCCTCCATAAATAAACGGCATCAGTGTGGGTGGAAGGGTCTGACAGTGCCCATGCTGGGGGGTGGGGTTGGGAGGGGAGACCGGCGGTGGCGATTGGCGATTGGCGGAGATTGGCCATCTCAGGGCGCAGTGGTTTGGGAGGAAGTGAGTGTGGGTTCCTACCGCCCAGGCCACCAACTCACAGTGCCTTAAGAGCGTTGCAGGAGGAAGAAAAATTCTAAGTCTTGAAACAAAAAAGATAGCAAGAAGAAATTGCATGACCAAAGTGAATACATGTTTAATTAAAACTTCTCCTTGTGACACCTTCGTTAGCAAGTAAACATAACATGTACAAATTTTCTATGAGAACAGCTCTTCGTTGAGGTTTTCATATTTTGCAGGAATCCCAGGGAACACAGCTATTAACACCCCAGAATCGTAAGCAACCATAAATTTAGTAAGTTACTAATAGTCAAACCACTCCAAAAGCAAAATTAGAAATCCGCTTTCGAGATTGCACGGACAAAATTTATTCCGTGTGGATGCACTCGGACATGCTTGATGTGATATGGAGCCTCCAGAAGCTCAAGTGTCCAGGGCCCAGGAGCTGTCAGTCTGCCAACAAGCCTTGACAAGTTGCTCTCCTTCCCTGACGCTTTCTTTTTGTTTGGTGAGGTCCCTGTGTTAGAAGCTCCCTCAGTGTCTTCTCCATCTAAAAATCTGTGAATAATTCTATGGTTTTCTTCTTCTTTTATTACTTTATTTTTCAGCCCAGAAGATCTAAAGGGTGATCAGTAATCAGTCAATCATTAGGCACCGGACTGGGGCTCTCCTGCGAGGGAGGCAGTTGAATGAGGCTGGTGATATTTTTCTACACTCTGCATAGAGCCTTTATGACTTTCATCATATTCACATAGCACCTCACTAGTATTCAAGTTAACCATTTTCTGTAAACCATCTCACTTTGTTTTTTTCCAGTTTATTGAAAAATAAAGCAACAGGAACAGAAAAACAGAATGCTTCCACCTGCCTTACCCCCATCACCCCACACCCGCTCTCCTCTCATTGCCAACAGATGGATTTCTAGTATAACCTTCCTAGGGCTTTTTATGCACATGTGACAAAATGCAAATCTACTTATACCCCCATGGTTTTTCTTTAAATATTTTATTTTATTTTTTTTTATTATCTTTTTATTTATTTTGAGAGAGAGAGAGCATGCACAAGCAGGGGGGAGGGGCAGAGGGAGAGATAATATATTTTTTTAATGTTGATTTATTTTTGAGAGAGATTGAGAGGAGGGGCAGAGAAAGAGGGAGACAGAATGCAAAGCAGGCTCCACGCTGTCAGCACAAAGCTCGACCTGGGACTCAAACCCATGATCCATGAGATCATGACCTGAACCAAAATCAGGCATTGGACGCTTAACCCACTGAGCCACCCAGGCCCACCTACCAGATTTTATTTAAACCAGACATCCTGTGGATGAATCTTCGGTTTTCTTTGCTATTACAATAGTGTCATCATGGATGTATCTCTATCTAAGATCTATGAGTATCTTCCTGTTTTTCCTTCTTGTATCACTTTATTTTCCAGACCTCGAGATTTAACATGTATCTTTTGGTTGGTACAAAAGTATTATGGACTGAATGTTTGTGTCTGCCCAGAATTCAAATGTTGTAGACAGGGCCTGTGAGGAGGTGATAAAGGTGAACTGAGACCGTGCCCTGATCCCATAGAGCAAGTGGCCTCGTAAGAGGAGGAAGGGACCTGTGAGGATGTGGCGAGAGGGCAGCCATCTTTGTCAACTTTCTTCACTGTAAAGTTACTCTTTTCCCCCATTTCTATACCGTGCGCTTTGGAAGGAAGTCGCTACGCCCAACCCACACTTGTAGAGTGGGGGGGTTATGCTCCCCTCTTCTTGAGAAAGGATTATCTATACAAATCATTTGGAATTCTTCTATAAGAGAGATTTTTCTCTTCTTCCCATTTGTGTATTTATTCATATATTTATATCTGTGTGGATTCCTGACTACTTTACACTTTGGGTTAGAAATCATTGCTGCTTTACTTTGTCGCACAGATTTTTCCAGCTTTGTCCATCGAGAGCCCTTTTAGTTGGTTCCTGTGTCCCTTTGACACACTCCTATTAATGTAGGTTTAAAAAATTGCTTTTAATATTTTTTGAGCACTTCCCTACTTTTTGGCATTGTAAGATGTTCCAGGTTCATAATGCGTGTGTGTGTGTGTGTGTGTGTGTGTGTTTGTGTGTATTTTTTTTTTTCCTGCAGTCCTAGAATCAGCCACTTCTCCAAAGAATCCTGGTTCCTTGTATTGGAGAATGATATTAGAAATCAAGATCTGGATGCTGGGTGTACATGTAGCCACTTGAGTGTCAAGTCACATTTTGAATTCACTGTAATCATTCAGGATGCCCATATTTTCCGTCTCTTCTTCTTAACCCCCCTGATGATGCCCATCTAAGTCAACTGGCGACCTCACTGTTTCCTCAAAAGGCCTTGGGATCTCCCTCCCTCTTCCTTCCTCCTTTCCTCCCTTTCTTTCTTCATTTATTAATTTTTCTAAGATTCTATTTTTAAGTAATCTCTACACCTAACGTGTGGCTCGAACTCACGACCCCAAAGTCAAGAGTCACATGCTCTACTGACTGAGGCAGCCAGGCGCCCTTCTTTCTTCATTTAAATTGTGGCCCGCACTTTGCCTAAATCCTACCCATCCTCAGGTCTCAGTCCTACCCTCACACCGGCTACCTCTACCACCTACCCTCACACCGGCTTCCTTTTCAACATTCCTTCCTGTCTTGTTTCTTGCTGCAGGAGGCTCCAAAACCTCAAATTCAACAGAAGCCCAAGTTATTCCTGGAAAGAAAATTCCACAAAACCCAAGCAGAATGGAATTAGGAAGGGAAGACACCGCCTAACCAACATGTTTAGTCTCTGTTCTTTTATTAAAATGAGTTTTGTGGTTGAACCCATATAGCTCAACTATCTGAGTTTTATTAGGGGTTTTCTGTCTTTCTACACTCCTGATACAGGCATCAGGGTTGAGTTTTATGATTCAGAGTCAGAGCTGAACAATGCAGTAGGTGCAGCATCTGTGAAGAAGCGATGAGGGTGATTGGTACTTTGAGATCAGTCCGTCCAGCTTCTCGACTGGAGTTTTACAGATGGGGAAACTTGAGTCCCAGGGAGGGGGGCGTGGGGAATCTCACCCAGGGCTATTTGGCTCATTAAAATGCAGAGCTGGGTCTAGAAGAATTTTTTTTTTTAATTTTTTTTTCAACGTTTATTTATTTTTGGGACAGAGAGAGACAGAGCATGAACGGGGGAGGGGCAGAGAGAGAGGGAGACACAGAATCGGAAACAGGCTCCAGGCTCTGAGCCATCAGCCCAGAGCCCGACGCGGGGCTCGAACTCGCGGACCGCGAGATCGTGACCTGGCTGAAGTCAGACGCTTAACCGACTGCGCCACCCAGGCGCCCCTAGAAGAATTTTTTTTTAAGTTTATTTACTTATTTTGAAAGAGACAGAGAGAGAGCTGAAGAGGCAGAGAGAGAAAACCCAAGCAGGCTCTGCACCGTCAGCACAAAGCCCATTCGGAGCTCAAACTCATGAACCTGAGATCATGACCTGAACTGAAATCAAGAGTCAGACAGTTAACCGAGTCACCCAGACGCCCCCTAGAAGAATTTTTGATCGCTGTCCAATGCTCTTTCTGCTACTGTGTGAAAGGGCTCAATTAAGATTTTTCTTCTCAAGAAATTTGTCTAAACATCCCCATCCTGCATCCAGCGAGGCACCCGACTACATTCTGGCTGGGGGCCGGAGTGGGCAGCCCCGTTCTTTGAAGATACACAGGTTTTGGAACCAGTGAGACCTGCACTGAAAGCCTAGCTTCACCTCTTTACGGCCATTTAATCTCAAGCAACTTCTCAGAGTCTCAGTTTCCGTATCTGAAAATGGGTTTAAGGATGCTTGGGCCACAGGAGCGTTTTTTCGGTTTAAGTAAAAGCCTGGATATGAAAGCACCTGGAGCGTGCCAAATATATAACTGGCACTCGGCATTTGTCCAAGGAATCTGAATCTGCTGGGATTGTTCTGTAACTTCTCACCTGGTGCATTTGGTATCGTGAAACCAATAGAAAGCTTCTCTGTTACTTTTATTTCCTTTGTGTCTCTACAGAGCTGGACACACAGCGCTCAAAAATTCTTGCTGGAAGAAGGAATGCCATAAAGAGCAAAATCCGCTCTTTGGAACTCACCCCACAGGGGGGCCAGTGGAAGGGCGAAGGGTGTCATGGAATTTCCCGGGGCCTTTAAGCCATCTAAGGGGGGCCTGCCTTCTGCGGGTGTGCGGGAGCAGGTGAGAGAGCAGTCACGCTGCCCTCTCATGTTACAGATGAGGAGACTGAGGCTCGGGTCAGGAGGGAATTGCCTGAGGCCCCCCAGGGAGGGCTCTGCCAAGTGGGCCTCTGCCAGCTGGCCAGGGTGGAAGCCTGATAGAGCATATCCTGGGGACTGGGGCCCCTGTGCTTTCATCCAGCCCGGCCTGCCTGTCGCTGCTTGGGGCCCGGGCATGTTCACGGCTGAACAAGATGTGGCAGGAAACCATGAATCAAGGCGGGGGAGGGGGTGAGGGCATTAATGAAGTCGAGCTGACTTCTGGGTCTAAATCCCTTTCCCTCTCCTCCAAGCTTGCTCTGGCCTGTCCCTGCCTGGAGGAGTCTAGAGGCTGCCCTCAGCTCTGCCTTTCGGATCGTGCCAGGAGCCAGGTGACAGCCGAGAGAAGCCAGGGAGAAGCCAGGGCTGGCTCAGTGTGCGTAGGGAAAGGCAACCCGAGACCAAGCTTGTCGGTTGGAAGGATGGGTGCCTTTCCTTTTATGGGTGCAGACTTTTAGGAAAGGGAAGTTTCCTTTGCAGGAAGTTTATCTGTAGGAGGCGGCATGGCATTGAGCCAGAGTTGGCAAACTTTTTCTGTAAAGGCCAGATAGTAAATAGTTTAGGCTTTGAGGGCCAGACAATCTCTCCTGAAGATATTCCAGCTCTTATAGTACAAAAGCAGCCAAGCGATACATACACGAACGGATGTAGCTGTGTTCTAATATAGCTTTACTTATACACGCTGAAATCTGAATTTCGTGTAATTTTTGCATGTCAAAATATTAGTCTCCTTTTGATTTCTTCCCCCAACTACATTTATTATTTATTTATCTTTAAAGTTTATTTATTTATTTTGAGAGAGGTAGAGAGTTCAAGTGGGGGAAGGGTAGAGAAAGAGAGGCAGAGAGAATCCCAAGCAGGCTCTGCCCTGTCAGCGTGAAGCCCGACGCAGGGCTTGAACCCATGAACCGGCAGATCATGACCTGAGCCAAAGTCACCGCTTAACCAAATGAGCCACCCACGTGTCCTCCCCCAACTATTTAAAAGTCTAAAAGCCCTTCCTGCCTTGATGGCCGTGCAGAAACAGGCACCGGGGCAGACGGTGAGGGCGTTTTCAGAGTCCTGGCATAGACAACACGGACTTGGGAGTCAGACAAGCCTTAGGTTCAAAGCCCAGCTCTGCCACACACTTGACATCTGACCTGTGGCAGATGACAGTCTCTCTGAGCCTCAGTTTCCCAATCTGTAAATAGGGATAATTACATCTACCTCATAGGGTTTTTGTAAGCATGAAGTAAGATTGTAGTGTAAAGAACCTGACGTGCACTATCTGACCTCGACAGAGCTTTTATCATCCATAAGAGAGCTAGTAACGGGGCCGACAGAACCTCTGCGGCCTGTTTGAAAAGGCAGTCACCTTGGTTACAAACGCTGTAACCCTCTGCCCTTGGCTGCACTGACATCTTGTTTGCGTGCAGTATACTTCCACTGAATGCATGGTCACCAGGTCTGTGCGGGGCTTAGGGTGTAGTGGATGTGGACAGATGAACTTGGCCTAGTTCCTACAACAAGATAGGTATCTCCTTAGGAGGGGTGATAAGACGTAAACCCCAAACAACAATAAATCAAAACAGCTTGCAGATTAAGACCTCCCGGGGAGGCCCAGGCCTCGCGTTTACCGAGTGCCAGGTGCTGTGCTAAATTCTTAATGTTCATATGTTGATCTCATTTACGCAGCCCCCCCCCCCCCCCCCCCCCCCGATGAGAGGGTTAGGGTTATGGTTATCCTCATTTGATCAGCGGGGAAATGGAGACAGGGAGACTGTTAAGGTACTTGTACGGAGATTCCCACCCAGGCCTGGCTGGCGTGGGAGCCAGGATTTAGCCACGGGCCCAAGGTGCTGCTGGAGCCCAGAAAGTCCATTCTGACTGTGAGGGTTGGGGTTGCTTCACAGAGCGGGCGGCTCTCACGCTGCCCCCTTGAGGCTGGGGAGGGTTTCTCCACGTGTGGAGGGGGAAGCAAGGGTAGGGGTGGGGCAGGATTCAGGCAGAGGGAACAGAGGGAGCAAATGTCTGTTGGCTGGCGGGGATGTGGAAGGCTCTAGGCCTGTTTGGGGAACGGCAAGCGGCCTGTTTGGCCTGAGGATAGTACGTTTTGTACAAGTGTCCTGTACAAGTGATGTCCCTATGACTTCAAGCAGGGGTGGGGAGAGATGGGGCCTGGTGACTACATTAGACTCTCCTAAATAAGAACCTGCTTGCAACAAAAGAACACATTGTATAACATCTGCCATGCACCGTATTCAACTCTTCAAACTTGTTTTTTCTTCCATAATTCCCCTCCCAACCTGCAGACATGACTTTCCTGGGGTGAAGACGAGGCCATAGGGTAGAGTGACTACAGGGCTGGCACGGATGCGGGTGTCGCAGCAGACGCTGCGTGACCCTGGGTTGGTCACATCTCTGTTCTTGCCTCAATCCCCTCAGACGTAAAATCAGGGGTCAGGTGATCTCTAGGTCCTGTCCAGTTCTAACCTTCCAAATTACGGCATACTATCCCTGTTGCAGTAAGAGAGGCATCCTGCACTGTGGGGTGAGTGTAGGCCAGGCTTCTGCAAGGCAACGTTGGATGACTGACAGCAGCGTCGTTCCTGGGCAGCTGGGGCCGGGATTAGAACTCCCGGCCCTCAAGCTGTCCGTGTGCTGCTTAGATCGCCTAACCCCTACTGATAACGCATGTCGCCCCTCTGCACTTCTGGTGATTTCCGTATCCGTGTTCTCCATCCATCCACCCATCCAACACTATATCAACTTTTTAATTAGTTCATTTATTTATTCACAGCTAGCCTCTGGAGCCAGAGTCAGAATCCCCGATCTACCAGCTCCCAGACCATGGGCTATTTACAGAACCTCCCTGTGCCTCAGTGTCCTCCTCTGTGAGGTGGAGACAATCAGGGAGTTTGCCATACAGGGCTGTGAGGGATTAGATTTGTCCTGTACGTGAAGGGCTTAAAATCATCCTAAGTGTTCACCGTTACGATTTTTTAAGTAAACTCTATGCCCAGTTTAGGGCTTGAACTCACGACCCTGAGATTAAGAGCGGCACGCTCTACCCGCCGAGCCAGCCGGCGCCCCCGCTGTTAGTTACCATTGTTGAAAGCATTTCTTGAGTGGTTATTGTGTGCCAAGCACTGTGTTAGGAGCTCTTCCTGTGTTAACACGTTCACCCTCCCCGCAGCCCCACAAGGCCGGCTTTTCATAGGAAGAAGAAACTAAGGTTTGGAGAGCACGCGCCCTGCCCCAGATGGGCTACTGCCCCCAAGGGCTGCAGAGGACACGTCAGCAGGCCCGAGAAGGAGCGGGCTGGGAAGGGCGGGCAGGCCCCCTCCTGCCCGTGTCATTGAGCATCGCCTCACGTCGCCTCCCCGCTGCACTGTTCGCTTCTCTCTCAGACCGGGACTGGGGCCGCTGTCTTGTCTTGAACTGCAGAACCTGTCAACACATGAGAATCATTCGCAGCGACCGGGGAAAAATGTGATTTAGGAGCGGGTTAGAGAAGCTCTCGGGGAGACCGAAGCCTGCAGCTCCGTCGTTCATTTTGGAGCCGCCTGTCGGCCAGACCAAACGGGAAACATCCTGTTCGGGAATAATCAGGACGTCAGGACTTAGATAAGTGAAGACACACATGTCTCAGCTGATATCCCAGGCGTATCGGACTGATTAGGCTGCGTAGTGCAATTTCCTCTCCGGTCTGACTTCCTTGGCCCGACATCGTGCAGATGGCGTGCTCTGCTTACTGGAAGTAAGTGTGGAGATGATAAAATAGAAATATGAGACATTTGGATATCACTCGAGCTGAAACTTGACACTATAGGTCTGATTGAAAATCCAGCAGGCCCCTCTCCTGACCCTTCATCCCTGCTCCCCCTTCCCCGCGGAAGGCGCCTGAGGAATCCCCCCAGCTCTCTCCAAATCTCGCCTGTGTTAGCTCTGGCTGCATTAGCCCTACTCCGCCCAGGAGATGTTTGACCAGGTAACCCCCCCACCCCCAACCACGAAAGTGCCAGGACTCACGTGTACGTGCACACACACACACACACACACACCCCACGGGCTGCCCAGGGCTCCCCTCCTGGCGTTCAACTCTTCACTGAGGGCTTCCTGCCTGCTCTCCACTGAACCTTCTAGAGTTTCTCTCTCACACTTGCCATGGGAAAAAGCATCTTCCTCTGAGGTCCATTTCCTTCCTCCCTCAGAGCCCAGCTCCCAGAGCGCCTCCTCCAGAACGCCCTTCTCATCTCAGATCCCCATCTTTGGCTGGCCTTTTCTTTGTCCTAGTAGCCTGTACCTATTTCAAAGTCTGCCCTCAACCCAGAAATCCCCCTTTACGCTTCAGGATGTCTCCCCTGCACCCCCTGTCTCCAGACCCCATAGTCCTATAACCTGGAGCCCTCAGCCCTCTGCACTTCTGGTGATTTCCATATTGACTGCAGATTCTAGGGTGACTTGGGTCACCCTACATAAGGGGCTGACTAGAACCCTCAAAACCCCCTTTCCCACCCCAATCTCTAACTAGACCAATTCTGATTACCCAAACCTCAAGACCAAATTTTTGCCTTTTTCTTTAAAGATTTTGTTTCTTTTAGGTAATTTCATAAGTAATTTTAAGTAACTTCGTGGGGCTTGAGCCCACGACCCCGAGGTCAAGAGTCACATGCTTTACTGACTGTGCCAGCCAGGCCCCCCGTTGCTTTTTTTCCTTAATGATGAACTTGCTTTGAGGAGTCCAAGAGCCCAGACAATAGTGACGACAGACCCAGTTACTGACCCGTCCTGATGATTTCTCTCACGAGTGTGTCCTCGGGGCTCTGGTGCATTTCATGTGAGAACACGACTTCCTTCTCAAACCAGGTAGAAATACCGATCTGCCCCCGTTGACCTCACGTCTCGTAGAGGTCTGTCCAAGAAAGCCTCTAGAGCGGAAAGATTATGATGGCTTTGCTTTGTTTTAGGCCTTGTGTTTTAAGCTCTTTAAACCCCAGTTTGTGATCCACTGACTTCCAGTCCTGATCTTGTGAAGGAAGAAACCACCGTCCCCCTCGGAACGGAGGATGCCGGAGCATCCTCGGGTTCCCCACGGCCAAGGACGAGGCGGAAGTGGTTAGCTCCTCTGTGTGGGCACCACATGCTCCTCACAGACCTGACGCTCCTGGTTTCTCTGAGGCCCTCCTGGGCCACCGACCCCTGAAGTAGTCCCTCCGGGCCACTGTGACAAATATGATACATCGAGGGGCTCAATCAACAGGCTGTACCTACCGGCTGTCAGCTCTGGAGGACAGAAGCCTACGATCAAAGGGTTGATAGAGTTGGTTTCTTCTGAGGACCCTTCGGTCTTCTCCCTGTGTCTTCATATGGTCCCCCCTCTGCACCCATCTGCACCCGAATTTTCTCTTATTAGGACCCAGTCACGTTGGATGAGGACCCACCCTAATGACCTCATTTTACCTTAATCACTTCCTGAAAGACTGTCTCCAAATACGGCCACATCCTGAGGTACCAGGGGTTAGGGAGTCGGCATACTAACTTGGGGGGACGTGATTCAGGCCCCAACACTTGCCACTTTTTAAATATACGCTGCCTGGCTGTAGGGCCCCCTGGACCTCTCATTTAGGCTCCTAAGAAGACATCTCCTCCTCTGTGACATGGGATCAGTAAGGATACCGCTCTCTTGATGTTCTTGTGAAGGTTAAGTGCCGGTGAGGCTCCACGGGGCCTGGCTTACAGTAGGTGCTTAGTAAATGCTAGAACCATTTAAATAAATAAAGATGATGATGATGCTAATAACACACTGCTATTAGCAGATGTCTTGGCCCTAACAGATTCCTTTTTTTTTTTTTTTTATATCGCCTGATAATCATTTTTGTGTGTGTCACTTTCGTTTTGCTCATTTCTTTCCCAAGGAGGCTGCCCCGTGGCTGGCCAGCACCCCAAGATTCAGGCCAAAGCCACTCTCCACCCCCACTGTGAGGACTCTGAGGTGCCCCGGCAGGAGGAGGCCCGGGGCCTGCCCGCCTCTCCCATCGCATCCTGGGAACCAGCAGGCCTTGGGGCTCCCGGAATCATAACTCACTCACTCAGTCATCTGCTTTTGACCTTGGCACCTTCCCCTCAGCTGTGCCAGGTGCCTGGGGGCCTGCCAGCTCTCCCCACCTGCCAAGCTGACTCTCTTCCATCACTCAAGTGACCTGGGAAATCCCATCTCCCCTCCAGCAACCCAGCGAGATCCATCACAGGAAAGGTCCTCCCGTGCGCGTGCTCGACCCCCCCCCCCCCACCTCCCCTGCACACACGGGGCTCTGCTCACACTCAAAGCCCCTGCTGATAAAGGCTTTCTGCTCCAGACTTTCTGTTTATGTGCATCCAAGTGTCCATCTCTGTCAACAGTTTTTAAAATCTGACATCGTAGGGCTGGGTCTAATCCCACCCTCTGTCCTGTGTATTCCGTGTGCATCAACACGCCCGGGAGAGAGGCTGGGCCCCCACGGTTTGCAAAGCAGTTACGCATGAGCACTTTATTCCTCTCTCCACCCTGCTTCTTGCTCCTGTGCTTTAGTATCCGCTGTTTCCCCTTTGCCTGGAAGCACGCCCTCTGCCTCGTCCCCTGGTGAATGCCCGTCCTCAGTCAGGCCCGGGGCCCGGCCTTTGGAGGTGCGCTGCTGACCCTCCCCAGTTGAACTGATGCCCCTCCTTGGTGGCTCCACTGGACCTCTGGTGGCATCTCGGCCATACTTACCATCCTGTGCCGTGATGGTCTGTTTGTATAGCCTCCCCGGCTGGACTGGGAGCTCCTGGAGGGCAGGCGTGACAGTGCATTTAACTTTGCATCCCCAGGGCCCAGCACAGGGCCTGGCTGCAGATGAATGAAGGCTGTGAGGAGGGTTCTGGGCCCTGGCCGTGCTGGGCAGTGCCTTCCATGGCATTTTCCGTTTGCCCTCACCTCTTCCTTTGTCCTGTTTTTAGCCTAATTCCTTTCAAGGAGCTGGCATGGGACTCTGAGCTCATTTTCATGATTGCTTTAAATATTTGGGGCTGTTGGCATGCCAACACGAGGACCCACGCTAAGGAGGAGAGGAATTCTCTAGCTCTCTGGGTCCTGCCCAAACACAAGGAATGTGCCAGAGACAGGGGAGGTTCTGAGAAAGTGCCAGATTGGGTCGAACTAAACCGCTTTTCTACCTGGCTTAGGGAGCCAGGAATTTGCACAGCAGACAAAAAAGTGAGAGGACACGGAGGCCTGGAGTGGAGCGGGGTGGGTGGGGGGATCGAGGAGAGGGGCTGGAGTGGGGGCAGGGCAGGAAGAGCCCCGGATGGAAGTGAAAGGGTTAACCGCGCCCACCTGGAAGTGTTGTGTCCCTGCCCAGAAACGGGAGGGGCCCCTGGAGCAAACGCCCCGACAGGACTGTCCCCCTGAGCCAGTTTTGGAAACCAGATAGATGGGAGGAGACTCTGTAAGTCTTGTCACGGGAGAACTTGGAAGCCACGACAAGAAGCCCGTGAGCATCTGCGCGAGGAGGGGCCTCAGATCACCCCACGCGGCCCCCATCACACTGTAGATCAGGAAATGGAAGCTCAGAGAGGAAGGAGGTCACCAAGAGCAGTTTGTGGCCGTAGCGCCAGGACCGGATCTCCTTGTTCTCTTGCCAAGGCTCCTGGCTGCTCAAGGGCTGGAGAGGAGCTAGAATTGGGTTCTTCACGTTTTCCCCAATAATTGTTATAAATCAACGAGAAAGCCGAACTTCTGCCTGGTGGGCTCTTGTTCCCTGCCAGGCACAGTGCTAAGCGCTTCACATGTTTTATCAGAGCAGCTTTATAGGCATAGCCCCATAGTCCCGTTTTAAGGATGGGGAAACTGGATTCAGAGGCTAAAGGATTTGCTTAGATCAACCAGCTACTGAGCATTGAAGTCCAGATTCTAACCCAGAGACTGCCTGATTCTGAGCTCGTGCTTTTATTTTATTTTTTAAATTTCTTTTTAACGTTCATTTATTTTTGAGACAGAGACAGAGCATGAACGGGGGAGGGTCAGAGAGAGAGGGAGACACAGAATCTGAAACAGGCTCCAGGCTCTGAGCTGTCAGCACAGAGCCCGATGCGGGGCTCGAACTCATGGACATCATGACCTGAGCCGAAGTCGGACACTTAACCGACTGAGCCACCCAGGTGCTCCTGGAGCTCATGCTTTTAACAACTACTTTCTAAAATGTTTCCTGTCTGACCTTGACAGATCTCAAGAGACTGGGTCAAAGGAAAGCTAGCACAGAGCTCCTGGATGAAAAATGCAACATCTCAGCCCTCTTGGCAGTGAGATTTGCCGTCCATAGGCATAGGCATCCGAAAGAGTCTTTCCTAAAGATTCCCCAGTCCAAACGGAATATTCTGTAGACATAAAAAAAAGGATGGGATCTTGCCCTTTGGGACAACATGGATGGACCTAGAGAGTATTACACTAAGTGAAATGAGTCAGACAGAGAAAGACAAGTACCATATGAGTTCACTTAAATGTGGAACTTACAAAAAAACAAAACAAATGAATAAACAAAAAGCAGAATCATACTTTTCAATACAGAAGACAAACCGATGGGTGCCTGAGAGGAGGTGAGTGAGGGATGGGCAAAATGGATGAAGGGGAGTGGGAGATACAGGCTCCTAGTTACGGAATGAATGAATCATGGGAGTGCATTCATGGGAATAAAAGGTATAGCATAGGGAGTACAGTGAATGGTATTATAATAGTGTGGTCTGGTGACAGACAAGCTGTACTTGTGAACATGGCGTAGCATACGGACCTGTTGAATTACTATGTGGTGGTGCGCCTAAAACTACTGTAACCTTGTGTCAATGACACTCAAATAAAAACTTTCTTTAAAAAAAGAAAGAAAACTAAAACAAGCAAACAAACCGGTCCGAAAGAGGTCTGGGGCCATGAGGGTAGAGATGGACGAACAACACCCGGTGGGGCTGCGGATCCAAGAGTGGGTTGTGAGATGAGGGAGCCCAAAAGAGCAGATGAGCGGAAGGAGACCGATTCTTGACTCACTTCCAGAGCTGGCTGCCGACTCTAGGGGCTCTCTTGCCTGTGAGAGGGAGTTCATAAAAGAGGACAACAGCCCTGGAGAGTTCGCATACTTCACATCTAAGCTCCAAGCTCACGAGGGGCTCCCTCACACATTCTCGTTGGATTCTTACAAGAAGGCAGGGTGACTATTCCCACTTTCAAGATGAGCACACTGGCCCAGAGAATTTAAGTGACTGGCTCAGAATCACCAGCTAGCTAACAGCAGTGTGCAGATCAGAACCCAGGTCTTTTGAAGGCTACGTGGAAATCCTTTATTTTGATATCACTGCCAGTGGACAAAGAGCCCGCAGAGGTGCTGCCGGAAAGTGCACTGTTATCTTGGAGAATGATGACCTCGCTCCCAGCGCTGTGCTTGCCCTGATGGGGCTACAGAAAATCCTATTTCCTTTGCCATCAGTTGGTTCAAGGAAGGCCATGCGACACAGTTCTAGCTAACGAGGCAGGAATGCCAGGCGGCGGATGGGAAAACTTGTCTTGCTCCTGCAGAGACACAGGAAGGGGCAGTCTCTCTACTCCTCTGGCTGCTGCTGTGACATGATGGCTGGGACTGCTGCAGCCAACATACTGCTTTGAAGAAGCCAGCGCGTGGAAGAGGGATGAGCAAAGAGACAAGAGAGTCTGGGTCCTTGATGACATTATTCGATCAACACTGAGGTCCGTCTGCCTCCGGCTGCACATCCCAGACAAAAAGACTTCAGACGTGGCACAGTCGAGAAAATGAGAGTCAAGAAATTTTGTGTCTCCTTCTTAAGAGTTAGAACAATCTCCCCAGGAGGCCCCTGGCAGACTTCCCTCATGACTTTTTCACAAGTGCCCTTGGAATGCCATGATTGTCTTATTAGGTGGGGTAAAAATAGCAAGCCCTCCATAATATAATTTTTATTATGGACCAGGCACTCTCCTAAGTGCTGTATCATAATGCTCTAGAAGAGATACTATTAATATTCTCATTTTATACAGGAGAAATGGAAATAAACAGTTTAAATGATTTACCCAGGGACCACACAGCTAGGAAGTAGCAGAACTACGTTTTAAACTCAGACTCCAGCACCTGGGTCCTTAGTCACCACTTACTCAAGTGAAGAATGAGGTCAGCCTCCCTGGAGCACATGGCTGTGTGAAGGAGAGGTGGGGACTTGAACAACATTGAAGTTTTGTTGGGAAAGAGAGAGAGACAAATATTGGTTAGCAATAGTGTTTGCTACAGTTGACCTCATTGGCTACTCTACCTATAGATTTCCTTTGATGGAAGCCAGCAAATATCCTTGTGGGCGAAACCAGTTCGAGTGTTTCTGAAACCATTACCTGTAGTGCTAACAGTCCTAACTAAAATGGTTGCAGGCCAGAATGGTCAGGAAAGCCTTCAGGGAAGAGAATGATTCGAGGATGGATAGAATTTAGAGCAAATGAACATTCCAGGCAAAGAGAGCTGCAGTAGAAAACGACACACCTGGAAATCTAAGGTAGAGTCGAGTGTTTGAAGTCCTTGAATGCCAAGTGGAGGAGTGTGGACTTTATTCAGGCAATGAGAGGATCCTTGAGCAGGGGGGTGACTGGGCATCCTGAGATCCGTTGTAAAGTCGAGCAAAGGAAGGCGTGTGCAGGAGGAGAGAGCTGGAAGACAAGAGGATCTGTCTTATGATTAAAGTTTGAATAAGGGAGAAAGTGTTGGGAATGGCAAGGAGGAGACACACTACAAAGCTATTAAGAAAAAATTATGGATTGGTCTGATGACCAAGGATGAGGAGGAAGAATCCAAGGTGTCTTTGACATTTCAAGCTTTGGTGACATGAAAATAGAAACAAGGAGCTTGCCTGGCAGACGTGGAGGAGAGGAAGCAGGATATGGCAGATTTGGCATCAGGCTTGAAGATTTGAGATGATGGACACCCACGTGGAGATGTGGGATTGGGACATTCATGACAAGTGAGAACTAGACATGTCAATTAGCAAACCAAGGGCGTGGGTGGAAGGGGATGAGACCTCCAAGAAAGAGCATTTGGAAAATGGAGAGGAGACCACTGACGCCTGGACCTGAGGTAACATCCAGGATTGCCTGGTCCCTGGAGTGTGCACCCAACAAGAGACATGGAGGAAGATCGGAGACATTGATGGAGAACCCAGAGAACATGGGGACAGAACCCGGGGACTCGAGGGCTTCAGGAAAGAGAGGTCACTAGTCCTAAATCCCACAGCTACAGAGAAGTCCAGGTTGGTGAAAGCAAACATCTTGGGTATTTTAAAAGAAGAGATTTGGAAGACTGTGGACAACCCAACATCTTTACAAGCTGCTTGTGGGTTTGGCATAATCCTTCAGAAGGGCAGTAGGCAATATATTTCCAAGGCCTGAAAATATATATAAAATTGCTGATCCAGAAACTTTTCTTCAAGGTATATAACCCCAAAGACATAATAATTAAAGCTTGAGTACTTTCTCAACCAATGACACAGTGTCAAGGATGACATTGTTTTAAGTACTTTCTATTCAGAAATTATCAGGTCAACCTTGTAAGGTAAGTATTATTAATACTTTTCCCAAGCAAATCATCATTTTACAAATAAAGAAAATGAGGCCAAGAGAGGTTATGTCATTTGAGGTAAGGGATTGAGATCTGGGGACGACAGCTGCAAGGCCCCTGATTTTAACCACCCGGCCATCCTGCTTCTTGACCCAATTAGAAATGAACACAACGTTGTACCCCTGAGGGTCTTCACTTCAGCGTTATAATAACAGGAAACAATCTAAATGCCTAACAGCTGGAGGTTGGCTAAATAAAGTCTGATTTCCAAATGAGAGCATGATGCTATATAGATGTTAAAAAATCATGTTCTAAAAGAATACTCAATGACATGGGAAAATGTTGATGATACATTTTTAAGTGAGAAAAGCTGTTTTCAAAACAGTAAGATCTCTCAAAATATGAAAAAAGAGAGATATTTGTTATGACTCCCATGTGTGTCCCCTGGCAGACTGATCTGGCTTCTGTACTGGATTGCCTGTGCCAGCACCAGGTACCCGCTTCCATCCACCCTGCCTGGCACAAGGGCCCGTCCCCAAGCCCCAGTCAGTGGGTGGTGGTCATCCTGCTGACTCTGGACTGAAGTGCTGTGTGTTTTAACAAAGATAAGCAGGACGCGTGGCAGAGTCAGTGCCCAAGATGTCATTGTTTCCCCTCAGGTCACTCCTGGAATACTTTCTTGATGAGGCAGGATTCTCAGGAACTGTTGACTAATGGAAATCGTTGGGGGGAACTCGCAGGAGGAATATTTCAGATATATGGTACCACTTAAGAATAGGTGTAGAGGAGAGGATGCGTCCCTCCAATGTAGGGGATCCTGGAAAGCACCTGAAACTAGGGTGTCCTGATCCTCGGACCAAGGAAGGGAGGCCAGTCTCCCACCCCTGGGGTCACCAGCTTTACGTTGCAAGCCGCCGAGGTCCAAGATGATTCAGAAGGCCCACTCACAATCTTCTTGGCTTTCTGTCCTGTGCTTCACCCCAGCTCCGCAGAGCCATGTTCAGGCAAAGCCCAGAACTGACTGCTTAGAAAAATATTTAATTGAGATTCCTCCTCCAGTGCTTATTTCTGTCTCAATAAGGCCTTGGCATGCCATGGGTAGCTAAATATATTGGCTGTTTCCTCTCCAATGCCAACCTAGTTTTTTAAATGTTCCCAAGTACATCTGCCCAGTTTTCCCTTAGAGAGAATTTACAGCATTAGCCCTCTGTAACCCAGAAGGGGGGAAAAAACGTGAAGGAGGTTAACTTACTTAGAGAAGAGAAACCAGGGGATTATGTCTGTCTTCATTCAGAAGTGTCTTCATTCATTCATTCAGAAGTGTCTTCATTCATTCATTCATTCATTCAGGAGCCATCTATCGGGCTTCTCATGAGTTATTGGCATTGTGCTTAATGTGGAGACTACAGAGACTTAGGGAATTAGACCCTGTCCCTGCCCTCAGAGTGTTCATAGTCTAGATTGACCAGTGATACAGAGTGTTAATGATGGAGGATGGACAAAGCAGGGCTGAAGGAAGGACCTACAGAGCCCTAGAGTGAGGATGCACAGAGGACATTTCCTAAATAGCACCTCTACCTGTCCTAGAAGTACTTAGGAATCAGAAAGGAGAGGGCTCAGCAAAAATATAAGGCTATACAGGGATTCCTGTGCATGTCATGTTAGTTTGGGCTCAACAGCACGGGCACTTTTCTCAATAGAATTCTTCCCTTGGGTTTGGTATTTGATCCTAAAGGAGTCTTGATTACAATTAATTTTTCCTCCCTAAACTTTGGTTTCTCCATCTATAAAATGTATTATTGCAAGCAGATGGTTTATAAACATAATTTAGAAGGACACGACCCATTTTGTGAATAAAAACATATATGGAACCCCAGTATATAAGACCAGTAACATAACTACTGTGGTTGAGGCAAGGGTAGGGGACTGAAAACTAATCCTGAGCTACCCCTGTTCCCCTTCGAAACACCTCAGCGAGACTCCAGAGTTCCCTAGGCTGCGGTTCAAACACAGGAGTTAAGACGATGTTTCAGGCTTTTCTGGCTCTAAGCCAGTCCTCAGTGTTCTTTCTTCACCTCCATGTGGGCCCGTGGCTGGTCCCTGCCTCCAGGAGGAGTCTGCGTCTGCCATGTGGGAGCTCTGATGGAGACTGGTGGGAAATGGTCTTGGAGGGCTTGGGATCACCAAGTTCTGGGAGTGGTCCAGTCATGGTTCATTTGGTGAAGGAAGTAAGTTATCATCTGCAAGCAGGAAGAGTGTTGGCAGCTGCAAGGATGAGCACAGTCTGGGAGCTCGTTACAGATGGCGCTGGCCCCACTTACTCATCCAGGGCTTCTGGAAGAGGATCTGGGGGCGAAGCGTCCTTTCGACATGTCAAGGTCTTTAGCATCTAAAACGGGCTTTACTCTTTGTGACATCAATAACACAAGGTAGAGAGTGGTTCCCCATATTATGGATGAGGAAACAGAGGCTAGTGTGGTTGTCTTCTCCGTGAAAGAACACCGAGACGCCCTTTCGAGAGTATGGTCTGTATGTCATACCCTCTCAGACTCCTGGCTGTTCCTTCTGTTCTCCAGCTTTCATTCATTTCCTCAACGTGCCTTACTTCCCCTGCATTTATCTGTTTCCTTCTAGTTCAGAACAATCTGAAGTTTGATTTTTTTTTTCTTAGCTCTTCTTGACATTGCATAGAAGGCAATGGAAGTGTTAGGGGGTCTTGAATGAATGACCTACAAGGGTGATGGCGGATTTCCTTCTCGGTTCGTGAAACACTGCTTTGGTGATCTTGGCAGGAGGCTGGAGTGTGGCCATGAGAATTTGAGGGTGAGGGTGATTTCAATCCTGGGGAGTCTGTAATGCCTCAGATCTTCCTAACATAGGGGCTGAATACCAGACGTTCCTTTGGGTCTGCGTGCCGATGCTCTCAGCCTTTCCTAGCAGCCTTTCTCCACCGGTCTGGAACCTTTTAGGGCATTCCAAGCCCCCGCACCTCTCCCCCCGCCCCGGGGCTGGCCTGCAGTCAAGCATCTTCACACTCTGCTGCTTCCATCTGGAACTCTCTTCCTCGATTCCTTAATGCTGGCGGCCTCCAGGCCTGCTTGCTGTTCTGGTGCCCGGAATCCCACACAGCAATGCTGGCCCAAGTCATGGTCAACCACAGCAGTAGATAAGGGTGGGCTTCCCTGGAGGCAGAATGCATGGGCAAGAGAATCCATCCAAGGTACTCCTGAGCATTCATCAAAGGGTACCTTACAGAAAGAGACACGACAAATTACCGACAGGGAGATGTCTGGAATACACATGACTGAGGAAGGATATTATCAAGGGCACGTAAAAGAACATCTCCAGGTTACCTTAGGATTCTAAGATTCTCTATAGCATTTGGCTCTCCCTAAGACATGAGAATCTCTGATATGGAGTCAAATCCTTTCCAGAAACTCTTATTTTTCTTCTGCAAAAAGGTGAGGGAGTCTCAACAGTTTTACGGGACCACTAGCTGACTATTTCAGGGACTCAACTGCGACTTGGGAAACACAGGTGTGAAACACGCCTCTGGCTTCCTCCGGACAGCTTGAATAACTTCCTGCCTCCATCCAGGCAGACCTAGTTATGAATCCCGTTGAGGTTTTAAGGAACACGATGCTGGAGTAAAGGGAGGGGAGGGGATGGAATTAAATAGAAGTGGAACCAGGCCCTGCCTTTCAGGGGCATGCACTCCCCGGAGACATGCACACAGAGGGCCCTTGTTCAGCTACCTCACCATAAACTTGTGCAAAATTGACCAAATGGTTTTCTTCTTCAGTCAACCCCCTTTTCTAACCCCTGAGTCCCTGGGATGCTCCATATACTTCCCTTGTTATCATGACTCAAACCAGAGGTCATCCCGATTCCTTGTCGCCTTTATCCCCCACATCTGAGCCATTGGTGGATGGCTCCTTCCCCCTTTTGTTCCTTCCCTTCCCCTTCCCTCCTTTGTTCACGATTTTCTCACTCCCTCCTCCTGCCTCTTGTCTGGGGAGGGAGGAGGCCGTTAGCATTTCATTTCATAAAACTCTGATCTCATGATATCAGAACCTGCAATTAACCTCATTTCCGATGAAATCATGCCCACCTGATTCCGCCTGGCTGCTCAATGCCCCCACCCCATGCCCCTGCACCTTCTCTGCCATACCATTTTGTGTGGCTGCCCTCCGTGGCCTCTCTTCCCTGGCCTGGCTCGTCTTGTCTTCCACTCTCTCATACACATCTTCCACTTGATCCCTCCCTTCACACCCGGGCCGGAACTGATGCCTCCTCCTCTCTGCTCCAAGCTGCCCGTCCTTCACAACACATCTTTTCTGTGAGGTGTTCCCAGTTGGGCCATCCCCTTTATGACGTCACCTGTTATGTGTTGATCATTTCCAATCTCCTACCAATTTGGCAGTTTATTATACGTTACTAAGTGTTGTCTTTTCGACAAGGTTGTAATCTTCCTGGTGGTAAGGATGTGGCCATACGTGTTTGAATGATCTCTCTACTGCATCCAAAGCAAGGATGTGGGAATGAGGGAGATTAACATTTATCCAAGGCTGTATGACATTATCTCATTGAATCCTTTCAACCCTAAGAGTTGGATATTTTTTGTCTCCATTTTGTAGATGAGGAAACTGGAGCTCAGAGAAGGATTTTTACATCTACAGCTGGTAAGTGGCTGAGTCCACATTTGTTAACAAAGTCCTTGATAACAAAGCATTTTTTACTATTCCCTGTCTTTATTCTAAGGTGGGGCATAGGGCACTTACGCACTGAGTCAGAAAGACAATTTAACACATAAAGCTGATGTGCGTTTAGAGTCATTGTTAGCATTGGACATCATACATGTATTTCTTTTAATCCCAACCTGAAAACCTGAATCCCAGATCGATCTACTCCAAAGCTTTTTTATATTATTATTATTATTATTATTATTATTCTTTCAAAGAAGCTAAGAGCAAGTTTTATGAGTGATGTTTTTAAAAATAGCATATTTATTTTTCTGGAAGCATGCTTCTTCTAAGACTTTTGCTTGGTAAGAAATGGCCTGGGGATGTATGATGTGTCCTCTGAACTGAAAAACCAGGGAGGAGGCTCTGATCGCTGGTAGTATGTCTCTCTCCAGGCTATTGTCACAGCAGAAGGTGTTCCTGCGCTTGTGTGCGATTAGATTATAATCAAAGGAATGGGGTCGTGAAGCACATTCTGGAGACAGAACTCATATAAATACATACACTTTGGCTGCATTCCCAGATGTCAGAAATGCCCCCATGAGCGCCCCCGCCCCAAATATGCCATTGAATTAGATTGTGAAGAAAAGGGAGAGGGGGAGAAGGGGAAGGGGGGGGAGAGAAAGAGAGAGAGAGCAATAGGGAGAGAGGGAGAGGGAGAGATAGAGAGAGAGAGAGAGCATTCAAATACAGAGGAGGAAGATAAAGAAAACAAACAAAGAAAGCTTGGTGGAAGGCTTTCTCTATGAAGTGGATAGAACACACATCGTGAATCTTCAGAATTGAAAGGGAAACCAATTTTTGTATTAAGTAGCAATCTTCCCCCCAACAGGATGGAGACAAGGCTTGGTGCTTTGGGATTAAGGCCGAGTTAAAGCAACTTGGCTTCAACCTGTGCTTTCTGCCTGTGATGCTGGAACTTTCTGACTAGATAGGTCAAGGCCTGGGCTCCACCTGGCCATCCTCTGTGCGTCTCTGGCCTGGCCCTTCTTTCTTCCACAGTAGGGAGAAGAGAGGAAGTGTATGATTGACTAATCCCATCTCAGTTACTCTGTGGTTCCCTGACCTTGATTCTCAAGAACCTTTGAGAAAGCAAAGGTTTCTGGAGCATTACCATAGAATCGACGTAGAGCTCTCTGCATTTCTAAAAATGGAACCATGCTCTCTGCTTCTCTGATTCTGCCCCCTCTGTTCTCTTCATTTACCGTCTCACTCTTCCTTTGTTCCCAAAAAGAAGGGATTCAAAGGCCCAGGGACCTGGAGGAGATGAGGGTATAGGCCCACCAGAGAGTCCTCTTTCTGTTCTGGCTCCTGGGCCTCTCGTGGCTGCACAAGCCATAGCCCTTCCAGAGCCTTGGGGACAGGGGTCAGTGCACAGGTAAGAGTGAGTCTCTGCTGTCTGCATTTGTCCAAGCTGATGCCCAAAGGGCAGGTATTTACCACCGTGTGTCCAGTGTTCAGACAGTGAGTCAATGTGTGCCATGCCATAACTGCTTAGACAAAAGTGTCTCTGTTCTTGAAAGGGGAAAGCCTATTTCGCAGAAGGCGACATGCCGTAGCAGAAACAGAATGGGCTGTGGAATCATATGTTCCTGGGTTCAAATCCCAATTTCACCGCTGCATGTTGTGTGATCTGGTAACTTCCGTGAGTCTCCGTGTGCTTGGAGATGCCGGACCCACGGTCAACACTAAACAAGTGCCTGTTACAGCTTCTCCCTTTCAGGCTCTGTTCCAGTGCAGAGAGAGCAGGGGCCCTTCGTCACCTCTCCAGATTCATTTCCCTCTCCTCTTTCCTATACACAGGCCACTCCAGCCTCGACCTCCAGACCCTCCCCGCTCACGGGGTGTGCACTTGACCCCTGCTCGCCTTGACTCGTGGTGCCACCGGGTCTCTCTGTGGCTCCTTTCCCCCACTCAGGTCTCTCCCCACACATCACGTCCTCAAGGAGATCTTTCCAGATCAGGGTGTGCAATGCTGCTCTTCCAGCCCTCTCCAGCCCATCTCTACTTTCCTGTCCTCGATAGCACTCACCACCCCCATGCGTTACATTGTGTCCTCCATGAGATCAGTACCTTCACAGGGGCAGGGATTTCATTTGCTTGGTTTTTCACTCTATTCCCAGTGTCTGTAACAGTTGCAGGCACATACCTGATATTCGATAGATGTTTGTTAAATGATCGTCCCCTGGAAATGTTGGGAGGGCGGTTCTGCTTCCCGGTGGGGAAGGGTGAGGGGCACGGGGTCCCGGCTGCCTGCAGGGCATGCCTGGGCAAGTTGGCCCCACGCAGAATGTCAGCGCTCGCTTGCCCCTTCATCCGGGTGCCCCAAGGCAGGTTATGACTTGCACAGGCGTGTGGGGTGACCTGGCCGCTTGGGGAAGAACTCTAACGCTCCCGGCTCTTGTGCCCAGATACCTGGATGCATGTGCCAAATCTTCCCGAGCACTGCAGGCCACCGTACCTGGGTGAGGTGCTGGACTCACCCCCCACCCCCGCCCTGGGGCTGTGCTTCTGGCCCTGGGCAAGGGGGGCGCAGGCCGGTGTGTGTGCGAGATGAGCTTCTGTGTGTGTAAGAACCTCACTCACAGCGGAAGCTCCATAGATAGGAAAGAACAAATGCGCCCTAAGAGGTGGCCTGGAACAGGGGCCGCTGGACTTGGAGTCAGGAGAACTGGGCTCGAGGCTCCGCTCTGCCGGGCCGGCCTCTTCCCTGCTCCGAGCCTCAGTGTCCTCCGAGTATGAGGGGCTGGACCCCGTCTGTGAGGTCCTTTCTCAGCGGCTTCGGGAGTCACCATCCCGCGAGCAGGGCAGTCCCACGGAGCTGCACACTGACTGGACAAAGCACAGCTGGCTCCCTCTTCCCTTTCATTATTCGCCCGGAGAGAAGTGGCCTGATTCTTCTGTCACCTGGCTTCTAGAGCTGGTTCTGAGGAGTCACGGAACATTCCCTTTGCTCACACAGGCCTTTGCCCTGAGGACCATCAGGGACGGGAGGTGGTTCAGAATTGTCAGGGACAGAGGGGATGGGAGAGGATTGCCCAGAGGCTGGAGGGATCCATGCTGTGGGAGCTGGGGAGGTGGGCCAGAGAGAGATAGTGGGCTTTCCTTTTCCAGGCCAGAGCTCCCTGCTTCTTGACGGATGTGGTGTGATGTTGTTCATTCGACAAACTTCTCATCCCATCCGTCCTTCGTGAGGGCCATGGTGGCTTGGCCAAGAAGAGGTCTTGTCTGTGTCCGTCTGTGGCACTTTGGAACCGTGGCCTCCAAATCCTTTGATCCCCTTCCCCTTGACAGGTGGGATGTCTCCCTTGCCCTTAAATCTGGCCTTGTGACCATTGGACAAATGAACGGAGTACACGAGGTACCGTGCCGATATCTGGGCCCCAGCCTTCAGAAGCTGGCAGCTTCCACTTCCTGTCTCTTGGGATGCTTGCTTGCCCTTGGAACCTGGCCACCATGCTGAGAAGAAGCCAAAGCAGCCCATGGGGAGGAGAAGCCCGCGTGGAGAGGAACCGAGGCTCCCAGCCCTCGGCCCTGGCGGAGCGCCCGGTGCCAGCGTGCCAGCCCCGTGAGTGAGCCGTCCTGAAGCCCCCAGTCCAGCTGCCCAGCCTACAGCATGTGGAGCAGAGGCACGCGGCCCCCGGCAAACCCTGCCCAGATTATAGGTACACGATCACCGCGAGTACGTGGTGCTCCTAGAAGCCACTAAGTCACACAGCTGCTTGGCACAGGACAAGAGAGGACGGGGGAGCTGGGGCTGGTGAGCAAGGGCCCTCAAGTCCTTCCAGACAGTTGCTTGTATGGTTCTTAAAACAGCAGCCGGCCCGCCATCCCACAGACTCTAATTTCTCTGGCAGAGACTCTCTCTGAATGAAGACGACGATTAGTAAGAACTGTATTCCCAGAAGTCCATTCCTTCCCTTGTCATTTCACGTCTCCCTCTTCTCTCCAGCAGATACATTCTTCTCAGTCCCCGCAATGCCCCCAGGGGACTGAACCGCACGCCTTGGGGAAATCTCAGGGTGTGCTGTGTGTGCACAGGTGAATGCATGTGTGAGCGTGTGTGTTCGTGCACGTGTGTACGTGCACGTGTGTGTGCAGGTGTGTGCAGAGGACAGTGTTGCAGACATTGGGGGTGGGTATCGGGTAGTAGAGGAACAGACCCTTTTGAATGCCGAGGTTCCCGGTGAGGCCGTTGGAAACCAACCATTCTTTTTCGAAAACATTTTAAAAGTAAAATCAACCTTTTCTGCTTCTACCATGCCCCATTTTCCAAATTTTCTACAATGGACGTGGATTGCTTTTGTAATGAAGAAAAGAAAACTCATGTCCAATTCCAACGCTCAGGATTGACCAGAATTCCCATTCTGGTGAGCTTCCTTCCAGCCATTCCTCTGTACTCAAACATCTATTGGATATGTGGAGATCATGCCATAAATGTGGTTCTGTGTCTTGACTTTTTCACCGTATTTTATATTTTAAGACTCTATTATCCCAAGCCCAATTTTTTATTTTTTTTAATGTTTATTTATTTTTGAGAGAGAGAGAGAGAGAGAGTGGAGAAGGGGCAGAGAGAGAGGGAGACAGAGGACCCAAAGGGGGCTCCACACTAAGAGCTGAGAGCCTGACACGGGGCTCGAGCTCACAAACTGTGAGATCATGACTTGAGCCTAAGTTGGGCGCTCAACTGACTGAGCCACCCAGGCGCTTCTAAACCTAATTTTTTAATGGCCTGATGGTGGTCTAGCATAAATAAATAAATGTGTATTTAATTATTTCATTATTTGTTAAACTTGTTCAGCATTGTTTATTTGACATTCAGGTTGTGATACGTATCTTATTATATAATAGTATATATGATTATATTTTAATATATAATTATATATAAAACTATATAATATCACAACCTATATCATTATAACATATACTATGTATGATATGTGCATCAAATATATGTATGTGTATCTCATATCCTTGTACTTTTTTTTAAAAGTAGGCTCCACCCCAGCACAGAGCCCAACAAGAGGCTTGAACTCATGACACTGAGATCAAGAGTCTGACACCCAATCAATTGAACCACCCAGACATACCTTATCCTTGTGTCTTTAATCTTCCTAGAGGTGGACGTTTCATGTTAAACACAGAACATTGGGAGGCTCCTAATATGAAGGAGGTACAAAATGGCAGAAAACCCCTTCTGAAATATCTGTGTGGCTTCAGGAACCATCTCCTGACTGTCTAGGCATCGCTCACCCTTTCATTCCTGGGGGAGAATCAGAGATAGGGAAGCCAAGGGAAGAAAACCCAGGTGAAGATGTGTGAGAAAGTCTGTAGCTGGCAGAAAACACTCCTAAACTAATCTTATGCATATTTGAATGGCTCGGGAGATCGTTTTGTTTCCTTGTCCAGCTTAATATGATGAAGGAAGGAGAAGGCCACTAACGATGGTCACATGGGTCTATGCCTTGCATTCATTACCTCATCTAATCCCTGTAAGGACTCTGTGTTGCCATTATTCTTATCTTACAGATGGGGAAATGGCTCTGAGAGGTTCGATTGCCCATCCAGAGTCGGACAGCTGGTAAGAGGAAGCACCCGGACATGAACCCCGCCCGGGCTGTCCAGCTCCAGAGCCAGCGGGATGAACTGCCGTCTACATTTCCATAGCAACACAGGAGAAGGTGAATGAGCTCTGGCCCTCCCCGGCCCTCCCTCTCTCCCTGTCCCAATTTGCTCTTTCTCCCTTTGAATAGGAGGGCCTGTGGGGAAGACTTAAGGAACACTTTTCCAACCGTCATAAGATATGGGACACCATCCCCCGCAAGTTATTGAACCTCTTTCCCTGCAAAATGTCTCCACGTTGCTTTCACGGCCTCCTACCTCGGACCCTGACTGGGTGACCTCTGGAGGACCGTGCCGGGCAGAGGATTTGGTGGGTTGCTGGGGAGCCCTCTGTGGCTGTTCTGACCTGCATTCTTCCAGCATGAGTTGTCTAGGAGCATAAGCCCCAAGCATGTGCAATGAGGGGAGGGAGGGCATCGCTGGCAGGGAAACCACAGGGAGTCCGGCAGATCAAGAAGTATTAATAATGTGGCCGCTGGCTACTGGGGCGGCCCTCTGAGTCTGTCACAGGGGAGGGGCCAGGGGGCAGCAGAGGGCAGAGGGATGCGAAAGGCGCCTGAACCCTGTGTTTAAACCTCGGCATGCACGGAGAGGACTGCCCCTTAATCAGAGCTTTTGTCCAAACCCCCACTCTCCTAGCCACTAAATTGCATCCCTTACCCCTTCAGAGTTCCTTTGCGGGATCTGTCCTCTGGGGAGCCACCCAGATGGACCCCATGTGGCTCTGTTTAGATGCTTCATTCCATTTGGGTAGCTTCATCTGGAGGTGACATTCAAACGTTAAAAACAGTAAGAGTGAATTTAGTGCTAGATTATTTGTAACGGCCAACTCTGAGGGCGGGAGCAAGCTTCCAGAAGGCATCTGCTGGGGCCTGTGTTAGCTGTTCAGCTGCTGGACTTGGGGGAGGTGTAAAGGCGTCAGCAGAGAGACCGGGGTAGCAAGGGCACTCCTCGGGCTCAGGGTAGTGGCTATTTTCCAAGTGGTATGGATGTTTTCAGTGTCTGAAGAGCTGCTGGGCTATACCTGTACGTGCAGGTGTGGCTGGGCTCTCCCTACATCAGAAAAAAATGGAGCCCTGCCCTTGGTTTCTTAGGAGCATTGCAAATAAGTCTTTCTTGACCCCTCAAGAGATGTACCACAGGTCCCTCTCCTTCTAGATCTCCACACAGAACCCAGCATTGGTTTCTTGCTCAGTGTTCCTGAAGCTGCCTCGTTCCAGCTCAGCAGAGATGAGTTTAACATGACCCAAAGCCTATTCTTGTTCCACACAGAAGGGGTTCTCTGTCTTCAGTCTCTTTCATGGCGAATGCACCCTCTGATGCCTCCCTCATGGCAGATGCCCGATCAAAGGTGGTTGAAAAAAGTTTGGTTTGTGGGCTAAATTTGAGAATTTAAGTTAAGACCTGTGGTTCTCAAGGGCAGGTGGCCAACCAGCAGTCTCTCTCCCCAGCAGCAAATCTGACCATTCCTCTCTTCTCAGTGACAGGACAACTGGCCTGAGATTCCAGATGTTGGGCTTCTAGTCCTGGCTCTCCCACTACATGGGAGAAATCCCCTTGGGTGAGAATTTCCCTTCTCTGGGCTTAATTTCCCTCCTCTACAAAACAGATCTGGAAAAGCTGATCTCTCAAGCCCATCTGGTTTCTAGAGTGATTTTATTCCATGGTTCCCTTTACATCGCCACAGGGACAGAGCATTCATTATGATTAACAAAGCACATGGGAGAACCAGATGGTCTGGGTTCAAATGCTGGTTCAGCCACTCTACCACAACTTTGTAATAATGGAAGGCTTGTAGTGTGGGCTAAATAATACTGATAGAGTGTTTAGGTCCTTAGTGAACTCTCAATAAACATCATCTGTTTTTGCTGCCTCTGGTTAACTGTAGGTTTCATATGAACCGATACCTGTAGCTGCCATATTCTGATTCTTAGTGGAGTAACTGTGTGGAGCAGGTTAGCACAGGCTCTCTGTCCTCTATCCGAAGTAACAGAGGGAGCATCCATTGAGGTTTTACTCCGGGCCCATCGCCATACCAGACATTTAACGTACACTTTCTCATTGCGGCCTCATAGCAATGGCAAGCGGCAAGGATCACACCCCCTCCTTTCTCTCCTAAGGAAACGGAGGCCTAAAAAGGTGAAAGCCACACCACTAATAAGTGGCAGATCATGGAGTCAAACCTAAGTGTGTGGGGTCTCAAGCCTACACCAGGGTGAACAGAACAGAACAGAAAGACAATTCCATATCGGTCCAGGCTCTTTCTGAGGCGGAAGGCTGACACCTGCATGTAGAGAAGGAAGCCGTCCTGAGGACCAAATTTTTCCTCTAAAGCCATCTCCCTCTTCTTTCAGGTCAGGCCTAGAGATCCAAACCACAGAGGAAGATGAAAGAACCTTGTTGATGAAGTCCTCCACCCGGAGAAGAAGATAAAAGAGAAAGAGAGAGAGAGAGAGAGAGAAAGGAATAAAAGGAAGAAAAGAACAGAGGGAGGGGAAAGGAACAATCCTTGACAAATATTTTCTGTTAATAAATTCCATTTTGCCTCTAAAATGTTTGCCAACTATCTAAGCAGGAAAAATTTTTCACATACCAGGGCAAACCGTCGCCGAAACGCCTCTCCAGTTGGCCTGGCCACAGCCTCTGTTTCCATAACCTCCCAGGAGGCAGCCTGTCATGGACCTCTGTGGTCTTCCTCTAGGAAGACCTGCCTTTTCCATGAAAGAGATCAGGGGGATTCAGGCATAGTCTCCACCAAGTGTGGGGAGAAGCAGCCCTCCTAAGCCCTGCACGTCTCCCTGTGTGCCCAGCTCTCCTCTCCCCTCCCTCTGTTTTTCTCTCCTCTCCTGCTCTCTCTCTCTCTCTCTCTCTCTCTCTCTGTCTTGCTGAACCACTGCCCTCCTGCTTCCCTCCCAGAGTCACCCAACTCCCTCCAGTCATGACCGAGTCTCTCCTACCCCATTTTCTCTTTGTCTTTCTTCTTCTCCTTCCTCCTCTCAAGCTTGGATGGTGTTATTGGGTTGGGAGGGAAGAAGCTCTCAAATCCTTGGTGTAATCTCCTTACACCTCTAACTCTCTGTCTTGAGGCACTCATACGTTCCAAAAATACCGAGGGCCTACTGGTAGCTTCCACTTTTGGAAAGTACATCAGGCCTCAATATTGGGTTTGGAGAAAATTCTAGTTAGTGCCAAGGACTTGTTCACTTTGTTTTATTGAATTTGCTTAGGAATAAGACCTCTTAAAGATCCTCTGGGTACATTTTGTGCCAAAACATACCATTCAGGGACTCCTGAAGCCATCTGGGAAATATCTGGATGAAAAGGAAAGGCATCTATCAACATCATTCTGTCAAGCTGGAGAGCAAATGTGGATCTAGTTAAAATTAAAAGAAGAACAGAGGGTTGGTTATCTTTTCCCCTGGTGGACCATCTTTCTACCTCCAACTCAACTTTTCCCTTCCTGGAATAGAGAGAGATTGGTTTCCACAGTGTTGTTCTCACTCAGGCCAAGAAGGAGAATGGCATCTAATACAGCTCCTTGTCTTAGAAGGAGGCATGTGGCCGGACCTTAGGGTTGAGTTACTTTTATTTTTCCCTCTGGTGTACTTTGGCGACTTTTTGGAGGGCCTGATGATTTCTTATTCTATTAGCTCACGGAATCAGGGCCTTTGGGTGAGCACAGCTTCCTAAGAACCAGCCTTTATTTAGAATAATCCTTTCTGGAGCACCTGGGTGGCTCAGTCGGTTGAATGTCTGACTCTTGATTCTGGCTCAGGTCATGATCTCACCGTTAGTGGGTTTGAGGCCTACGTTGGGCTCCTCACTGTCAATGTGGGTTGGGATTCTCTCTCTCTCACTCCCCTGCTCTCTCTCCCTCTCTCTCTCTCTCTCTCAAAATAAATAAATACATTTAAAAATAAACAAACTCTTTTCAAAAATAACGCTTTCTTTCTCCCTCCCTCTAGCCCCTATTTGTTGACACTCTGTTCCGGGCATGGTGCTGGAGGGTGAGGATGTGATAAGACAAAAGAGCTTCTTGTCTTGCTGGAACTTAGTGCCTGGTGGGAGAGATAGAGTCGAGACATCAGTATGGGTGAGTCGGTGATGTAACAAGAGCCATCTTTAATTTTTGGATATCATGTTTTGTCCCCTGCAATTAAAAGCTTCATTGCAGCATATCCTCTTTGACCCTGCAATTCTACTTCTGGAGTGTATTCTTATTTACCTGTGAAATAGCACGTGTGTGTGATTATTCATTATAGTGGTGTTGGTGATAGCGAATGATTTGGAATGTCCCAAAAGTCCATCAATAGGTGATTGGTTAAATACATTATGGTATAGCTATATAATGGAATTCTATCTGGCTGTAAAAACCCCCAAAACGAGGAAGCCCTTTTTGTACAGACCTAACATAATCTCCAAGAGACATTGTTAAGAGAAAACAGCAAGGTAACTGGTAGGGAGTTTGGCATGTTGTTGTGTTTGTAAAGATTAGGAAAAAGGAGTGTGTGTGTGTGTGTGTGTGTGTGTGTGTGTGTGTACTTGGTTGTTTATGTACAGAATACCTCTGGAAAGCTACAAGGGAGGCATAAGAGTTGCAAGACTGTTCACTGTATCCCCCGCTTGTAACTTCCATCTTCCAAATCAGTGGATATGGTACTTTTTCAAATATTTTAATTTCGTTTTAAAAAAGAAGAACAAGAACGTGGGAACACTGGCAAACCAAAGCACAGATGCACTTTTTAAGGCAGGCGATAGCTATGCAGTTTTATCCATTATTGGCGTGGGGATGGGGCGGCGGGGGGGAACTGCAGGCTTAATATTGCCAGATCTTCCATTTTTTTCAAAATAAGTTGGAAAAAATAATACGCTTGAGGAATATTCTAATTTTAAATTGTTGGCTCAATTTTTAAAAAAAAAATCAGGCTAACTAAGGCATGTCTCTGAGTTATGTCCAGTGTCAGCCAATCACTGGGGGATCCTGTGGTCCCCCAGGACCCCTCAGGACTCCAGGATCCCTCCAGTCCCCTGAGGGACTCCAGGATCCTTCAGGAAGCTACTGTTTACATTTGGGAGAGAGGTAATGGAGGCCACGTAGGTCAGGGGAACCTGAAGTTCAGGGTAGAAAGAGCAGGATCCGGTGACCATTAGATGTGGGGAGTGAGGGAGAAAAAGTGGAGGAAGAACGAATTTTCAAGCTTGGCTGGTTTGTCAGATGGAGTGATTTGTAGGCAAAATGGTTTAAGAATGGCTCTGAAATCAGGGGGGGCCTGGGATCTTACCCCTTCTCCACCATTTGAGGTAATGTTTGGGTTTTCTTATCATTCAGTGGAAATAGGAGTACCCCCCTCACAAGGTCGGCACTGAATAAAAGAATGCACTTCCAGTGTCGATAGTTCTCCAAGTGTTAGTTCTTCCGGACCTTTGCCATTCTGGGTCACTCTCATTCGTTTTCTCCGTTTCCTGCTTAGTGGCTCATTTTCCTTCCCGCCCACGTGGTCCTTGAGGAGCTGACTCCACCCCCAAGAGGGAGTAGCAGGAAGCTCAGATCTGGCCAGTGGGTGAATCACGTCTCCCTGGCCTGGGAAACAGGGTGACCAGACGCCCCAGTCCAGACCAGTTAGAGCCAGGGAGGCCAGTCCGGCGCTTCCGTTGGAAGGGGATGGAGGCCAGCGGGGAGCCTGGGCTGCTGTGGCTGTCTTGCCACCACGGGGGGCGGGGGCACATGCGTGGGATGGAGCCACCAGAGTTGGCAAGCTGAGAGATGCGGCGAGGGGAACCAAGGCCCAGGCGGAGAATCAGTTTCCCGACATCATGCCTCAGCTCCACGCCCAGAGGCTCAGAGTATACCCGAGCCAGTACGTTCCCTTTTGTCTGAAACATATACGTTTGAACGAACAAACGAGCGAACAAAGTGTGTCCACGGACAGACCACGGGAAACTGCTAAGCAGGCCACTTGGTGTTTGGGGGCCTTGTGTCCAGGGACTCACCCATTTCCTGAATCCGGGGTGGGAGGCAGCAGGATGGGGAATTGCTGAGAATTCACCGTTCCTGCCGGCAAGCGCCCCGGAACAGTGTCACGGAGGCTTCTGGACCGGTGAGAACTTAGACATAAGGTCAGGTGGGAGCCAGAGGTGAAACATGGGAGCCAGAGCCAGGAATGAGGGTGGGGGGGGGTGATAGGGGAGCCCCGAAGCTGCTTCTAGGCCCCCGCATCGGGGAGCTCCGTGGAGAGGTGGGGGATTCCAGGGCACAGAAGTGCACAGGCCACGAGCCCTGGGAGTGCTGAAACATCACCCCTCAAGATGTGGCACCTGCAGAGCAGCATCACAAGGTTGAAGAGTTCCGGCAGGAGGAGGGGAGGCCTCCCCGCGAGCCGGAAAGCGCCCCCCACCACTCCCAGCCAGAGGATGATCTGGCAAGGGCCGCGTTAAGTGTGCGTGGGAAGGTCTGTCTTCCTGTCTACGGTAGGGTGGCGGGGGCAAGGCCTATTCTCAGTAATCTGCAGAGGACCCCACGGGGCCAGGCACATAGAAAGACCTAGAAGAAAATATTTTATTTATTTATTTTTAAAGTTTTATTTGTTTATTTTGAGAGAGAGAGAGAGAGAGAGAGAGAAAGCATGAGCAGGGGAGGGGCAGAGAGAAAGGGAGAGATCGAATCCCAAGCAGGCTCACAAACTGTGAGATCATGACCTGAGCCCAAACCAAGTGTCAGACAGTTAACCGACCGAGCCACCCAGGCATCTCTAGAGCAAAACATTTTACACAGAGACGAGCTAGAAGACTTTAACGCATGGCTTCCAGGAAGGGCAACCCCAAGTGAGTGGGCTAACCTGGTGTGAGGAAGGGAGTGTGGGTGGAGAGTCTGCTGGAACATTCTGTCTGCTGCGAGTGTTGACAGAGAATTGGGGCTAGTTCCCTTCACCCAGAGTCTCCTTGCCAGGCTTTGCTGGAATTGCAGGGATGAGGGGGCAGGCCTGCGAGTTTCAGGGTCATGTTTGCTGGAGGAAGGCAGGTGGAAGCCCACCGGCATCTCAGCCCAGCTTCCCTGCCTTCGAGGGCCAACAGTGAGGAACTCTTTGGAGATGGCCGAGCCCTTTGGGTCACTGCCAGACAGCACTTTCCAATGATTCCCACACCGCAGCTTCTAAATGGTCTGCCCCCGTCTGCTTACACCCCCTCCCGGTGAGGTAGCTGGATGGCAATCCCTGTGTCTCAGCCCGATGAAGCGGGTGAGAAGGAATGAGTTGTTGTCCAGACCTCAGACGTCCTTTTGGCAAAGAAAAAAATTCTATCGGCCTCTGGAGGAATGGGAGGAAAGTGCCTGCTGGATCGGCAGGGTTGGAAGTCTGAGAGGCTCCTTGGGGTAATTCAGACCTCAGCTCTGGCCCTCATAGCATCATTGATTCGCAGGAGACTCTTCGGCAAATCAACGTATCCATTCAGTCAACAAACACTGAGCAATTACTACACGTCAGGTCAGGTACCGTGCTGCGCGCTGGGGTGACAAAGCAGAACATCTTCCATCTTCCCAGACGACATGGGGAGAGAAACAAGCAGTCAAGGCTATTGCGTATATCGTAGAGAGGAACTTGTGTGCCAAGAGGAACCCAGGTGCAGTGGGACCCCAGCAGAGGGCCCCCTCCTGTGGGCTTGCTTCCGCGTCTGTGCTTTAAGCGGTGGGACCAGGTCACAAAAGGAAGAGAAGGTGCCTTTCACGGGCCTGCCATGGTCATACATCGAGGAGGAGCTCGAGCCCAGCGTGGGCTCCGAAGCAAGTGCTGAGTGGTGGTTCTCAAACTCCAGCGTACATTAAAATTAGAACCCGATGGAGAGCTTATCTTAATAAGTAGTTTCCGGGGCCCAACCCGAGGAGATCTGATTCGGTGGGTTTGGCATAGGGTCTCGTAATCTGCATTTTTAGGAAGTACCTTGGGTTGATTCTGGTGCAGATGGCCCACAGACCACCCCTTGAGAAAGGCTGTGTCTAATGTCCCTGACAAGTCTGACGTACCCAAGTTTCCGTGACCGTAAGTATCTACTTGGAGCAAGTACGCGTGCCTGTTGATGGAGCCTGGGATTTGGGCTTCTCCTCTGAGGTACAGGCTTGCACTTTTCTCCACGAGACGAGCTAGTCAAAATTGCCAGGATGTCTGTCTATGTGTCAGAAAGCATGTCTATTCACACAGTTATTCTCGATTTGGATGTTTTGGGAGAAACAGCATGAAACTGCAGCGTGGAGTCTAGTTTCTCTTACAAAAACACCGAAGTATCTAAATAAGAAACCAGTGAAGAGTAGAGCACAGGCCTCCAGTGTGCCTACACTTGGAATCCAAACTTCTTTACTTACCAGCCGCGAGACCTTGGGCAAGTTACTTTACTCTCTGGGCCCCAATTTCCTTATATGAAATGAGCCTGATAATAATATCTCAATCTCTGAAGGGGGGTTACAGGAGTTAAATGAGTTAGTATGGATAAGCACTTAGCACGATGCCAGGCGCTTACACACTAGAAACGCTACCTGTTATTGACAAAGCTAAGTATACAAAAACTCTCCAGGAGTCAGAAACCAACAGGGAACTGAGAACTGGAAAAGTAATTGCATGGGCTGCCCTTTGCAGTTACCACGGGGGTGGACAAGTGGTGCTGATGTTAGAGCTGGTCTTATTCACACAGGGGTTTGAGTTTTTAATACCGTTCAGGGATAAGAAACAAGATGTTCAGTCCCTGGGAGGTGGAGTATTGGCACTGAGGCATCCACAGAAAGCCACGACCCTAGAAGGACAACATCGTTTAAAAAATTGTAGACCAGAAATAGTCAATCTCCAGCTTAGAAAAGTGGGAAGAGATCTTGTTTATCTTGAGCTGAGCTCTAGGTCAGGAGGGGAAAATGTCTCCCTTGAGAATTCAAAACCACTGGCATGAGCCTTTAGTGGCTTTGGGGTTTGAATAAATAGTTCCTGAACAGCCTAGAAACCCCTAGGCTAAGAAATAACATAAAATTTGGTCTGGACCGGTGGTCATCTGTTAGAAGCAAGTGCTTTGATTATACTGGTTTCACCAGGTTAAGACCCTGTTGCAGATGAACTCACAATCTGAAATCACACAAGACACTCATAGAAAAACATGAGCAAGAGTCCACAGATCCAACAAACAATAGCACTAGATGTTCCAGAACCTTGGATTATAGAAGCATCCTAAGAGACTGTAAACAGTGTGTTAAAATGACTAGTAGCATAAAATAAAGCTTCAAAAACATAAGTATCTAGAACGTCAACAAAATCAGGCAGATTAAAGAAAAAGATTTCCCTTGACTTACGCTTGGGTTACGTCCCAATAAACCCATTGTAAGTTGAAAATAGAAGTCAAAAATGCATTTAATACACCTAACCTACCGAACACCCCATAGCCTAGCCCACCTTGAACATGCTCAGAACACTTACATGAGCCAGCAATGGGGGAAAACATGAACACAAAGCCTATTTTATAAGGAAGTGTTGACTATCTCATGTAATTTGTTGAATCCTGAAAGCAAAAAGCTGACCGGCCGTCTGGGTGCAGAATGGTTGTCATCGTGTAGGCTGTTCACCCTTGCGACCGTTCATCTTGTTCACCTTGTGACCGTTCACCTTGTCAGCTGCACTTCCGGCTGCTGCTCAGCATCAGGAGAGAGCATTGTGGCACATATTGCTGGGGGGCAGATCCCAAACCCAAATTAGAAGTATGGTTTCTACTGAATGTGCATTGCTTTTGCACCATTGTAAAGTCAAAAAATCGTAAGTCGAACCATTGTAAGTCAGGGACCATCTGTAGTACTTTTTCTTAGAAATAAAAAAAAAAAAAGTACTCATTAAAATTTAAAACTCCAGGAACAGACTACGGAGTAGATGAGACAGAGCTGAAAAAAGAATTTGTGAACTTGGAGGTAAATCGAGGAAATTATCCAGAGAGAGCCCAGAGATGGAAACTGTGAAAGAGATTCCAGAAGACACAGAGGATAAAATGAAAAATCTCACATTGAGCTAATAGACGTTCCGGAAGAGAAAAGAGAATGAGGTGAGGTGATGTTTGAAGGCAAGTTCCCTGAGAATTGATGATGAGAACGTTTAGATTCAGGAATTACAATGAACCCCAAACTAGAGAAATAAAACCAAATGTTCTTTTAGAATCACCATCGTGAAAGTGCAGAATGCCAAAGGCAGACAGACTCTAAAAGAAAGCAGAAAGACCAAAACCCATTACGGTTGAGAATGCCCTGGCCGAAGCCACGACGACCACGCAATTGGGAGTGTTCCCAGGACCCACATCTTAGCACACACTCCATGACATGCCGAATTGGAAAAGGGGGGGGGGGCGGGTGGGTCAAGGCAGGGGCTGGGATCAAGGATGACTTCATTTTTTTTTTTTTTGAAGAATGCCTGTTCTTTTTTTTTTTTTCAATATATGAAGTTTATTGTCAAATTGGTTTCCATACAACACCCAGTGCTCATCCCAAAAGGTGCCCTCCTCAATACCCCTCACCCACCCTCCCCTCCCCCCCACCAAGGATGACTTCAAAAGCAGGACAAGGATTTGCTCTTGGTGTCAAAAGATGCAAGAAGTTCTCGCACTGTTGCAAGGACCCAAGAAGACATGTAAATAGGCTTGTTAACGAAAGAGCATTTTCCAAAGGCTTGTTTTGCAGTGACGGTGGTGTGGAAATGAAACTGTCCTGGGACTCTTTGTTCCCAAATCCAAACGGCTGTTTTGTTTTGTTTTTGTCTTTTTCTTTCTCTTTCTTTCTACCTTCCTTCCTCCCTCCTTCCCCCTTCTCTCTTTCTTTCATTCCTCCCTTCCTTCCTCCCTCCCTTCCTCCTCCCTCACTTCCTCCTTCCTTCCTTCCTTCCTCCCTCCCTTCTTCCCTTCCTTCCTTCCCTCTGTTCTTTCTTTCTTTCTTTCTTTCTTTCTTTCTTTCTTTCTTCTTTATAGCACAGAGAGATTTGCAACAATGTGAGGTGTCTTAAGAAAACGTTAAATCAGCTTTGAACAAATGCTTGTTATTTCACTCTGGATTAACCATTCTGTGTGCAGTGTCGACATTTTCTGATGGAAAATGACATACATTACCTTATTTCCTCTCCCCTCTTTATAGTTTGATCAGATTAGATGGACCCTACTAGGAAACATTCTGGCGTGGGCCAAACTAGGGTATGCTCTGGGCAGAGGAGATGTCCCTGAAAACCCTGACTTCACATACAAGTTGGTGCTTCTCTGTGGCCTCCAGCCTCCCAGGTTGTTGTTGATAAATGCAAAATGGCTAGGCATTTGCCCAGGAAAGCCCCTTCAGGAATCTTGCACAACCTGCCGAGAAATGTGAATGGATTAGGAAAGGCTGAGCCCAGGGAAATGAGGAGATAGGTGGGGTACCACTCAGCTCACCCCATCACCCACTCAGGAGCTTTTATTTCACTGGCCCGGTGACGTGAAGACACGGCTGGCCTAAGGAGAACTTGTTCTTTCGACCCATTCTTACGGAGTGATGATTATGTGACAAGTCACTGCACTCAGCGGCCAGGGACACTACAGTGATCCAGACAAACCGCCTTCCCTCTCAGAGCTTAGAGTCTAGTGAGAGATGCAGGTGAGTAACTATGATGTAGCTTGGGGAGTGTAATATGATGGAGGGGGTAGTCATGCCAGTGAGGATACTTAACAACCGAGACTTGAGAGGAATAAGTAAGAGTAGCTGAGAGAAGGAAAGAGCGAGATATAGTCAGAGAAGTTCACGTTGTTCGGCTTTTCTGGAGAATCAAAAATGAGAGGTGAACAGTGAGAAATATTGCTAGAAAGGCAGGCGGGAGTCCGCAGGAGTCTGTAAGCCCTGGTCAGAATAAGCCTTGACTTTGAGGACCCTGGGGGCCGTCACAGCATTTATGTAGGAAGGTAACCTGATTAGATTTTGTTCTTAGAAAGTTCAGTCTGGCTGCGGTCTGGGGATTCCAGCGGAAGGGAGACAGGGGAGCGGGGAACCCGTCAGGCGGCTATGGCGGTGGCTGCGGGCTGAACCGGGTGGCCGCAGGGGAGATGGGAAGGATGAGGATTCAAGAGATGCTTCGCAGGAGAACTGACAGAGACTGGGATTGAACGTGGACTTTGAGGGGCAGCAAAGATGCAGAGTCCTGGTTTGAATGTCAGGCAGAAGAAAGGAGGGGAGAGGGGCTAGGGAGCCAGGGGGTGGAGAAGGTGACAATCACTCTAGAGATGCCTCGGAAGGACCAGTGGGCCTCTTTGCCTTGGCTTGGGTCCCCTATGGTGACCCAAGGGGGGGAGTCATCAAGGACCCAGGCTCGTGGCAGCTTCTCCATCGGATGTTGCTGGGACTTCAGGTGGACTTTGTCAGAGCCGCTGCTGAAATGTGATTTGCTCATGGGTGCTCAGCCCCTACCCTTTGCCCTGCTTTCAGCGTGCCCCTTTCAGAATTTAGGAGGCACACCTGTTCCAAATCTGCGGGAGAACAACCAAATAATTGTCATCATCACAAAAGGGACTCTAAGGGCACCTGGGGCGGCTCAGTTGGTTAAGCATCCGCCTTCAGCTCAGGTCATGATCTTGTAGTTCATGAATTCCAGCCCTGCATCGGGTTCTCTGCTGTGAGCATGGAGCTCGCTTCGGATCCTCCGTCCCCCCCCCCCCTGCCCCTCCCCAACTGACACTCTCTCTCCCTCACTCTCTCTCAAAAATAAATAAATATTCAAAAAAGAGAAGAGGGGCAGCTGGGTGGCTCAGTCAGTTGAGTGTCAGACTTTGGCTCAGGTCATGATCTCATCGTTTGTGAGTTTGAGACTCTTATTGGGCTCTGTGCTGACAGTGTGGAGCCTGCCTGGGATTCTCTCTCTGCCTAGCTCTCTGCCCCTCCCCCACTCGTGTGTGTGAACTATTTCTCTCTCTCTCTCTCTCTCTCTCTCTCTCTCTCTCTCTCAAAATAATAAATTAACTTTAAAAATAAATAAATAAAAATAAATTAAAAAGAGAGGAAACTTTAATACCATTCCTGCCACTCACTGTATGACTTTGACCAAGTTACTTCACCTCTCTGAGACTCAGCTGACCTTTGTGTAAAAGGAACATCGTGGAGAGAAACAAGTTAGGTGACTTTCCAAGAAAGCTACCATAGAATCTCCGTATGTAAAAAGATATAAGTGGAGTTGCTCTGTTTGAAGGTACAGAAAGGTAGGAGAGGGATAGCCTATGGTCTCAAACCACCACTCACCTTTCCCCTTGACCCACTAGCTTCCTCCAAGCTCCAGAATTTCTAGAAACCTTAGGGTACCATGAAACACAATTCAAGGGGTGGCTGGGTGGCTTAGTCAACTGAACGTCTGACTTCGGCTCAGGTCATGATCTCACGGGTCGTGAGTTGGAGCCCCGAATCGTGCTCTGTGCTGACAGCTCAGAGCCTGGAGCCTGCTTCGGTTTCTGTCTCCCTCTCTCGCTGCCCCTCCCCCATTCACACCCTGTCTCTCTCTCTCTCTCCCTCTCAAAAGTAAATACGCATTAAAAGAAATTAAAAAATAAAAGAAACACAATTCAAAAATTTCTATCTGATGTGCCTTCTTCATTTCATAAACAAAAGGGCAAGAGACTTGTTCAAGGTCATACAAGGAGTCAATGGTCATGATGGAATTAGGACCCAGGTCCCCTGACCTCTAGTTCAGTGCTCTTTGTCCTCAGCATTTTGCCCCAATCCGGTTGTGGCCACTTTTTGTTTATTGAGTGGGAAACACCCTACCAGCCCAAACATGAGCTCTGCCCTCTGGAAATGGAAAAAACAGCCCACACACAAATCATTGCCACTGCCCGTGCCAGCAATATGATTCTGACTCTTGCAGGCTGTTTGTACTTATAACTAAGTATGAGGTTCCTGGGGTCCCCAGAGCCTCTGATAATGATCTGTCAGGGATTTGGATGAGCCATTAGTTGAGTCTTAACCAACTTTAGCATTTGCTGTCCCAGCAAAACACTGAGTTATGCACAGTCTTGTATTCTTTTTTTTTTAATGTTTTATTTATTTTTGAGACAGAGAGAGACAGAGAATGAGCGGGGGAGGGACAGACAGAGAGGGAGACACAGAATCCGAAGCAGGCTCCAGGCTCTGAGCCGCCGGCACAGAGCCCGATGCGGGGCTCGAACTCACAGACCGCGAGATCGTGACCTGAGCCGAAGTCGGACGCTTAACCGACTGAGCCACCCAGGCGCCCCAGTCTTGTATTCTTAAAGCCTACTTCTTTCATGAGTATTGGTCTTATTTCTCCAACTAGATGCTCTACTCCATAAGAAGATGGTTCCTCTGTGCCCAGTTTAGTGTTCTGTATACAGTTGGTGCTTAGATAACAGTGCTTGGTCAATCATGCCTCTTCTCAAAGCCATGGGACTTGTTTCACCAAACATGAGGCTGGAACTCGAGATCCTGAGATCAACAGTCACATGCTTCACCAACTGAGCCAGCCAGGTGCCTCACTGGACCTGTTTCTGTTCACAAACTGGGAAGGGGAACAGCATCAGAAGGGAGTTTCAGAGGCAGGCAAGCCTTTGAACCTCCCAGAAAGGACATGAGCCGCTTGGCACTGCACGGCATACTCGAGAAGGAGCTGAGCTGGCAGCCAATGAGAGCTTACCACCCATAGCAACTACCAGTCTGGAGCATTTACCACGTGACCGACAGGTGCTGTGCTGAAAACTGCAGAGGCATGACCTCCAGGAGTGGAAAAAACAACCTCTCATGGACTTCTTCCTACTTCATTAGAGAGCTGAGGCTCGGAGAGAGGAGGTAACTTAACTTCCAAACTACCCCTAGAACCCAGCTCTAGCTGACTCCAAAGCTCAAGTTCATAAACTGTAGATCAAGGTGACCAAGGGCAGCGTACTTGAACTTTGAAAGATCCCGTAGGTGGCATGGAGAGCTTTTGTATCACATACTCTGATATCCCTCTGCTTGCTTCGGCCCCTCTGCTCACCTTGCTATCTTCCTTTCCTGCGGCCTCCCAGACAGTTTAGACAGGACAGCAGATGGAAACAGCTAGAGAATGTGGAGCCAGAGAGTTTGTAAACCAGACAGATTAACATGGTCCAGAGACCTCTGGGGACAGGGGAGGAGGGGCGCTGGCTGAGACATTAGCGTGGTCAGAGATGGGGTAATGAATACAGAAAATCTGCAAAGTTTATCCCAAAGGTCTTTAAATCGGGAACATTGTGATCCTACCGAGCAGTCCCTCAGAAGCAGACATAATGAACTAAAGTTTTTCCAAAGTCCGCTGGAGCTCTGAGAGCGTAGCGGGTAGTTAGTCAGTGATCTCAGAGTCAGACAGACCTGGGTTTCAATCCCAGATCTGATCCAGATCCTTCACTTAATAGCCGAGGGATTTAGGGCAAGTTACTTACGCCTTTAAACTTCAGTTTTGCCAGCTGTATCTTGGGAATAATAATTCGTACCTTAGAGTGTTGCGAAAATGGAGTTAGATTCCTATCGAGTACTTAGCATGGCCTCTGACATAGGGTAAGCACTCAGTAAAGAGTTATCATTATGGTGATTATGTATTAATAGTCTCCACATTCAGCTTTGCATCAAGTTTGATATAATTCTTTTGATAGCTGAAGTGACTAAACCTTCAAGATCAGTCACACCCCTTAGGGTCACACACCCAAGCCGGTCCTTGGCTCAGACTCCAAGGCACCAATTAGCTCTTGTCCTCTGATTCACACTCCCTTTGCATTGTTTGCATATCTGGAGGCCAGCTTGAGGCCCCCTGGTAGAAAAATCATTCTGTAGGCTCTTTTCAAGAATAGTTTGGGTGGTAGCTTGGAAGGAAACTTGTCCAGATCCCAGAGTCTTTAACCTTCTTGAAATGATTGAAGCTGCCAGAACATCCAAAACCATAAAATCAGTTCTAAAGCTCCCATAGCCTTCCTGTGATTATAGACTCAAAATATTAGAGCTAGACTATTCTGTGGCAACTAAGAATTCATCTGCTCCAACCTCTTCATGTTACAGATCACAACCCTGAGCCTTAGAAGGTGACACTTGGGCTGGAAGCACAGATGATTAGAATTGCAAGGCAATAAGCAGAACATGAAAGGCTGAGAATGAGACCACGTCCAGAGTTTCTCTGGACGTGGTCCTCTCTGGACACCCTCCTGCCTCCAAGCCTGTGGCAATCTGATGACAGACGTTTCAGAAAGCCTCTGGGCCCTCTCCGTGTCTTTCCACCTCTGACTCTCTTGGTGGACCCTTTTCACTTGCATGCGTGGTTGTGTAACTGATTCTGGCAGGGACTCATGTTCAAAATGAAGCCAACCACTTTTCTGCCTTCTGCTCGTTGGGCTCAGCATCCCTGGAAAAGTTAAGTAGCTTCCTCAGGTAAAAACAAGGGCTCTTTCTTCCTACCGCCGTCCTCACGATTTTGTCAGAGGTAGACACTAGGTACATGTTGAAGAAATAAAAGCAATGAGAGTCGGGAATGAGGAACCAGGGGCCCTGATCAAAGACATGGGGACGGGTCTGTGAGGAAAGAAGGACAGAGGCAAGGGCCACATACATCTGCACTCTCCACTCTGGTACGTGCAGTGATCATATCTGATGCTCAGTGAATGTATACTTATTGAATAAATGAATGGGTGAATGAACTGAGAAAGGGAAAGAGGCACAGAGGTCACTTGGAGCACCAGACAAGGAAAAGTAATCTGGTCCAGGGCCATTTAGGTGCAGGAAAGGTGAAAGTAACTGACATACATGGAACCTCCAGAATGTACCAGGCCCTGTGCTTGGTCCCTCCGTATGGCATATCATAGAATCCTCATTACCACTTCATGACACAGGCATTGCCCATTTCACAGTCAGGAATACTGAGACTCAGAGAAATTTTTGTGTTTGGACTCTCTCTTGGAAAGAGTTCAGACTGACGAACTCTTCTCTGAACATATCTTGTGTGGCTGATGATTCTCCATTTGCCCCTATAACTCACTAGATGCATCATCTGCCCTTCTCCAAGACTTTGGGGGGCTGACCTCTATGCACGACATCATCCGGGCTCCTTTGCCCTGGCCTTCTGTTTGGGTTTCACCAATGGTGGTACTGATTAGATATTAGAAAGCAGGAAAAGAGAAAGACACATGGGGAGTTTATTGCCCTGCCCCATCCCTGCCTTGCAGTCCTCTCGTCAGACAGCCCTTCCTCCAGTACTTAAGCCTTTGTCTGGCCTCTGGCTGGGCTTTGGCAACAACGTTCTCTCCCCTAACAGTGTGTCACTGCTTCCCCATCGTTGCTAAGCCCAGGGTTCTTCACTATTGGTCTTTTTGTGCTTCCTTTTGGTTCTTCTCCATTTCATCTCTAATTTCTGTTCAAAGAGATTCAGAATATAATTGTTCTAACACATCCTACCTCCTAAGGACCAACAAAAGGAAACAGATAAAGACCATGAAGACTTTCTGAGATGTTCATCAACTGATGGCCCATCTTCAGTCCAAGAGACAGAAGGATAGGGGGCTGACATGTACAATCGTGGCGTAGTTTGTGATTGTATTACTATTCCTTCATAGTGCCTAGTGCATTTTGTATATTCGAAGGATGTATTTTCTTCCCTGCTCACTCAACTCCTACCCTTACATTTAATTCATCAGTGTTGTCAAAAGCACTTCTATAGAGAACTTAAATTCAGGTGGGGCAGGGCAAAGAGAGTCTTACGGGCCTCGTCTCCTTTCTCTAGGACAGTGGTTCTTAACAGGGGATGATTTTGCACCTCCCCCCCTTCCCCCCGCCCAGGGAAGGAATGTTTGTCAGTGTTTGGAGCATTTTGCATTGTCATGATGGAAGAGAGGTGCTATTGGCATCTACTGGGTAGAAGCCAGGGATGCTTCTAAATACCCGATGCCGCACGGGACAGCCTCACAACAAAGAATTATCTGGTCCAAAATGTCAATAGCGGGGCTGTTGAGAAACCCTGCTCTAGGAGTTTACAATGATGACATCAGGGCTGGCCTCTTTTATGTTCAATGAAAACATTATTGCAGATTTCTATTTAAGAAAAATAGAACATCGTTGTGTGTGTGTGTGTGTGTGTGTGTGTATGCGTGTGTGTGTTTACATTCAAATGTGTTTTAAAATATTTAGAAGAAAAGAGACGTGGGAACACATTTCTGGTATGGGTTATGTTATGAAATACATAGTTTAGAAGAGATTATTTTCCATAGTGATTAGGCATTCATTACGAAGGAGGGACAACTGAATAAGTTAGAATGTCATTGCCAGGTAAATATTTTCCTGACTCCAAAGAGATGTTATGAGGTTACTCAGGGATGGGATTATTCAGGCGAGCTACCATTTTTCCCTCCTTTTTCCTGATCCTGGTCTGGAGACAGATGGAGCTGCCAGTGATAGAGAATCAAGGTTTTCTGAGTCCCTTCCCCGTTATTAATAGGAAAGCAGCCTGATCCCCAAAAGGGCCTTGACTGGAAGGTGGAATGAGACAGGCCAAGGTCTGGACTGGTCAGTTCCTGAAGTATGTAGTTCAATATTCTGTCTGCGATCTGCGTGCAGGAGTCTGGCCAGGTGACTTCTGTGGCCAGCAGTAGTTCTAATGGCAGCAAGCAAATAGCCTTGTCTTCACTGTGTGGGCCAAGGGACCCAAGCTTAGGGAATTTACATAACATACCTAACCACACATGGTTGGTAAGAATTGAAACCAGGCTCTGAGCCCAATCTTCTTCTCTCTGCTGGACTGGGTCACTTTTGTACTGACTTGGTATATTGGAAAGAGGCTTGAGTGGAAGTCAAACATGACACCCAGTCTTCTGTGGCTTTGGGCAAGGATTTAATACCTCTGGACCTCAGTTTTCTCTTCTGTAAGTTGGAAGAGCAAACATGTGTGGCGTTACCATGGCCCTGTGCAGTTTCCAGATTCTTGTGGAATCTAGACCTCTCTCACTAGACTTCTGAGAATTCCAGTCTCTCCCATCCACACGGATGAGTAGTGGCCATGGGGGGAGACAAGGCCACCGCTGAGTGGATGGAGTGGATGGAAAGGGCAGAGGGGGCTGCTGCGTCCACTCACAATGTCTCAGCTCCATGGTCAAAAAGGCTGAGGGCAGAGAGTGTGACAGGCGTGTGATGGACGTGGGCCGTGTAGGACTGTCCGTGGTCGGACCGCTGTAGCAGTAACAGCAGCAGAGTCAAGATAAAGAGATGCTGGACCGAGCAGAGTTCTGGAGAACATCTTCTTGACTTTTCTTTGGCATGTGGAAAATGTCATTCACTTGTTCATCCAGCCGGCCTTTGTTGAGTCCAAACTCTGTGCCAAGCACATGGTAGAGAGTAAAGGTTGACTAAGGCAGGGTGGATTCCTGCCCTCGGGAGATTTAAGAGGAGGTGAGGGTGTGGGCCTGGGCGCCAGCTACCTGGGCTTGCCTCCCAGCTGTGCTGCTTCCTCGGTCAAACTCTGTCTATCTGTCGAGTTGGAATAATAATAGTACCCACATCAAAGGGATACTCAGAGCATTAAATGACACAATTTAGAAAAAGCACAATTCCTGACTACATATAAAATGAGTATCCCATAAATGTTTGCGATCCTCACGACTAGTAAGTGGTGATGGGACAGATCTATAAACAGGAAATTGATGCTGTTCATGGAGCCCCAATAGATGATGCAGTTCACTGAAGGAAGATGGAATATTAAGGTGGGAAATAGGTGTGCATGTGCACACCCACACCCACACCCACACCCACACCCACACACACACAGGAAGGGTGGTCAGGGAGTAGAGAAGACCAAAGGAAAAAAGTCACTATGGCTGGTGTATCATTTTTTGTGATTGTTGTAGTTGTTATTTTACTTCTGCTTGGGTGTAGAAAAGTCTCCACGAAAGGAGAATTCAGACACCACTAAAATGTAGAAAGTACTCACCCACAGCCCAGCAGGCACCCTTGTGATCATCTCGATCTTAGAACGAGCCTGGGTTAGGTATCACCACCCGCATTAATTCCCGGGGCCTGCCATGATAAAGTACCACATGCTAAGTGGCTTAACCAACAGCAATGTACTTTCTCACAGTTTGGAAGCTGGAAGTTCAAGAACAATATGCCGGCCAGGTTGGTTTCTGCTGAGGCCTCTCTTCTTGACTTGCAGATGGCCGCCTTCTCACTGTGTCTTCGGCGGTCCTCGCTCTGGGCACACATGTGTACCTCATATGGACAGCAGTCCTATTGGGGCCCCATCCTAATAGCCTCGTTTTAACTCAACCACCTCTTTACAAGCCTTATTTCTAAATGTGGCTGTATCCTGAGGTACTGGGGGTTAAGACTTCAGCATATGGGTTTTGAGAGGGCACAGGTCAGGCCATAACAGCAGAGATGTGCTCCCTCGGAGGCCCAAAGGGAGAACCTACTCCTTGTCTCTCCCAGACTCTGGTGGCAGCCAGTATGCCTGGGCTTGTGGCAGCATCACTAATCTTCACCTCCTTGGTCACACTGCTCCCTCCTCTTTTGTCCGTGTGGTTTCCCTCTACCTCCATCTTTTAAGGGCATCTGTCATAGCATTTAGGGCCCACTCAACTAATCCAGGATAATCTCCCATTTGAAGGTCCTTAATCACATCTGCAAAGACTCTTTTTTTCCAAATAAGGTAACATTTATAAATTCCAGGTATTAGGATAATGATATGTTTCCGGGGCCATTTTTCAGCCTACCATACCATTCCATTATACAGGTGGGGAAACTGAGGCTCTGCAAGGTGAGGCCACTTGCCCGACATGATAGGGAGAACAGAGGCAGAGGCATGTTTCCAAACACAGAGGCCTGAGCTCAATCTACTGCTCCAATCCAGCAAGCTGTGCCCCAGATGAAAGCAGGATGACAGAAGGAACGTGCTGATGGGCACAACCTCACCAAGAGGCTACCTTCGGAGAGGAGGAAAACAGCGATTGAGCAAGGACTGTGTGGTGGGAGAACCCCGTTGTCTCCTGTCGTCTACTTGGATGAGACCAGAGACCCGCGTTTGTGGGCAGGCAGATTCCTAGAAGCAGGGAATGTGACACGCGCCTCAGATCCAGAGAAATTGCATTTATCTTGGAAAATATCTCGGGTGCAGAGGGCCAGGGCTGCTGGAGGAACCCTGTGGTGATTCTGTTCGGCAGGTCGAGGCTGGGGATGGTGTTTATTCTCATCGGGAATGAAGCAGGGGTCACGGAAGAACTCGCCAGGGCTCGTTCAAAGAGGCACCGGGAGGCAACCAGACTCACCAAGAATGGCTGTGGTCTGACCCTGGGCCCAGGAAGAGAGGTCGGGGTTGAGACTCTGGCAGGTGGTTTTCTGTCTGAGGAAGTAGATGCTCGCTACAGGCACAAGAAGGGAGGGTGACAGGCCCATCCTGGTTTGCCAGGGGCTCTCCCCATTTAAGCAGTGCAAGTTCTACATGCACGAAGCCTCTTGTTCCTGGGCAAACAGAGACAGCTGGTCACCCAGGCTGCAGCATTTGTATCACGAGCGCCCTTAAGGCCTTTAAAGGCATTTCAGGTGGCAAGAACAAGGCCCCAGCTCTGTCTCCCCGGGGAAGGGAGAGAGCCTGTCTCTGCAGATTTCCCTCAAACAGGCAACATGAAAAGAGATGCATTTCCTGGGTCTGAGCTAGGCAGCTCTAACAGAGACTCCAAGCAAGCAACAGGAGTTATTTCTTTCCACTTAACAGGCTGGGTTCACACGGTGCAGAGCTAGAGAGCAGCTCCGGGGAATGGCGGGACCAGGTTCTTTCTGTCCTGGTATCTTTCCACCGTCACTAGCGTGTCGCCCTTGTTCACATGGGCCGCCATGTTCCTGTCCTTCACCACGCCCTGCCTGGCTTCTCCTCTCTCGTCCCTCACGTGAACAATTCCCTGTAGTATGTTCCTAATCTGGCTAAGTGTCTAGAGATGTTCCTGCTCCCTTGACTGGATGCTGACTGATACAGTCTGTGAGCTCAAAACGGTAAGAACCACAGGGAGACAGGGCAGGTGAATGCCACCGACAGCCCCATTGGAGGCATCTCAAGAAAGGAGACAAGATAGATGACGTAGGCATTTTGTGTGCAGATGGGAGGCGGGAGAAATGTGTCGCATGTGCAGTCAATGAGCAGGTAGTTTGGGCTCATGAAGCTGCAGAGATTCAACCTGGGTGGAGGCTGTGCCATCGGGCTCCTGAGTGGAGAATCCAAAGACAGGAGTGAACTCAAAGAGATGGGCAGGGCTAGAGGCGCCCACGTGGCGCAGTTGGTTAAGCCAACTTCGGCTCAGGTCATGACCTTGTGGTCCGTGGGTTCGAGCCCCGTGTCATGCTCTGTGCTGAAAGCTCAGAGCCCTGGAGCCTGCTTCAGATTCTGTGTCTCCCTCTCTCTCTGCCTCTCCACCGCTCTCTCTCTCTCTCTCTCTCTCTCAAACAATAAATAAACGTTAAAAAAAGAGAGAGAGAGAGATGGGCTAAGCTGGGGTAAGGAGGACAGATGGAACTCTGTAGGCTGGCTGGAGGAAGCAGGAATTGATTCCAGGAAGGATCGAAAAGGAGCAAGCAGTGGGGCAATCAGGAAACCCTGCCTGGATGTCCAGGACATTGGGAAGAAGAGGGAAGGTCGATAGAATCAGTAAAGGGAGGTGACAAGAAACTCCTGTATAATGAAGTAGGTCAGCGGGGGTCATTAATTAAAGAGGTATGGGCTGAACTGTGCCCCGCAAATTCATATGTTGAAGTGCTAACCCCCAATACTTCAGGGTATGACTACATTTAAAGATAGGGTCTTTGGAGAAGTAGTTATGGGAAAATGAGATCATTTGGGTGGGCTCGAATCCAGTCTGACTGGTGTCCTTATCAGAGGAAATTAAGACACAGGCACACACAGAGGGAAGACCGTGCGGGGACACAGGGAGGCAGCGGCGACCTGCAAACCAAGGAGCGTGGCCTCAGAGGAAACCAGACCTTTTGGCACCTTGATCTTGGACTTCCAGCCTCCACAACTGTGAGACAATAAATTTCTATTGGTTAAGCCACGCAGTCAATGGTATTTATTACAGCAGCTGTAGCAAACTGATACAGTCCCTGATTTACCAAAGCATTTTGATCCTTCCCTGCATCCGTATCTGGGAGCATTTTGCCTGATTGAGCTTCTTTTCTTCCTTTTCCCTTTTATTGTCTTTTACATTTAAGAAAACTCAAAAACACGTAAAAGTCTGAAGAACGCTACATAATCACACCCTCATGATGCAGAATTAACAACTGTAAAAGTATTTCCCTATTTCAAGCATTTTTTGGTAAGACAATTAAAATGTTGGGATTCTGGTGCAAGTCCCTTTGCCAACAACGCTTTCCTCTTCCCTTCCTCACAGGTGATCACTATTAAGGAGCCAATGTGAATTCTTTCAGTCCATGTGTCCTTGAAAACCATTTGGAGCTGCTTTGTGTGGGTTTCTAGTTTTTTGCAGTCATGCTACACGTTTTGTGAAACTTAGCTCCACTGCGTCCTAACCTCGTGTCTAGGCTCTCCCAAAGCGCCGCAGGCGAAGAAACGCACAAGAGTTCGTGGTCATGGTACAGGCACCAGCTGGACACAGGGTAACATTGAATGGGATAGTGACAAAATGATTTCCTGCAGATGAAGTCAAAGAGAAATCTCAGGGCGAGGCTGAGTCTTTAATCCTTGCTAATTTCCCTCTTTGACAAAGAATAGGTACAAGCTCAGAGTGTTCAGCAAGCAAAAGTATCTGGCCAGACTTTCATACCATTGTTGTTTTCCACGAATTTACTTTACCTTTCTATTTAAGAGGAGTGATGCTGGTCTTTCATTTTCGACAGTAAAATGAAGTTACCCTATAAAACAAAATGGGAGGGGCGTCTGGGTGGCTCAGTCAGTTGAGTGTCCGACTTCGGCTCAGGTCGTGATCTCACGGTTCGTGAATTCAAGCCCCACATCTGCTGTCAGCACAGAGCCCCCTTCAGATCCTCTGTCCCCCTCTCTCTCCGCTCCTGCCCCACTTGCGCTGTCTCTCTCAAAACTAAACTTAAAAAACCACTTGAAATAAAATTAAATTAAATAACACTGGAAGTGTAAAAGAAGTAGATAGATTTAAATTTAAAAAATATTAAGCCAATAATGGTACAGATAAGATGTAAAAACTGAAAACTGGTGACAGTGGTCATGAACAGAATTTTGGGAAAAGCCAGATACATCCGCTGGGCACACTAACATCTCCATTTATGGAGCATTCTGACTGCATCTGGCACCAGGGAACGTGTTCCATACATTATTTGTTGTGATCCCATAACAACCCTGAAGAAGAACCTTCACCCTTCTGAGGCCCAGCCCATATTTGAGCTGTCTGACTCCAGAACTCACGTATGTAAGCTATGCCTGGTGGAGTCTTGTCTTTGCCTGTAAAATAAGGCTTAAGACACCCAATCGGTTTGAGTCAAAGGGCTACCTAGAGGTCAGAACAAAGGCAAGGATGTGAACGTGCTTTGAAAACTGTCCCAGGCTGTCAGGACACTTCATGGGCACGTGACCCATGCAGGAGGGTCCACACTCGGTTTGATGTTCAGTTGTTGCCATCTGGAGCTTCCTAACACTTCCATCTTTGGTCGTGTAAGTCAAGTCCAGTGGGACCAAGGAGCATGTGCAGGAGGCCTGGAGCCTCTGTTCACATTGGGTCCACTCCCCATTGCCTCTCTGGGCTGGGGTGGCCACAGCCTGCAGTCTGAATCCTGTTTCCCAGGCCCCGGATGGCCTCCTCTCTCCTCCCCCACCCCCTCCACCACGGCGGCCGCCCTTTGCCTGGCGCCATGGTGGGCCATGTTCCACTGCTAACCTGCCCTGGCCTGGGTTCAGGTGCAGGGAGGGTTAGGGTCAGCGTGTGCCCCACAGTGTGTCATGCGGGGTGAGGTATGGCGGCCTCCCGGGTTTGCAGCTCCACGGCTGATTCAATGCACACTTGAACACGGACCTCCCACGCATCCCCCATGCAGGGACCCAGGCAGGTGCCCTGCACCAAACTCGCAATCGCGTTCCCACCCTCTGCTGGGACCCACTTTTTCGATTTTGCCGTGGGCCCCACCAATTATGCAGCGAGCCCCCAGTCCTGTGGAAGCGTAAGGGAGTACGTGATGTGTGTGCCCATGCGGGAAAGCAAGAATCCAAAGGGAAAACCCGGGACGGAGGAGGAGTGTTGAGGGAAGCCTCGAGGGGCAGAAAGATCCACGCAGATACGGCAGAGCACAAATAAGAGAGGCCCCAAGTGGGGCTCCCAGCTCACACCCATTAGCTCCACAGGACTGCATTTGCGGATCTGTGAAACGAGGGGGCTGGGCCAGGGGAGCCTCCTGGGAACAAATTGGGAATCTGTGGGGTCTCTCGTCCGCTACCCCTTTAGTGGCCAGACCCTTGACACTTTGCATGAGACTTTGGAGCATCCCAGCTTCCCCAGAAGTGCATGGATGGACCCCAAGGAAAACACACAAAGGTTTGGAATTCCCGGACTGAAAGTTCTCTTAAACTCCTCCAGCACCTAAACCGGGCAGTACAGGGCACGCCGCCCCAGGAAGGCTCAGGGCGTGGGAGGCTGGCTGAAATCGGTGCTGAAAAGGGAAACTTTAAAAATGGACAAGAGAGAGCTGCGGAGAGGGCAGAGTGGGCGAAGCCTATTGACAGCCTCCTGGGAGACCAGGCAGCCCGTTTTAAAAAAGAAAAAAGACACAGGAGAAAGGGAAGGAACACAAAGAGAGTCCACGCTCCTCCAGTAGAAACTCCATGGCTTAGCAGATAAAGACATCCTTGAGGCGTCGGGAAATGGGAGGATTCCGTGAGGCAGAGCCGACTCTGGACACGTTTGCTCTAAAGGGCCTCCGGGGAACTTACCTAAATTCCACGGCGGGAGTGACAGCGGCCAGCCCGGTCTCTGATGGGCCCCTGATTGATTTCGGGGGCCAGCTGGCCCCCGCGCTGGAAAGAAAGAGTGGGTAGAGGCTGTCTCCAAAGAAAGCAACTCCAGGGCCTTGGGGAAAAGTAAAGAGGGAGGAGGAGAGCACACATTCGAAGCGAGCACAGCAGCAAGCGGGAAGGCAAAAATGCTTCTCAAGTTCCGAAAGGAAGACCAGCCTGGGGAAAACGAGCAAAGAAACGGGGGCAGACAGCGGGGAGGTGGGGAAATCGCCGGAAGGGCAGAAACGAAAATGGGCATTTCTGACGTTCGTTCGTGAGATGTGAGAAACGGATGGTTTTGTTGGCAGGAGGAGATGTGACTCTTTTGAGTCACACATTTCATAATTTAATTGCACAATTTGTAAAAAAAAAAAAAAATTGTAAAAATTTGTAAAAAAAAATGAAAACCTGCACAAAACCAGACCCAATGTTATTCCTGGACACCTGGGTCAAAAAAAAAAAAAAAAGAAAGAAAGAAAGAAAGAAAGAAAGAAAGAAAGAAAAGGCTCTGCGTGGCGTTGACGGGGCTGAACACATGGGTGGGATTTTTTTGTTCCAGAGCGTGGGCCCCCTGAAAGCCAGAACCACAGGTCAAAAATGTGTGCTCTGCCACTTTTAGCTCTGTGATTTCAGTTATTTCAGGCCTTCAAATTGCAGTTTGATTATTCATCAAAGGAGAAAGTACTATTTGTCATGCCTGTGCATGGGGTGGTTTACAGACTCTATGGAAAAAATGTGCACGTGATAGCTTTGCAAACTGTAAATGGCTGCAAATGGAAGACACCACTTCTCTGCTCACTCACTTGTTTGTTACCCGTCCAGGGACTCCCATTATCCCAGCCGAACACGAAGTGTTTGCACAAAGTTAGACAAAGTCGAAGTGGTATCATAAGTCAGTCCACTTTGTCCTTCATTTTATCACCGTTATCAGTGACATGTGGGCTGGAATGGGGCCTTCTCCACTCGTCTTTCACTTCCTCCTTCCTTTGTTGGGTCTGGCATTCAGTCATTCATTCTGCCCGCGGTGGGTGAGACCCTGCTGAGGGCCAGACATCTTGTAAGTCACCAAGGGACCAAATGTGATGATTTCTACCTCGGGCAGCTCACAGACTGGTGGGGGTTTTATGTCCCCACGGTGGAAGGGGAAGGAACTCCCCCCACCTTCCTTTACCTCCATTCCCGTTGGAACTCACCTGTGTTTACTTTTCGACAAGCCAACGCAGGTTCTAGAGATTAATTTGGCTTTTGCCCGGGCCACTGCTGGCTTTCCTGATTTTCATTTTCCTGAGACCCGGCTCAGTTTTCTGCATACTGTGTAAATTAACCCCATCCTTGGAAAGACCGCTTTTTTTCTCTCTTCAATTTGTCACAGCTATAGAATGTGACACCCTCTTCTTGAGCTTTAAATTCCTTAAGGACAAAAGCTCCTTTCTCCCAAATTAACTTAGACTCTAAATCTCTGGCTCAAAATATGTCCAAGTGCTGGCCATCCTGGCTCTGGGGGAAACAATACACAGGAAGGATGCGTTCACATTTCTCCTTAATCCTGCTCCTTCCTCTGGGCGACTTCCAAAGCCAGAGCTGGGAACATGAAAAGCCGAGTTAGAACCGTGGTCATGCCCTTTGGAGACTGGTCACGGCCAGATGGGGGAAGTTCACAGGGGCTGTAGGAAGTACAGCAAAGAAGAGAGGGGAGGGACAGCATCTGTCCTTGCGAGACAGGGGTCGTGTCCCACGGGAGGGCCCCGAGGACTTCGTACAAACACACCGTGGAGCACATAGGAGACAGCACTTCGTGGTCCAGTCTCGACGCCCGTTCCGAGCTTGGAACTATTGGCTTAAAAAAGAACCCGTGGGCAACATCTCCCACGCCAGCTACCCTCCCTACCCACCACCCCTCTCCTCCCCCACCAGCAACACCCCCACTCCTACCGCTTATCTCATCCCACTTAGCCCCCCACCCCCACCCCACACTGATCCCTAGCTGGCTCTTCCCCCTCTCTAATCCCTGAACCACAGGGATGTTTGGCTTTTTCTTTTTTCAAAGCAAAAACCCTTCTGCATCTGGTACCTTTTCCAAGCATGCTCAGCCTCATCTACACATCCGCTGACCCCAAACGCTCTCAGGTGCTTTTCTTCCCCTGATGCCACCACTTTCCTCCCCTGAGACGGGGCGGCGGAGGGAGGCGGGGCGGGCAGCTGGCTTCTGGCTTCTGGTTCCTCCGTGGTCTCAGTTCTGTATGATTATTCTGCTCCCACAAACTGAATGTCTTTTCTCTGTTGTTGTTTATTGTGGTAAAATACACATAAAGTAAACTTTACCATTTTGCCTATTCTTTTTTATGGAGGTATAAGCGACATGCGACATTTCACTAGTTTCAGGTGTACAACACACTGATCTGTTATTTGTGTATATTGAGAAACGATTGCCACGATCAGCCTAGTTAACATCTGTCACCATGCAGTTACAGAAAGACTTCTTTTGTCTGATGAGAGCTTTGAAGATCTTTGCCTATTTTTAATTGAGGTGTTTTTGTTGCATTATCATCCTTTATATAAACTAGATATTGGTCCCTTATTAATAATTCCTAATTATTCCTGATAATAATTCCTAACAATTGCTTTTAATTTTTTTTAAAAATTTTTTTAACGTTTATTTGTTTTTGAGACAGAGAGAAACAGAGCATGAACAGGGGAGGGTCAGAGAGAGGGAGACACAGAATCTGAAACAGGCTCCAGGCTCTGAGCTGTCAGCACAGAGCCCGACGCGGGGCTCGAACTCACGGACTGTGAGATCATGACCTGAGCCGAAGTCGGCCGCTTAACCGACTGAGCCATCCAGGCGCCCCAAATTGCTTTTAATTTTGATGAAATCTGATTTTTGTAGATTTCCTTTTGTTTCCTGTGCTTTTTAAAAAAAAGTTTATTTATTTATTAACTTGATAGAGAGTGAGAGTGAGCAGGGGAGAAGGGGAGAGGGTGGGGGGAGAGAGAGTCTTAAGCAGGCTCTGCACTCAGCACAGAGCCCAACGTGGGGCTCGAACTCACAACCATGAGATTGTGACCCGAGCCGACATCAAGAGTCGGGCGCTTAACCGACTGAGCCACCCAGGTGCCCTGGTCTTGGATTTATTTTGAGTTCACGTTTGTATAGGGTGTAAAGTCAGGGTGCCACTTTATTCTTTCACATGTGGCTGACCGGTTTTCCCAGCACCCTTTGTTGAAAAGACTGTGCTTTCCCCATGAAATGGTCTCTGAGTGCTTGTTAAAAACCAACCGTTCACACTAAATACCTCTTCTCTTGAAGTCTTGTCTCATCCACCTCTCCTGCCTCGGCCCTCTCATCACAGTACTAGCGCCAACCCGTTGTGGCAGCCTGGGGCCACTTTTGTTAGGAGTCTTCTCGCGGTTTGCTGCTGCTCACTTAGGGTGCCTTTGCCAATGCAGACAGACGACTCCCAGTCACCTCAGACTGTGCCTTCCCACATAACTGAAAGGTGGCCCCCAAAGATCCCGGACATTACGCCGCAGTAGCCTTTAAACTTGGGTTAGTGGCTTGCTTACGCCACTAAATGTCACAGAGACCAGAGGCAGGAGGCCAACAGGGTGCCTCCGGGACCGAAGGTCTCCCCACTCAGCAGGCAGACCGAGCTGATGCACCATTTCCAAGCTGATCCTCCATGGCTAACTCCTCGCTCTGTCCCCATCCCTAAGCCTCCCCCAACCCTGGGCAAGGGGCAGACCTACTAGACAGGAAGACTTGTATCTTCCTGTCATGCCTCCATAGTGCAGGAGGCTGTAGACAAGACACGTGGGCTCCATGCTTGTTCTCAAAAGCCTGACCTTCATCTTCACGGTGTCTGACCAAACCCCTCATTCCTTAGGGCTGCATTACCTTAGGGCGAACATTTCCTCCACACTCCATCTCTGTGACATGCACATGGATCATCTATCTGCTGTTTTGATCCAGGATGGGACCAGAGGGTGGTTTGTTGAAAGCGGGGAGTGGGCTTTAGCTCGCTCTCTGTGATCTCTGTCAAGAACTCCTCCTAATCTAAGAGAAAACATCATTTACTTTGCAAAGGCAGCTGCGAGCCACATTCACGAGACCCCTTCCTACCAGACTGCCCCCACCTTCCTCCGTGAGAGCTCCAGAACCACGGCTCCCCTGACGGCAAAGCCACACTGTCTCCTTCTACTTAAGGCGGGAACTTTGCTCCATTGTCACTTCCAGGCAGATGCCCCAGCTCTGACTATGCTCTGATTACATTTTCTTTACTCTCTTGCTTCCCTCCATCTGCTGAGTCGACCTTTCATAATCATTGGAATCTGTCCCAGGGGAAAACAGCCCAAGGCAGCAGTGGAACATGTGGGTTGTAATTCTGGCACTGAAATTCACTAGCCACGCCACGGCCTCCAGATTCCCCCCTCTGTCCCTTTCAGCTCCTTTATCAGCTGAACAAGGGCAGTGGAACCAATAATCTATTTCCAGCCCTTTAGGTTCTCGGTGGTGTTTTACTTTTATATCCTCATATCACGTCTGGAGGAAGCAACAACCAGCCCATTGGTGGGTCTCTGGGGCTTGGAATGTTTTCCCTGACTTTTCGCTATGACCTTTTTTCTTGCCTATGCCTGGCCATAGCTCATCCTGACCATCTGTAGTCCCTGCTCTCACCTCTGTGTGTCTGGAATCTTTTTGGGTCCCAAGTTTTGCTTCGTTAGATCGTTACAGATTCATACCCTTTACTCTGAGCTGACTCTCTAGTTGTTAAAACTCCCTTTATACGGGGGCGCCTGGGTGGCTCAGTCGGTCAAGCGTCCGACTGGGCTCAGGTCATGATCTCACCGTTCATGAGTTCGAACCCCGTGTCGGCCGGCCTCTGTGCTGACATTTCAGAGCCTGGAGCCTGCTTCGGATTGTGTCTCCCTCTCTCTCTGCCTCTGCCCCCCTTGCACTCTGTCTCTCTCTCAAAAATAAATAAAAATTAAAAAAAAAAAAAAAAGAACTCCCTTTACGTATCCCCGAAGAACCATTATTACACATCTCACCTGACTCTATTTCAAACATTTTTTATCCACCGAAGTTCTTGTCTCTAGCAGATGCTTTTGGTGCTGGATCCGTATCTTCTCAGCTAGTATCCTTTCCAGGAATGCTTCCAACTGCCTGCACCTTGGCTGCCAGAGCCTGCTATGCCCTCTCTTGCAGTGTGCATGGCACTGTCCATCAGTGTGTCTGCAGGATGTACCCATTGGAAGCAGCCCTAAATCAATGACTGATGAGAGCTGGTGGATAAATTCTCTGGCTCCCTCACATCTCTTGCAGGATAATTCTGAGGAGTGTGTTGCATGTGGGTTCCCAGAGTTCCCCACCAGATGAAGCCCCCACAGTGGTTCCTGGGCCAGAGGGCATCCTTACTGCCTACCTTCCCCTCCCTTTCCCACCCACTCGCTCCTATACTGTGCTTCCGGGAACCAGCTCCCAAGCAAACTACTTGCCTCAGTCTGCTTCTGGGGACACCCAAACCCAAACATCCCCTTCTCTCCTCCATCTATCTTCCTCACAGCTGACAACCTAATACCCCTTTTATGGAAAACACTGAGGCCAGCTGAGTTTGTGGCGACGTCTATATAAACTCATCCAACTGCCTCTATATCTAACCCATAAAACTTTCAAATATGTCCATATATCTGAGCTTTGGAAGTGAACGGTGGAGGAAGGACCAGGCAAGCCCAGTCTACCTTTCCTTGGGAGCTCTTTCCGCCCTGTAGTCTTGCCCACCATTGTTCTTCTTGTCACGCCTTCCTTCCCTCTCTCTGCGGGCTTTTTCCTTTTTGTCTTTAACCTGGTCGGTGATAGATGAAACTTTCCTTGAACCTGTCCCTTAACCTATGGACCTGCCATTCACTCTGAAGCTTCTCGTGAGATTTGTAACGCTCTTCATTTCCATCTCGGCACTGCCGACCCCTTCCTCCCTGCTTGGTGACCTGGTTTGACCCTGGGGAGCGCCATTGCAAGGCCATCAACGGTGCCCTGTTTTCCAAATCACCTTTGCTCATCCTTATCATACTTTTCTTGACTGTTCCGTCTTTTCCCAACTTTAACCTGTTTGTCATACTTGGCTCCGCGTAATGCCGCAAAGGCCTGTTATGATCACATTACTCTCGTGCTCAAAATTCTTTAAGGATAAAAAGATAAAAACATGTCGCTCGATCTTGTATTTCAAGTACCACATGCCTGGACTCTACCTTTCCAGAGGATCTTGCGAGCCCCCGCTGCAGATACCTGATCTATCAATTAGCCTCAAAACACGTCCTTTCCTGTCCATCCTCACCTTCCAGAACTCTCTCAGTCCAGGATGCCCTTATTCCCTTTTCTTCCGGGACCTGTTCCCTGAGTCCCCATCCAGGGCCGTTCCCTCTTTGTTTGGAAAGTCTTTCCCATTTTCTCCCAGCCCTGCCCCCAAACCTAAGCTCCCGCGGGCCTCGGTCTGTGCTTCCACACTGGGCTGTTTCTTTCAGGAGTGCGCCTTGTCTCTCCAATGAGGCAGGGACCGTGTCTAACCTAAAAGCCTGATAACATGGCATTGCAGGTACGTTTGCCGAAGTTTGCAAAGGTGATACGGAATGTCCCAGTCTTGAAGAAATCATATACTTGCCATCCTGCCCCTCCCTGTCCGACAGGTAGAAGACTGAGGACCCCTCTCGCATATAGGTGGTGGCACACACCAGCAAGACTGTTCGTCCTCGGAGCCTCCTCCCTCTTCGCTCCTTGGGCGTCTCTTCGGGCTCCTAGCCCGGGTTTATGCCAGCGGAGTCTGCTCTCAGCCTGTTTTCTATGTCGTTCCTCTGGAGACCTGTGGCAGGTGTGAGCCCTGTGTTATCTCTGGACAGATAAGGGCACAAAGGCCCCAAGAGGCAAAGCGATTTATCCAAGGCTGCTGTGCTGATAAGTGACAGAGTTAGGAGGAGAATCCACGTCTCTCTGACATCCCCATCCGGGGTGGTTTCTTGCAGGCCCGGATGGAAATTCGACTTTATCTCAAACAGGAGGCGATGGGAGAGGCCGCACGGTCTCTAGAAAAAGACCACAGTTTTGAAGGCACTTGGTCTGTCACTTACTAACTCTTTGACCTTGGGCAAATAATTTAATTTTGTGAGCGTCAGTTGCCTCATGTGTAACAATGAGCAGAATAACGTCTCCCTCCAAGAGTTGCTCTGAGAATTAAACTAGATGACACATAGAATGTTACAGTGGGAGCAGATACGGCGTAGTGCTGAGAGCACAGGCTTGATTTTGAGCCCCGACTCGGGGAAACGATGGGTGGTATAGCCTAGGGGGTTACCTGCCCTCTGAGCTAAAGACCTCCGGGCTCCCCATATGTCAAATTAAGACAATATGGTACTTTTTTTTGTGGAATTGAAGGAGAATATGCCTATAAGGCACTCAGCATGTCGTCTGGCACGCACCAGACACCCAGGAACATTAGTTTCCTTCTTTCCTTCACAAGCAAACACTGTAAACACAATAATGGGAACCACGTTTTAACTATTAGAGGGAGAGAAACGTTTTCTGGAACTTCAGAACATTTTAGGCAACCGCTGTTCTTAATTACCAGCCCTGTTCTGTTCATTGCGTTAGCGTTTCTCTCCTGCACTAACCTGGGAGCAGCCCCAGGGTGGGGGTCATTTCAGTCTGTCTTTGTTTTCCCAGCGGGGAGGATAGTACTTACTGGGTACTTAGTAGGTGATCAGAGATGTTTGCTGAGTCATTGTCATAAATGGGCTCTTTAGGAGGAAAAAAAGCTGAAGGAGAACGTAATACAAAGTAGTGTGAATATTTACTTGATGGAACATAATGTAAGCGATAAAATCCTGGCGTGTGTCCTGTGTGTCAGGAACTGTTCCCAGTACACGATGTGCTTAGTACTTGCTACAAATCCTATGAAGCCTGTACTGTTATCATGCCCGTTTTATGGAGGAAGAAGTCGAGGCATGGAGAAGTTAAAAAGCTTACTGGAGGTCAGGGGCACCTGGGTGACTCAGCTGGTTAAGTCTCCTACTCTTGGTTTCGTCTCGGGTCATGATCTCACGGTTTGTGAGTTTGAGCCCCTCATTGGACTCCACGCTGACAGCATGAAGCCTGCTGGGAATTCTCTCTCTCCGTCCCTTTCTCTCTCTGCCCCTCCCTCACTCTAAGTAAGTAAGTAAATACTAAATAAATAAATAAGAGAAATTTACTGGAGGTCATATAACTGTCGAGTAGTAAACACCAGGATTGGAATCCAGGCAGTTTAGCTATAGAGGCTGGTCTTCTATCCACGGTACTATTCTCTCTTTCCCTCAGTTTATGCCTCCTGCAGGGGTGAAGATTTAAGTGAAAGCACAATGCCCCCCACATAGCAGACGAGGAAAGTATCAGCTTCTTACAAAAAGTTTCACCGACTCCCGGAGCTCAGTCCCTCAGAGATCTGCCCTTGGCAAGCCTGTAAGGCAAGAAAGATTACTTTTGTCAGAAGTGTTTGCAATAATAATAGAATTTCTTCTATTTATTTTTTAAATAATTTTTTAAATGTGTATTTGTTTTTGAGAGAGAGAGAGGGAGAGAGAGACAGTGTGAGCAGGAAGGGGCAGAGAGAGACACACACACACACACAGAATCCGAAGTAGGCTCCAGGCTCTGAGGGTCAGCACAGAGCCCGACACGGAGCTCGAACTCACAAACCGTGAGATCACGACCTGAACTGAAGTCGGACCCTTCACCGACTGAGCCACCCAGGCGCCCCGAGAGTTTCCTTTAAAAAAGAGCATTTTGGGGGCGCCTGGGTGGCTCAGTCGGTTGAATGTCTGAATTCAGCTCAGGTCATGAACTCAGGGTTTGTGAGTTCGACCCCCGCGTGGGGCTCTGTGCTGACCGCTCAGAGCCTGCAGCCTGCTTCGGATTCTGTGTGTGCCTCTCTCTCTGCCTCTCCCTGCTCATGCTCTGTCTCTCTCTCTCTCAAAAAGAAATACACATTTAAAAAAAAATTTTAAAGAGCAATTTTGCTGACTAATTAACTGAACTCCCCTCACACCTAATACTTCCATCTTTAGCCTGTGACTCACACCATGGGGGGTGGGGGGGCTGGGGGAGGTGAGTCCTGTTCTTTGCAACAGTCTGCCTTTCCGACGGTCAGATGAGCTGCTGGAGAAGAGACCTGATCGTGCCTCAGTAATCTTTCCATTTCCTGCCGTGCCTAGGACAGTGCTTGGCACAGAGTAAGCGTTCCATAAATAGTTGTGGAGTTTTTGAACTAAATTAAATCTTCACAGTGGAAAAACAAGAATGAAATAGTCCATGAAAAGCGGAAAGTAATCTGTAACATCACAGTGCCAATGATTTATAAGATGTTATGCCTCCTTCCCACTAGGCAAATAATACATGTTCACAGTGGAAAAATGAAAAAATATAGATAAGCAAAGAGAAAAATGTTGAATTCGCCTATGGTTCCATGACTAATATTTTAATTTATTTCCTTCTGCTTCTCCTGTTTGCTTTGTCTCTGCCCAGTGCTGATCCTACAGACAATTTGCGTGCGATGATAAATGCACATGACCTATTTCCTGGCTGTTTTTCCCTTAACTCGATTTTGTATAGCTTCACTTTGCACTCACCTGTTTAATGGGGCATTTTTACTATTAATATTCATTGTAGAAAAAAATTTGGGAATAAAAATACAGAGATAAAA